>NW_024881882.1:0-502500 GCF_019059575.1 Amphibalanus amphitrite
GGGGATGACGGTGACCAGGGGAGGGGTCTGAGGAGCAGGGGAGGGGGGAGGTAGCCAGCGGTAAGGGAGGGGACGACGGGGAGGGGCGACGGTCACCTGTGGACACAAGGACGGCTGATATCCTTCGGCCAGTAGCGATCAGCTGATTGCGAATGACGTCATCCAGTCCGTCAGCTGACCCATCGTACCGTCTCCACGACAATCGGTTGCAGCGGACTTTCAATGATGACCTCGACTGCAAGTGACCACCAGTCTAGAGCTTTGGTCGCCCTTGGTGTAACAGTCACGTGCCCGAGACGGGTGCAGGTGCTGCTTGCTACCCTCGTGCACTCGTATGTCGTTAGAGCAGCGGTCGGCTAGTGGCCGCGCCGCCAGCGACGAACGAACCTCACCACGTAACCAGTCCACTGCAGGTCTACCCTCCACCGAGTCCGGTTGCATGTCCTCTCCGCGGACATGCATGCAAATTAATCCGACTGCCCTGGTGTTATCAGGGTATCTTCAAACGAAACTGAGACGGCGGATGATCAGAGTCGACCCAAGGACGGTCAGGTGCCGCCTGCTGCGTCCCCAGTCACATTAGATTTCGGATTGCCCAGGCACGTGGCACGCTAGATGTGCTACGGCCCCATGAACACATCATCGTCGGCCGAGCGAAGTCCAAACCGCAGTGGCATTTTGAAGAGCTGCAGGTATCTTGTTGGCCGGCAGTTTTGCGTGACGAACTTGAAGGCTCCGGTTGGAGACATACATCCAAAAACCTCCGAACTGTCTTCGGTCTGGTGCAGGCCGGTTCGATGACAACTCTCAGTCTCCTACTGATCATCTAGTCTCTCTCTCTCTCTCTCTCTCTCTCTCTCTCTCTCTCTCTCTCTCTCTCTCTCTCTCTCTCTCTCTCTCTCTCTCTCTCTCTCTCTCTCTCTCTCTCTCTCTCTCTCTCTCTCTCTCTCTCTCTCTCTCTCTCTCTCTCTCTCTCTCTCTCTCTCTCTCTCTCTCTCTCTCTCTCTCTCTCTCTTCTCTCTCTCTCTTTCTCTCTCTCTCTCTCTCTCTCTCTCTCTCTCTCTCTCTCTCTCTCTCTCTCTCTCTCTCTCTCTCTTTTGTCCACTCACCCTCTCACCAAACCGCCTCTGCGCCCGCCTCTTCGTGGAGATCAGCTCATGTCGCAATGGCCAGAGCTGCAGAGTTGGCGTCGCTAGAGGATTGCGAAGTCAGGCAGCACAACACAAGCGCCATTTGGCTGGGACGAGGCAGATGAGGACCCGTGCTCCGAACAGACGCGGTGGACTTGACAAGCAATTTGATGAACATTTAACAATCGTTTTATGGACGTTTATTCATCATCCAGGCCATCCTGTCCAGAATAAAAAGAAAAATTTCTCGCACAGCCAAGCTTACGTTTCTCTTCCATTTTCGGTGGCAAAGCAATCATTCAATCAAAACCACGCTAGGTTTGCGAATGATTATATTGATTCCGAATCCCGACGCAGCTGTTTTACGGCCCCCCGTTGAAAGAACTCGTGCCATGGTATGTTGATCCGCACTACCCAGATGTGTTGCGGCACAGCATCAAACCAAATATCCTCCATTGAAATGCATTGACGCCACACAGCAACGTGTGCGACATTAGGCATCATAAGATGAGCTCGGTCGGATCTACGTTTATTTTCAACGAGTGCAACACTTTATGACTGTAATTGCTCCTTCGTTCGATTGACCACCCCATCATTCGCCACTGCCAACAGCCGCTCGGCCGCCGCCACCACATCCTCTATCGGTGTTGGTCGGCGCTGCCGTCCAAAAACCGGTTACGCGAGTGTACAGCCGGGTCATGAGGATTTTTTTTTTCGCGACGACTCAAAACTGCGGTCTAAGTCCAGTCCGTGACCGCTGAACAGCGATGGCGATGAGGGCCCACCAGCGCACAGTGGGCCAGGCGCTTCAAAAAAGCGGAATTAAATCATTGAGCACAGCTGCGGTGCCAAAAACGATTCGTTACAGGGTAAAATATCATGCTAAAGCCGATTCCGATATCCATTTTCAATTTTGATTGGTTACGCTAGGTCACTGACCTATGACGTCATTATTTAATTTCTGCGCTGCACATATGCCTGGGACAGGCGGGCACTATGCCGCATTGGCCGCGCGTTTGCAGTCTTTTCGTGGTTTCAAGCGTTGAAACATGTGATATGATGTTGGTCCCATGCATTAGGGTGGGTGTAAAGGTCACCTGAAGGTCAGGTCAGGTCATTGACCTTCGATGACCTCGGTTCACTTTTTCGAGTTTTACATGTTTCTGGGCTAGTTTTTGGAGCTGAATTCGAATTTAGGAACCATTTGAACATTTACGAAGTAGTTTTGGTGCCTTCGTAACATGTTACGAAGCTGTCAGGGGCGGGTTGACACCTACTACGAATACCCGGCAGGACCCATACTGGTTGACCTGACCTGAGCTGACCCGACTTGGCCTAAATGCATGAAGACATCATCTGTGATCAAAACTAACATGATATTCGTGATCAGCATCCCGAAAACCCTCTTAGCAGCCACACTATACGACGTTCTAACAGGTCCCGACTTTCGGCCATTGACCTGACCTCAGAGGTCACCATTTGACCTATGACCTTAAAACCGGGTACCGTTGGCTTCGTCTCGTGACGACCTACACGATGGTTTTTTCCGCGAGGCTCTAGCTCAATTAGGGGCCAAACGCGAGGAGGGTCGCATCCCCCTGTGCCGTCGAGGGATGCAAAACGGCCTATGCCGGCGAGGGTTAAACCCTTATTTGTCCATTTCGCGCAAAAATGCGCAAAATATTTGCATTGGGCAGCAAGCTCTACACCTTGAGGAAAGTCAGGCAGCAAATATCTTCGTGTTGTTCGGTGACGTTTTCTTTATATCCTTATATAAATTCATTGCGTCGTTGCACTACCACGGTTCCGAACAGGCACTGTAAACCCCACCGCTACTAGTAAGCATGAAATAGTTCCCGGGAACTTGAGTACGAGAAACATGCGCAGAAATACCGGCTGTTTTTTTTTAACTATTTTGTACGGAATAACTTTAATGATTTTACGCTGAGAGCTTTTGAATCAGGGGAACGGAATATGGTACACAGCAGTCATTTCCATCTCCAGTCGGTAAGTCCTACTTTGCGACGTTATAGCATTATCTGCCTTGACATTGGGGAAAGGAAACTTGCTTATTCGGAAACTTTGGACATTTTTACAATACTCTATCCCATAATTACATGAATTTCACCGAAGTTGATTTTCGACTTAATTCCGCTTTTTTGATGCGCCTGGCCCACTGTGCAGCGGTCAGCTCGCGACCGCGACTGGCTGAAGGGCTGTAGTCAAACTCGCGGACCTATCACTCACTCACATCAGCAGGTTTCCGCAGAGTTCCGACACTTGAAACTTCAATGCAGTAGTGGTGACGGTGAGCGGACGCTGACAAGACAGAGACCGAGGACCTGTCGTCTGTCCATCAGGGCGGCGACGCCCGAATTATGCAACCATGCAAAACAGGCGCTCAATTCCTCGCCCAAGCAGTGCAGCCCGCACTCATTTCATTACCTGTCCCCCAGGCGGCAGGTGGACCATTTCAAAGTCAGATTTCCACTTCAACTGTGTCGCCAAGGCGATAGGGCAGTGAGCCACTGGCAGATTCTGAAAACGGCCACTCACCGGCGCCTGGTAGCGCCGTCAAGGTCACGGCGGCGTGGACAGAGGGCTCGGTGCCCGACGTCCTGCGCTCACGTCCGCCAATGCATGCCCAGGTGATAATGACGGCGGCATTGTACCCCACCCGGCACGCAGCCGATTACTACCGATGACTATGGAGAACGGCCGAGGCCGCGCCGAGCGCTGGTGGTCAGCCGAGTCGCTCGCTCGCGCCTCGAGTGGCGTGGCGGTGGATCGGCCGCGGCGAAACCGGTCGTCGCCTCACGGTCGCGCCGGTCGGTCGATTCACCGACGGCTGGTCGGCAGACCAGATCCATGGGCAAGCAGAAGACTGACGCACCGCCGGCACAGACATGTGCCCGTGAATAAAGTCGGCGTCCTCGCCGCAGGACTGCCTGTCTTGCCGAGCTGCCAGACTGACACGCCCGGACCGGCGCGGCGGGGAGACCGGGCCAAATCGGGTCGGGTCGAGCCGGACCGGGCCACGCGCTCGCGCCCTCAAACGACTTTCGGTTTCGCTGGGGATTCCGCGTGCGCGGGCCGACGAAAACGAAACCGACCCGGCCTCCACGCTTAGGTGGCCGTGAAGCTAAGCCGACAATCCGTCGCGTGTCTATATGTGGAGCTCTTCGCGGTGCATTCACTCACACAGTGGCACCGCAAACCGTCCAGTGTCGGGAGAACTGGGCCGAGAGAGCCGGGTCTAGCGTGGCCACTCCCCGCCAGCGGTGATCTGGTGCCCTGATCGGGTCAGGGTCGGCCAGACCCGGCCCGCCCGCCGTGGTCCGGTTCAGGAACACAGGAGCTCGGTCGTTCCTTGGTTCTCGGCCCGCTCCACACACCGGCATGCTAACGGCACGGCGTGGCGATGGAGGGCAGACATTCCACCATGCAACCTGCACGCCATGATACGGCAGATGGCTTACCTTGGTCATGGGTGCGCAGCGGCGTGAATGTCACGTGAGCTTGGCATATTTCACATTCAGGAATGTAGGTATAAGGTAAACAAAAGCCTACATTAAATTTGTCTAGCATATTGTTTGTGAATACGTCGCGACACTAAAACCCGCACTTTACCAGGAAGTACTAAAACATGTGTCACAACCACTTTCGACGCATAAACCTTGACTCCCCGCCCGCTCCCGGCAATACTATATAGGGTAAACGGGCGCCTGACAGGAAACCGATGCGCTTTTGTTCACTCCACGAGTCTGAGGACGTCCCGTTGCGGTCGCCCACACCGAGTCAACTCCCATAAAAACGGTCCATCGGCGCCTTCCCCGCCATTTTCCTGTCGACCTTCGGGAGGTTTTCCCGACTGACCCGAAACCCTCGCCGAGGTTTGGCGGTCGAGTGGTGCGCGTCTCAAACTTCTGGAGTGTTCCGGTGGTGGAAGACGATCAATAAGGGGAGGAGACGCTGGGCAATCGCCGGAGGTCCATGGTGGGCCCGGGGCCGATCGATGCTAGAACGATCAAGGCCCAGTCATCGATTCCCCTGTACACCGTAGGTCATTCAGTGGCCTTTAACTACCTACATGCACAGCACCAGTATATCGCCGTTTCTACCAGCCGTCTTTCCCTTTATTCAAAGTCCGATAACATACCCCAGTGTAAGCGCCACCACTGCCATCAGGTCAGCCATCGCTGGCGTGCAATGTGGGCAGCGTCGGACATGGCACGCCGACTGAGTCCAACCAACCGGCCGGCCGCCGAGCGCACCTGACTCGTTCCTCACCACAGCCCGGTCCCTGAATGTTCGTGGCGTGTTGGTGGGGCGCCGATGTACCAAAACGGACCCCTGTTGACCATTGGTCGGTCGTTCTGTTGGTTGGTCGGTCGGTGAGGCAGATGGTCCGATATGAGCTGGTATGTTTTCTTTCATATGGGGCCGCGGCTGGACAACTAAACACGTGCGGTGACGTCACTTCAAAGCCCCCCGCGTTCCATATTGATCCGCTGGTAGGGCTGTATCGACCGACGGTCATGCATCGACTGCGCTGGCTCGGTGAGGCGTTACGTTAAAATTGTCGTAGTGAAGTCACGCTGTTTACAGGACAGCGAAAATTAAAGGGAAATGTAGGTATGCATAGAAGGAGGCTGGATGTCGTAATATAGATATTATATAGGCATTCGGTCTTGAAGACGTAGATGAAAACGTAGATGGATAGACTTAAAAGTAAATGAAACCCCTTGTAACTTCTGAGTCAATGCCAGTTGGCTAGTGAGCACTCTACCATCGTGAGAATCAGAACATCGTATCTTACATTGTTTCTGTGTTAGTAGATAACGTTTTCTAGGCATTATAGCGGCAATTAAGCTATGTGCCAATCTAAATATCAATTAAAGGTAGTGTGCCACCTTTGAAAGATTTCCCATTTTATTTTTCCTAGGATAAGAAGCTTCTGTTTTTACCTAATATCGCAAAAAAAAAATCAAAAATGGGCCTGGAATAGTGCCTTTTTCGCCTAAAAGTTTTTCGGTTTTTAGATATGTATAACAACTGTATAGTGGGCTCACCTGCAAACAGGCGTCGGGCAACAATCGCGAATGCGGCGCACTTGTGACAATAAGCAAAGGTCATTATAGTGTTTTGACCATACGACGTACGGGAATGAGTTATCAGCTGTCTAATCGTAGACAACACAATGTCGAGCCTTAAACTGTAAGCCCGTATTGGTATTGTTTCTTTTATTTGGCTGTCGAACATTATTTATGGTTTGAAATATGATTTTATGTAAAATAATTGATATGAAAAAGCCGTCTTATAAGTTATGACCCCATTTCACCACACGCAAGTGGCAGAAATGACAATGATCAGCTGACGCATTTTTCTTGGCCGAAGTCAGAGCGCGCGGCCCGACGCACCACGCGTATTTGGAAATTCCGACCTCGACGAGCATCAGAAGCCACCTAACAGGCGTGTTCGAAACCGCAGGAGATGATGATGAACGGGTTTATCGAAACTTGATTGGATGAGCATATCGGTAATAGCGATTTCAGTGTGTGCATTTATTGTTCATAGTGGTGTGAAATGTGGTTGGGGTACGACCGACAACCCGTCGGGGCGAATTTCGCACTGGGGTACTCAAAATTTGAAGAATTTAAGACGTTTCCATGAGTTTTGAAGGTATGGATAAGTTCTAAAAATCCGGTTCTCCTTATCTGGGCCATTAACTCCATACGGTCCAAGAAAGCTGGCACACTACCTTTAAAGTCTGCCGATAATGCCCGCACAAATCTTTGTCAATAACAGAAGCGTAAAACGGCCTTTCGAGCTATGTTCCCATCTGCACCCCACAGCTACCGTTCCGGCCTCCGCAGATACCGCTCCCGGATACCGTCTTCTCCCCGGGAATCTGTCGGACCCCAGCCGGGGAGATCGGTCTGTCTGACCACCGCTCGGAGTTTCGCAGGCCATCCGACGGCGGGGTATGCGAGGACCCACAAAAACGGTCAGAGGTCCGGCCATGGGCGGCTCCGTCCGGCCCGGCCGCGACCGCGCCGGTCCAGCCAGCCGCATACGTTAGCCCGGCGGAGGCCGAGGGCGGGGCGCAAAAAGAGCGCCGCGCGCGCCCCATATAGTGCCGCAATGGCGGCAATAGGCGAGCGCGACCCTCTATATCAGGCGGTCGGCGGTTTTTGCTGCTCAGCCCGGTCGGGCCCCGCCGAGCCAACACTTGACAACAGGTAACCACTCAGCACCACAGACGGCCAAATTGAGGCACTCCGCGGAGTGTGGGGCCTCAAAGAGGGCTAAGTGGTGGTAAAACACATTACAAGGCTCTTAAAATGAATGACACATCGTGTCCCGTTTTCCGGTGGGCTGCTCAATCAGGCTTCTTATGCCAGTGTTCATGGATGGTCTCTTTTTGCTAATCGGACCTCAATTCTGTCCAGAATTTATGGGTCCATGAATGACGTTAAAGCGAGGAATATTTTAGTTCCCCATATAAGATGACTTCTAAAATGCCACAAAGCCCCAATATCTTACACGAGGCATCAGTATGGTATTTAAGATCACTCATGTAGTTAAAACACCTTACTGAAGATGTTATACCCAGTTCCAGTCCGACACATCCCGCCAGGCACATAAACCTCAATCCCTCACTCGAACTCACCTGACCATCTTCCGGTGGGTGTTGTGCTGTCCGCTCTCGTTGTCGTCGTTGTACGTCACGTCGATGGTGGCGTCCTTGGATTTGATGTCGGCGGCGCTGTGGCCGTTGCCGTTCTTCTCGGGCGTCATGGTGACCAACTCGAGGTTGACCGCCTCGTGGTCCTGACGGGAGCCGTTCACTGCCTGGCTGGCCAGCTCTTCATTGGTGGCCTGGGTGATGTTGAGCCTCGCCGTGCCCTCCGTCTTGTCATCCTCGAAGACGGGGTTGTCGAAGCCCTTGACGGTGACGTCGTCGGAGCTTTCCGCCATCATGGTGGCGCAGTTCTGGTTGAGGTCGCTCTGCAGCGAGAGGCGCGGCGCCGGCAGCGGAGGCCGACGGGCGACGACCGGGCGACGGGAGTCGGGCGACTCCGGAGTCCGCCGCTCCTGGGGGAGAGAGGAGAGTCAGTCAGAGAGCTGCCGAGTACCTTCATGGGGCATGGAGCTGTTGGAGGGTCGCACAGAGAGCTGCTGGAGAGCCGGTTAGCCGTACAGAAGCATTTGTAGACCGTTTAAAGAAGCGACATGCAGAGAGAATTGGATCGGTCACCGGATCTGTGTGGCTGGTACCGGCATTGAAAGGAGACTAGCATTGGACCAGGGCGTCACTAAATGCTGAGAGCCTATGCTGGGAGAGGCCATTTCTTCAGCAAAGGTCTGTTTGTCATGGTCTGTTGTTTTATGTAGAGCATTGTCATATTTAATGACAACCATCTGAAACGGACATTGATGACCCAGCTGATCTCATGCGTGAAATCATTCACATTCACAGTCCAGATGTTGCAATCGCAACATCTGGAGATCGAAATCTGTCGGCTTCCTCCTTCGAACTTGAGGCAATGACTCTCCGAACAGAGTTTATACATTCCGCATGGGGAGAGCGAAATGACTGCATGAGCAGGTGGTACCAATAATTAGAGGGCGTGACCACTGGGCAGACCTCCCGTACCACTCACCCTCACGATCTGCCGGGTGCTGTGACCACCTGTCGGTCACAGTACGTCACCGGCTAGCTCTACAAAAGTAGGTCCATCGGAACACACATGGCTCGTTCACCCTTGGCCGAATACACGGGGCCACTAATAAGTGAACGGATGTCAAGGGCTGGCCTCTTGCTGTTGAAAACAGCACAATCGATCCACTCAGAAACATGCAGAATCAGCCGAGGTTTTTCCTGGTGATCTGCTGTTTGCCGGTAGCTCGTCTAGTTCCGCCGGCTGTTATGTCGACCAGGAGACCTCAGACCAGCCCAGCTGCCCCACCTACATGCACGCGTGGACCTACGACGCGACCTTGCGAGACCCGCGCTTGTTGACGCGTTTCCATGGCAACGTGCGGCGGGACAACCAACAGGCTGTTCGGATCTATAGGATCGATCGGTACTTTTGTCGGTGGTTGGCGGCCAGTGGACCCTAAAACGGTCAGTGCGCCACCTGGTGAACTATGGGGCCACGAACGGTATAGATCGACGGTCAGCGGGTCCGGCAATGCACCACGAACGGGACACTACCCACCCTTGCATGGAGGAAGCCCAAAGCTGTCTCAAACAACGCCACTCCCGACGGGGGCGGGGGGGGGGGGGGCGTCAGAATTCGACAGAACGCATAGGTGCCCGGGTACTACCCGGTACTCCCCGGCCCAGCACGGGATTAAAGGGGAGCTCACGCCACTCTCTGGAACGGAGTGTGGTTGCGTTGCAAGTGGAATAATTAGAATTCCTGACTATGGCATGCGCAAAGTTCGGAGGTCCAACGGAGATCATGAAAAACTGGGTGATGATGTGGAATGCTTGGCATGCCGAGTAGATGTACGTTCTGTTTAAAATTGCCGATTATAGTCACGAACTATCATATATAGGTACGGCGTACTACATTCTCTTACTATTTTACCTCGCAATCGAAGGAGGTATATTTTGATATAAGTTTCACCTTTATATTTGGTGAACATGTGCGTACAACATACATCCGTTTCTAGACAGCCCGTCTAAGTCACTCAACACTCACTCTAAAAAATCTAAAACTTCTTTAAGCTCACAATGGAACCAATTGGCATCTCCAAACGGCGACGGATCAGCCCAGAGGACACGGAAGGATCCATCAGTGGTCATCACACAGTTCGACTGCATTGTATTGTGAGCAGGTATTGCATTGTATCTTGTGCTGTCCGACCGCAATAAACAGCCAGTGGCGGAGAAGGGAACAGGCAAGGGCTGGGATTTCCATGGATGACGGGTGGAATAGAGTGGCAGCTGCATGGACACGGTAGACATCACGTGAGCCCTTCAGAGCACACGAGGACGATGTTTGAACCCGGAACGGTACAATCAAAGTGATGATATTCTGCTGTTGGACTTCTCCAAGTCATGCAGTGTTTCTATGAGAAATTGGTAGGTAATGGAAACATCAAAATCAACCTATTGCCTGCCACCAGCTGGTTACTGGTGAATGCCTATATACAAGGCAGCAATGCAGCCATGTCACTACATCTCCTGCATCATCAAGCTTACCGCTCGTTTTCTTAGGCCTTAACAGCTTCATGATGACAATGGTATTTACGTTCTCATCTGATTGACCCATTCATTGAATAGACGATTTGAAGATATAACATTCACCCAATATTCTTCGAGGCCCGATGCATCAGTGAAACAAAGGAAACGTGTGCATAGGCTCGAAGCGGGTAACGAGTTACAGAAAACATCGAACCGTCTTTTTGCCTATATTCGCCGTTGATGGGCTCACGAAAGCCGGCTTATTTTCCTCCAGTACCTATACTGTTTGATCCTATAGCGATGGGCATCAGAACACGGGCGGATAATCTACAAACAAGTTGTCAAAACTAGAAGATGCATGCCATCAACACACGTTTATAACGCGGGAGTGTGGATAGGTATTGAAAAGTAAAACGGTTAACGGACAATAGTTTCCGGTACTCTGAAGGAGAAGATGGATGGAGAAAGAGAGAGAAAGAGAGAGAGAGAGAGAGAGAGAGAGGGAGAGAGAGAGAGAGAGAGAGAGAGAGAGAGAGAGAGAGAGAGAGAGAGAGAGAGAGAGAGAGAGAGAGACAGAGGGAGAGAGAGAGACAGAGGGGATAGAAAGAAAGAGAAATAGAAACTGAAAGAGAATGAGATAGAGGGACACAGGGCAAAGACATAAACAGACAGGGAAAGACAGCAGGAAGGAGATGATGGAATTCAGAGATACGCAGCGCCACTGTAAGTGCGTTCGTTGGCAGTTTCCTATCTAAGGCCGTCAGATCTCCACCAACAAGGTGCGCAGCTATGACCCGGGCACCTCTCACCCCTGCGCGGCCATTGGCCTGTGCTGGTGGCCCGCTGATCGTTCCACTGCAGGCGGCAAGAGGAGCCGGCAGTTGCAGCGGCCGATCTAATGCGACCGGGTCCGGTTTGCTATCGTCATGTGCAAGGAAAGCTCTGCCGACGGCGGCTGCTATCGCTGATTGGGAGGGTGCCAGGAAGGTCTGTGCCTTCTGTTGAGAGTGCCGGGGGTAGGTCTGTCGCCCTGTTGGCGCCCATCGGGGCTGGCCTGCAGCCGAGGGTGGGCCCTGCAGAGTTATCGACCGGTGCCTGGTACGGTACCCTGTGCCCCAGGGAGAGACTGTGGACCGCTTGTGAAACTCCCCCAGAGCCCAGCCTTGACTCGGTACTGATTTCACAGTGGCTGGGCAGAGAGCGGTGGCCGCGCCACCTCGTCATCGGTCCCGGCTGCCTCCACGTAGTCGGTACTGTCCCCAGTACCCTACCGTCTGATGAGTGTTGACCACCGTTCCTACGCTGCGTCATCGGCCCCGGCTGCCGCCCCGCGTAGTCGGTATACTGCCCCCAGTACCTACTGTCTGCTGAGTCGTTCCTACGCTTCTTCATCGGCCCCGCGGCCGCCACCCATTAACACTGCCTCCCCCAGGCCCCAGTACAGGCTGTTCCTATACTATACTGAAGGCTATGTCAGATTGACTGTCATTTTAAGCATTTTAAGCGGGACATTATAAAAAATGAATGATAATCTCGCCAACTACTTTTGATTTTACTTACATTACACATATGAAATCAAAATATTATACCTTGGTGTATGTTTAATGCTCGACGCTATCATTTCCAACAAAATAATTATTCATATTTTGGAAAAGATATACGCATGCATGAAACCAGACATGTGGTTTTCATGGCCTTCATAGACCAGCCATCTCCAGCTTTGGGAATGTGTTGCTCTCTAGTCGCTATACATTGCGTGCAGCCTCACGCATTCGGTCTTCGGAAATATCTGCACAGCTCCCAGGCCCGGCACCGTGCACCGTTGACATTTTTTTTCGTCGCGGAGACGAGATCCGGAATGTTTCCTGGTCGTCTGTCTTCCACCCTACGACATGAATGGCGCTCGCCGGTGCTTCCAAATCGCTAAGCTCGGCACCGTGTGGCCCTCGTGTCGCTCCGTCCTGGCTGCCGATGTGGCGCGTCCCCGCCGCGTCCGTTAGACTGCAGGAGGTTCGGTGATCGCGTGTCGCCGGTGCCAGTTACCTGTGACCTTGGATCGCTGACTGGACGGGCGCCATTGTTCCAGAATGAGCCTCTTCAGGACCGATTCGCCGATGACTGGACGATAGCAGTGCGCCGCTCGGGCCGCGCCCGTTCGTACGCCAGAAAAACGCACGGCGCCGCTGAGGTTCAATTGTAATTTATCGTTCACTGTCATCGAACAGTAACCGCAAAACTTTGGTGATCATCCAGTAACCGTGAGTAGAGACACCTGAACCATGTTCCGAAGCGTCAGAAGTTATGGACAAGTCTGAGAGAATTTATAAGCCCATTAATAAAGAGCGTCAAACGCACGATATGTCTTTTTGAGTCTCAGCCTGAAAGCGGAGTTCTCTTTTGACCAAAACTGATGCCAATAACGAAACATTTCCATATTTTAGGTCTCGTTGATCAACTGATAGCTGAAAACAGTTTTACCTGCTCAACAGCTCACCATTTTTTCACCGAAACATCGCCTCAACAGGGACAATCCTGCTTCAGCTACCCTATTTCGAGCACGCCAAGGAAAAGTACCTACCACAAAATTTATGAATAAGTACACTCTACAATTATAGGTAGGTACGCCGTGTAAGCACGTTGAATGTAAAAAAAATAAGCATACAAGCTTGGATAATGATTGATGACTTCAAATGTAAGCGGGCTTAGCGAAAATAACTATCAAAACGTTCGTACTGCCGTCTGCACGGCACCAAATGCAGACATTTAGTGTTCTATGTTGAAAAATTATCACTGTAGGCAGGGCTGCGGAGTCGATGGATTTTCAGCGACTCCGACTCCGACTCCGACTCCGGCTTTCAAAAACCAGCTCCGACTCCGACTCCGACTCCGGCCAGAATTGTCGACTCCGACCGACTCCAACTCCCGACTCCGACTCCGCAGACCTGGCAGGGCTGCGGAGTCGACGGATTTTCGGTGACTCCGACTCCGACTCCGGCTCGGGTTTCTAAAATCGACTCCGACTCCGACTCCGACTCCGGTTACAACTGTCGACTCCGATCGACTCCGACTCCGACTCCGACTCCGACTCCGCAGCCCTGACTGTAGGTATCTGAGTTGGTAAGATTGACATTATTCCAAATAAGACTTGGTAAAATAAATAGACATGTTTCCATCTTCAGGGCCTAAGAACAATCAAACTGTACGCGTCACCATGGGATGTTGGCAGGACCATTCACCATGCAGTGCTGGTTGATCAAGGCCGTTGTTCCTTATTTGGAGCCACCTACCAGTTTGCTCCGGCATTAAGACGTCACTGCTACCGTATAGGTACATACGTCAGCACGTCATATGGTTTGAGCAGGCAATGACGTACGTCTGGTGACGTATTTCGGCTGGTTGGAGCCACACAAGTTTCAAGTTCCACCTGCATCAAGTTCATTTTCAGCCCTCATTTGCACGCACATGCCTCACACACGTAAGCCACATACTTAGGTACGGGCAGCATCCTAAATCTCAGCCAGCGTGATATAAAAAGGTAAACCTCTTTGTGCTTAGGTATCTAGAAATTGTCCTTCACAACGCTTCAACCAATGTTTCCACAGGCAAAACGTCGTTTCCATCACTATCCAAGTAACTTCTCCACTGTTGCACCCCACCCAATCAATATTGGCGTATCACCAGGGTAGGGGAGGGGTAGGGGAGGCGTCACGGTCCATCCCCGGGGCGCGTGCAGTCAGCAGCGTGGGTGGCACCCTCCCCTCCCCTCTACCCCGCCCTCCCTGCAATGGAGCGATCAATGACGTGGGAATTTGCCAGGAGCTTCGCAGCCGTCTTCCGGAAGGAGGGCATTCTTCAGACAGTTTGCGGCGACCGGCGGCGTATTTCGTTTATTTTGGCGGTCTAGTGTGAATTATTTGGGAGGTGGCTCGGCGAACCGTGACACTTGAACGTAGTAGAAGTCTTTGTTCTCCAAAACTAAAGAGGCACGTACGTACTGCACATGCATACTGCACATACAAAGGTGCTGTACGATACCAGAGCTCAAATCATAACACAAAATGTATTTGACCCTTGTGCTCGGTGTGGACATTTTCACGCACAAAAGCTTCAGTCATAATTGTTCGAAATCTGTTCAGTATCGCGCGGAGATCAATGTGTTCCCATGACAACCGGTGACTGACAACAAACAAACTGCACTAATTGGTCGCTGCGCGCCCCGGTGAAACACCGGATGGTGCTGAAAAACAGACACCATTGTCACAGCGGGGCAGAGTGCGGATGTGCGTCGGCATAGGCGATTCGCTGAACCAGGAACTAGCCGTGACGCAGTTTGCGGATGCGCGAGCGACCAGTGCCGGAGCCAAGGTCAAACTGCGTGCCTAATTGGACCATCCTGCCTAGCGGCTCAATATTGGCAAATTTAGCAGGCGCGTGGTTGGGGGCCTGTGGTCATGGGACTGACCACACACCGTCGTTGCTGGAGACATGGTCCATGAAGGACACGACTAGCCACAGCTTCGCCGAGGGTCCCACGCTTCAAAACCATCATAAGTTGGCCGGGGGTACTCACAAGGCTGAATTCTGACACCTCCATGAAGTGAATTTGTTGGAAACGTGACCAGCATTACAGCGGCAATGCAGCCCGACCTGGTTCATAACAGCGCACGATCCGTAACGACTCGTATGCTCCATCCCTGAAAATGACTCGCTTATATAACACATCACTCCCTATCCCACAGCCTGACGGTGACTCAGCCCGTCCCGGAGCTACTCCAGTGGTTGACTCTGAGTCTGACTCCACCCGTGAGTCAGGGCGCCGCCGCCGCGCCGGCCGGAGCGCGGCCAGGTGCCGTCCGTCGCTCCATGCCCGGTTCAAGGTCCCCGCCGGCCGCCGGCTGACCGCCGGCCTGGCTGGCTGACTGCTCGCCTCCCGCCGCAGGCCCCCACGAGTGACCAGGCTGGTCGGCCGGCCGGTCCAGTGGGCTCCGAGTCGTGCTGGCTCGTCCCGTGCTGGACCGAACTGGTACCGGGAGTTCCTAAATAAACAGTCGAATTAAAAAACAGTATAACTCAAATACGGAAGAAAGGAGGAAAACGAATCAATGCCTATCATACACAACGATTAATGCCATTTTATGTGGTAGAGACTGTTCCGTGCTGACTGCTCACTTGCAGCCACAGAAGACGAATTACAGAAGGCCCTTTTTCGCCCCAACCACAGGCTGCTTGGCGCCGGCCGCCGTGCGGACACCAGCGCGGCCCGGCAGGTCTTGTACCGCATTCGGCGCACTGCGAACGTCGCGTCCCTCTTGAGTTCTTCTGTGGTCCTGGGGCTGCTGTTTGAAAGTTTTGTGTTCACAAAAAGTCATTTGAGTCTACCTGTTATCCAGCTGAAAAAAAAAATACTTGTCGTTGGCCCAGATGCGATGGAAAAGGGCAAGGGTGTTCTCGCAACTTCTCACTGAATCCGCTGCTGCAAAGTAACTGTGTCTATTTGTTGACTTGCTACAGTTGTTGATGAACCGACGCCTTATAGGTAAATAAATGGCTGTTGCTTCTGGTCGGACAGGGAGTTGTATGTTTTGCTGCAGCTCTGTTCCTGACCCAGCCATCTGGGTGTCTTGTGTGGACTCCGCTGGAGGTCCCTTTTGTCTTTTCGGCCTGAATTGGCGAGCTTTTGATTCTTTTTAGAGTATATCTGCGCATTTTCTACTTAAAGGGACAGTATCATCGAAAAAAAAATCAATGTATGGAACTGATATTTTTTTTTTACTAGCATTTCTTATTTTCCTGAATCAGAAAAACATAGTTTGAGGACCGAACTCGGTGAAAAAGATTGCAACCACATTTCATTTTCATGATTCATTTTCATGAGCGAACCACCACTATACAAGCATGGCCGCCATTTTGGAAGCATGCAAAATTACTACAGAACTGGCGCAGATAATACATTATTGACGCTACGCTTACGCGGTCGTTCTTCTGATTGAGTTGTCCTTAGGGAGAGGTAGCCTTAGGTATTGCCTATAAAAATATCACGTGACAATTGGAGGGAGTGACAATTGGACGTGACAATTGACAATGGGAGAAAATATCACGTGACAATCACGTGATAAACGTCATACATTGGAGGGAGATTGTGATTCAAGCTGGAGGAATTCCTTTGTTGAGCCGCTAGAATCCGAAGGAAACAGCGGAAATTGCCTACGACTATTTAATGAATTTAACGGTGATGAATAAGTGCGAAAAACGTTTTGGCTTTATAAAATTTGATGAAATGACCAGGGTAAAAGTTTTATTACTGGCGGTCAATTCAAAACGGCGCAAACTTTTAAACAGTGAAGATAGTGAAGCACGATTCAAAGTGTAGTACACCTTTCGTACTTTGAGCGGCGATTGCGGGATAACGGTGTGGAGCTTCGAGGATCGGTCTTCAGTTTCCGGACCAGAAAGGTGGGGCCTATGCAATGTCAAATTTCATCAAAATAGTGATACTGTCCCTTTAACATTTTCAGCGTATTTCCAAAACGTTGCAACTACGCTGATTATTCATGTTTTTGATGACCATTAGTCTGTTATAAACTTTCGTGGGGCGTCTAACGGGCTGCATCATTTGATTTTGCCTCGAGTTGTAATTTAGTGTTTTATATTTTTGACTCATATCTGCGACCCCATAATAGAAGGTAGTTATGATTGGTATAAAACTAAATGGCATTGAATGTGGAATATCCATGTGTTATTTTATTTTTGAAATTTTGATTGTTGACATTACTAGAGAAGAAAATAATTCGACTGTTTATTTAGGAACTCCCGGTACTGCGGTCAGGAGGCGCCGATGGCGGCGGCACCGCACGGCGCGGCCACGGTCTTCGCTGGGACTGGGACTCTCGGTTTCGTCGGCGATCGATGGAAGACCAAGGCAACGCTTCGCTAGGCCTACATTGACCGTAAAGGCTTCAAAGCTCTGTTCCATTGATTGAAGATGTTATCCGGGAATATTTGGGGTTGTGATAAGAGTTTCGATTCAGCCGTAGTTTTCGGACACGCCTTAGCGTCATTTTCACACCTATATTCAGCACATGACTTGCTCCCGATATAATTTAGGGCAAGTGCGTTTATCCCTCAGCACAGTTCATCTGCATATCACCGCTGCACTGGTCCGTAGCCAAGTGGATCATGGCCGGAACACAGTGCACATATTGGGAGGTGCCATTTTTGGCGGCGCCGCCGGGAGCCAATCTGACCGAAAAAGGTAGCTGAAGGAGCAGTGACAGACCCGTCCATCGCGGGGGCCTCACCCGTAACGGAATACGCCGTACGGAAACCCGCAAGGTCATCCACTTTTGGGTGTCCCTCGCATGCAATCGGCCCGTGAGGCCACTTCAACCATATCACTGAGTTTTGCGTGCGGAGCTCGCACACTAGACATGTTTGAACAAAACTACTGTGAGTGCTGCGTGCCTCAAGAAAACGTAGCCACTTCCGCAAATATAGCTATGCAGAGGAGCCTAAGATATTTCATATCCAAGCCACTAGCCAGGATGCGGCTAGGACGGGTCACTTTCCGGGTAGTACTGTGCAATTACAGCGCGTGCCGAACCGTCAACAAGATGCGATCGAACCGGACTAACTGCAGCCGAGACCTGGCGGCTGCAGCGCTCAGATCCCGCCAGCGATCGAGCAATGCATTGAGCTCTACGACACATGCAATGGGCCTTTCCCCCTGCGTAATTCTGTTCAAGGTAAACTGAGGCGCTAGTGGTGTTAACAAGGCATTTAGCCATCGCCAACTGTACTCCTTGAGGAAAGGATGAGCGGTTATACCTATACAACTGGGGCATAAAAGTTGCTGCACGGGTTTCTTTGATTGTGACAGTTAGCCGGAAAGTGCCGGATGTCTAGTCGGATCGCTAACTGGAGGTGCGACGTTATTCATCGGAGATTTGTCATCATCTATTGCAAACGTTATGCATATTTCAATAAGATCTCAATGAATGCAGATTATGACGAAGCTTACAATTTTGGATAAGAACGCGTTAACATTTATACATATAGCGATCTTTTATTAAAACAAAATCAACTTTAAGCCTTCTTATAGCTTCCTTTTGGAATGCTACGATACTGGTGTGTTGAATCGAGACCGTATTTATTATCGGTCTATCTATGCGGCCGCTTCGCTGCATGCCTTTCACCCCGGTTTTCCTCGTTGCCGGTACATTAGGGCTCTGTTATCGTGATGTTAATGCGCATCATGCTCACTTACTTGCTTTAAAAAACAAAACAGTTTTATTATGATAGGGATTATAGAACAAATAATCAGGAAAAGGGTATCTTAGTGAAGGACACGAACTTTACGTCAAAATTACACTAGGTAATGTTTAACTTCATGTAAGTATATCAATTCTGGCCATAGAAAATACAATGTCCTCCCACACGTCACTTATGAATTCCACAGCCTGTCACTTGCAAATCGTTTTCACACACTTCCATCATGCGTCTATAGTTTGCACTGTGCATAAAGGAGGGGTTAACGCACCCATCCATCAACCAACATTCCCCGGGCGCGCACAGCTGCACAGTGCACACATTGCACAGCGCACGCTGCACTCGGCATCACTTGGCGCGCGCATGAACAGCAGATGATCGGGTCTAACGTTCAGCTTAAACACATGCGCATCTCCTGGAATGTGCAGGGTATGCAAATGCCGCATATTCACCACGAGCAAGGAGGGATGACACGTCTATGACCGGTTCGGTTACCAACCGCAAGGAAACGTATTCTGAGCTGCGAGACGGGAGATCGGTTCACGCATCAGTGGCGTGCACTCTCGAGAGGAGACTGGTGACTGCGTTCTCGCACAAGGCACTAGCACTTGAGCGAGAGCGACGCAGCATCCGAGTCGAGCGGCAAGACCAAGCAAGGCTCATGGCTGCAGCTTGGTGCAAAAGCCGTGTCCACTCGCCAACAAGTGGCGCATGACTTGAGATATACTCTACAATAGTCAGGGCGAAGGGAGGGAAGGAGGGAGGAAAAAAGGCAGGGAGGGAGGGAGGGAAGAGAGAGGGAGAGAGAGAGAGGAGAGAGAGAAAAAAAAGAAACAAACCGTAATAGTATGCAGTACCTACATTCTGGGTTTCGGATAAATCAGCAATGCTCGTTGCTGAATAAAATTAGTCAAGTAAGGGAATATTTTGTGCATGGCTTACCTGGCTCCGTAATTCATTTGCATTTGGTTGGACCCGGGCCGGATGGTGCCAGTGCGTGGTCTGATGGGTGGGTGGGAGCTCCCCCATACCGCGGGGCGGGGGCGGGGGAGAGGGGAGGGGCGGGCGGGGCGGTGTCGCCGCGGGTCGGTGACCTCGACTCTGCGCCGGCCGGGCGGTCAGCGGAGGGCAGAGCGCGGGGGGAGAGAGGGCACGCGGCGCCGGAAACACCTCAGATGCCGCCGCGGCCCGCCTGAGACACGCGCTGTTCGGTGAACCGGCGCCAATGGTGCCCCGCCCGCGGACCAGTGTCTCCTGCCGGCGTTCCATTGGAGGGTAGGTATGTAAACCAGCCCATACTGACTGTGAAACGCCTTCATCATCCTCAGGACACGATTCTTATCGGACAGAACCCAAGCATGTCTTATTATATCTTGGGGATTTAGCCAGTCGTTGGGATGCGAATATTGCGCATATGTAGGTATTATAGTGATTCACTTTATAATGAAGCTAATTTAGGACGTAAATTGGATATGCTGAGTGGCATTCTTATGAATTCCACAGCCTGCTGGACTGTGAACTCAGAATATGCATTGCGGAAAGTATGTGGGACTGTAAATTGGATTTCAGGAGTGGTGTGACATATCATTCCTTGGAGTCACGTAAAATGTCGCACCTCGCTTGCAGTAACAACGCGTGTTTCATGACATCAAGTGACTGCAGTTTACTTAGTCTGTCGTGCAACATAGCGACTATTTTTCAAGAGATTTGAGAGCCACTCGTGCGTCGCGTGGAAGATCAATAAAGTATGCAAGGATTCCGCATTTAGGAGGAGTGGGTGCGTTGTCTTGTTAGGAATGGATGCGATGATCCACCGAGTTTATAGGGTGCAATAAGCGTCAGTATAAATTTATAATTTGGAATTTTCATATCAATTTTGGCCACGACTTGAATTGCGAAATCACATGACCCAAACCCACAGAAATAAAAACTCGCTTGGCTTAACAAGGCACACCCACGATACAAATACAGAGCAGCAGCAGGTAGACGTCTCACTGGAGTCCCTCGCCACTTGGGGAGGGGAGGGGGTGTCAGCCCAATGACACCAACTTCTGTGCAGATCGATAATCGGATCTCACATCGTTAGAGACATCTGTTCGTCGTGCAGCCGAGGACGACCAGCTAGCAGCGACAGGCACACTTCAGCCGAGGAACCGGTGTCCAGAGGACACGGTCCCGTCCACGGGGTCTGAACAGGACCGGTGACCTCGAGTAGAATCCCTCTCTCCCTGTTAGCGAGGTCGGGAGGACAACCGCTGCTCCTCGAACTGTCTCCCCACTCTCTCCTCTCTCTCCCTCCCCTTCTCTCTCCGTCTCTCTATCTGCAGACTGATTGTAATTACCGCTCTGGGGCCGTATTCACGTCGACTTCGTGAGTCGATTTTCTTTCGTAAGTATAATTTGGTATTCACGTCGACACTTTCTAAGTTTTCATCGACGGAGATCACGTGAATAAAAAAAAATTGCTTAAGAAGTGGGTCAAACTTAAGAAAATTCTTATGAAAATGGTCGACGTGAATACGGCCCCTGATGACTCTCATGTGCTGTGAGTGCATATTGGCCGTTTTCACGACGGGCCATCCGGCGAATGCACCTGATTTGACCAAATCTGCACCTAATTTCTTTTATAGCAAATATCTTCATTTCATGAATTTATTTCAGTGTTTTAATCGATGATGCTCTCTGATAATATGACAAAGCAGGCATATAAGCAATTAGTGCAACCCTAGCTGATAGCTGCTAAGAGACACATTGAACCTGATTTGACCAAATCTGCACCTAATCTGTACCAGATGTGCACCAAATGTGTACCAGATGGCCGTCGTGAAAACGGCTATTATAGAGAACACCCGCACGGAATGCGTGAACTGGCCCGGTACTCCCCGTTCTGCGGTCACCCTGCTCTGATTCAGAGCTCCTCTATACATACAGTCTAACCCGTCCAGCGATCGACCTACTGTGACTCAGGGCTCCCCTACATACAGTCTAACCCGTCCAGCGCGGTGGCCAGCCCTCCCTCCCCCCCCCGGCCCTAGCCCCAGCCCTGTCGGCGGCCTCTGTCTTTGTGCCGGGGGCTCAGTTTTTGTCCTGTACCCGCCCGCCGATTGTGTCCTAACAGCTATCGGCCAGAGTTATGACCCCCGTATTATGGAGCGAGCAAAATTACTCTGGAAACGTCACATTCCAAGAACGGGTGGGTCTTTTGTCGGACGGGTCCAATCGGTCTGTCTGAGGGCTCGTTAGCTAGGTGGAATATGGCTCCGAGGTAATAAGAAACGGAAAGTACGCCAGCAGGAACTGCGAGCCAAGGACAGTGGGGGATTACTTGAAAGAGGATTTGGACCGGTTAGACACTTAGCTGCTGCTCGCAGCCACCGCCTGGTCCATCACGGACACTTTCGAAGTGTTCGATAGCGTTATGCCTAAGCAAATGTTTGACTTTTTATTAGCGTGGCAAGTAAATATAAAGCAAATATTAATTAGCTAACATGAACAGTTCATCATCCCCAAGTTAGCAATAATTTGATTGCGGCTATCAAATAGCCCCGCCAGGCAGGAACAGCAGTAGACAGCAGAAGAACAGCAGTGGACAGCAGCAGGACAGCAGCTCGGACACCCGACAGAGCCATTCAGAGCCGCTCAGTGCTCCGAGGATGGTCGTGTCGCCGTGTCGCCACCCCGCGCCGGTCGTGTGGCCGTTTTCCTGTGGAGGACCGCTCGTCGGCCTTTCCCGGTCGGCGCGTCGTTAGCGGGTGGACGGGTCTAGCGGTACGGTTGGTCAGGGGACCGGTCGGGGTGGTCCCGGCTGTCACCCCTCCCTTCGACCGCCGGGTGGGGGCATTTTCAGCACGGTATGGTCCCAGCCAAGGTCAGAAAGAACTCTAAAGATGGTCCTACCACTATATCCTCAGGAGCGGCTGGAACTTCACCAAGATCGGCAAATAGTGCCGAACATTGGAAGGCAGATATTGGAGCATAGGCCGCGGGATTAGCTGTTCATCAAGCTTATTTTCAGCAGTCCGAAATATTCATGCGGATGAATGAATTGTTATAGGATCTCATAAGCTTGATAATGCACGTCCGTCATGCCCCTCGCGACATACAGCCATGATCTTTATGACTCAATGCGTAATGAGGAGCTCATCAGGCCTCTGCGCATTGTTTACGATCCCGACCACCTGCCGCTCTGTTCAGAAAGCCGGCTGTTAGCGGCCGCCCGGCACTAAACAGTTAACACCATGAGAGACACAACACCATGGGAAATTTCAGCTTGTTGTGAACACCATGTGAGGACAAATTACAATTCGACCATCAGCACAACTGCTGTCGACAGCATAAGCAACGCTAGCTGCTGTTGACAGCAACATGAACACGGGCACACGGACGATTATATGACCGTTGGGCCGCGGTTCTACGCGGCGCGAGCGGTCCGACGCCTTCAAGGCCAGTGCAAAATCAGGTTTTCGACTGGCCATCCAGTGTCTTCCTAATAGAAAGGCTGCCGACGCCGCGGCCAAGTGTTGCCGTTTTCCGCCTGGCCAGTGACAGCCAGCCTGGTGAATGGTGCTCCGTGGGGTTACAATCACTGAGGGGCCTGAGGTCGCCATTTTTTGGGTCAAAGTCGCGGCCTGGTATCAATTAGCAGGTTGTAAGGGTATCGTTTTCCTTTTTAAAGACTATTGACTTAGTCATGATGAATGTTAGAGTAGACGTTGGAATGGAAATGCGAATAGGATTTCATAGAACGGTGTTAGATCAAAACGCATGGTAAAAAAGCAAGGTAAATGCCTTTAATATAAACCACGTACTTTTCATGCAGGGCAGAATATGTACGTATCATGTAAAGACCCTTTGTAAGGTAATTGCCCAACGCTGTCCGGGTGATGCAATGTATTTGTTGGCGCTAGTTGGCCGGTCGGCTCGCCTGGCTAGCGGTATCGATGGCATCATAGGGGTCAGCCATAGACCAGTCGCTGCACTCTGGTAAAGGCAGACCGGGCGACCTTGAGACACTTGTGGCTCGCCGGTTAGGTGCTACATGGTAGGTTGTGGATTCGCGAAGTGTCTTCTTAAAGTAATTTTGCTTCTTACCATTGCCTTTATACTGGTTTTGCAAGGATGAAACGGATTTTTCAACCTTTCCTCAGTAAATGTATTCGATGCATTTGCAGGCATACGTGAGGCTCTATCACTTTCGAAGGTGAACTGGCAGCTACCTGTTAACGTTTCTAGCCCTCAGTATTACCTTCAGCACATCCAGTGTCCTCCCGTCCCCCTGATCCCTATCCGCAATGTCCGACTCCAAACGGTAATGGGTTTTCTATGTCAGCAGCCCAATCAGCGTTGTTAGTGGTTTTTGAGAGCGAAAATAAGCGAATGGGGAGCAATCGACCACAAATACTGGAGCAGTAAGTATTGAGCTGTATACTGCACACACAAGTATTTTACGACCAGCATTGCATCACCGCTGCCATGACAGCAATTATAAAGGCTTGATAATACGTTTCGAGAATCGTCGCACTTCATGCAATATCGATCCCTTAATTTATCGCGCTAATTAAAACAGCAAGTGAGTGATAGATCGGCATCAAGTGAAACTTGTGGAAGTGACAGTCCGTTTGTTTCACCACCGTCCCTTTCCAGCCGCACCCATATCGGCTAAGCGCGGTTCCACTGTAGTGAGGCACCACCAGTGAATGTAGCGATGGGCAGCCCTGTCCTTGGCAGGGCGGTTGGACTCCTTTCCTGGCTCAGTAACGTTTAGCCTAAGAGCCAAACTTTCGATTGCAGAACTTTGTCTTGGCAGGACGCTTCCAAGCATTACTCATGGTCCTTCCGCTCTGGATAGTCTACACAGTGCTGTTAACCGTTCTTTGCAAGTCGTTCATTTGTCTCCATGTAAGCATCGCGTTAGAGAATCTTTAAAGCAATCGTTGAAAGCACGGCTGAAATCGTCACCGCACTGGTGAGAGACGTTGCACAATATTTCCACCTTGAGCCTGCCAGTCGAAGCCGTACGAAGCCGATTATTTTCACCGCTGGCGCTTGGAAGCTGAATTGTTGTGGACAGACCGCACCTTAGCAGTGAAGGGCCGAACACCTGCCATGATTTGATGCGATATCGGTGGAAGAAGGCGAAGGTTTTGTACGGCGTTTCACGCAAACCTTCTGGTCGAATTGCAAGCCACAGGCCAGCTTGTGGTGCCGACAAGTGCAGATCAATACGGTGCATATCCATGCAATGGTCGGTCTTTTTACTAACCGAGAAGGCGCTAGATATTTTCGTAAATCCAGACGCTGACAAAACTAATAGAAATGGCAGGAACGCTGGCTGCGCTAACGTTTGTATAGGAGTTTTATTTCTACAAATGTCTGAAAGTGCATGGAAAAGTTAAATGCAATATGAATTTATGCAGCAAGGGCAAGCCCTTAGTAGTAGAGAAAATATGAAAGAAACTTTATCCCACAATATTTCATGTTATTTTTATGTATGCATTTCTTGCCAAAAAGGTCAGCTTTAAGCAAATGCTTTTCCGTTAGACGGAAATTTGTAATTGTAGATATTGCCTCACATTATTATTGTACATAGATAATCAAGCGTAGCCAATGAAAATAAAAATGAAAACATTCAATGATTGCGCCAAATACTAAGTAACACATGGGTAGATGTAAATGGAATGCATGTTAATTTTAGCAATCAAAATAATACGTGTAGTTCCAATGAAAACTGCAAATCACCCTAATATTTTCTTATCTAATAAAAATAATGGCCCACCACATGCTCCAGCGTACCCCTGACATGGTTTTTGCAACTGACCTGTGCGGCTCCTGGCTAGATCCCTGGTCACAGGTCACAGGTCACAGCTGAGGTCGGTCGGCGCAGCGGCGACCCCACAGCGCAGCGTCAGCGGCTCAACTGACCAGCGCCGTTCGTCTGCCGCGCGCCGCCGCCGCCGCCGGCGCCGCCGGCGCGTCGAGTTCGGTGGAACTATTCTTGGCGGCGCATCGGCGGCGGCGGCGCGGCGGCGGTACCTACCTAGGTACTCGCTGAGACAGGTGACGCCCGGGCAGACCATGGGCCGAGCCGGCGTCAAACCGTGGCCGATCGTAGATCACCACCAGCCGGTGAGGTCCAAAGCGGGGGCACTTCGGGTAGAGTACGCCGACTGTGGTTCCAGGAACCCGACCCGGCCAGTTTACTTTCAGCCGACCTCAGTTCGTGCATGGATTGAAAGAAACGGCGCTCGGGACTGACCACAACAGTTCTATGAATCTGCTGGCAGATCAACTGTAAGGCGTATTATTTTATGTGGGCACATTTACCATGGGCCACGTGAGATCTTTAACCTGAACTGGCGACCTGAACTAATGTGACCGGGGTGCGGAAGATATTGTACAGAATACCTACACTAGTACACAAAGTAAAAAAAAAAAAAAACGCTAAAAAGGCGGCACATACCGGGTGGCCCAGAAAAAACGTTCCCAACTTTAAATCAATATTTCTCAGAAAGTGATAAAGATACAACATTGAAACTTCGCATAGTCAATGCGGCACACATTTTCAGTAAATGGTGTGATTTTCATGGTGTTCGGTAAATTACTTTTTAAACGGTTCGTGTTTCAAGCATGCCATGTAAAAATTACCTTTTTGCTCCGATGTTTACCAAAAAAATGTAAGTGAACGGGTCATTTTCACCCCGCGGCACCGCGGCCTAGAGCCATGACTTCTACTGGCAGCTAGTCTCATTGATGGTTCGGGTCTCAGGATGACACATTCCCTCAGACAACCGCGATGGCTCTGTGCCAGCGGCATCGGAAGAAGTTTCCAGTTTTCTAACCATCTTGTGGCTCAAATGCTTTCCTGGGTGACATTCCTGGGAAAAGGTAGCTTTTCAACCAGTTTTTTTTTTTGTCATCTGCTGGCAATGTTGTTTTTCATAAGCTATTCTGTGGTTGTCTGGCACAGGAACCAGTCTGCTTTAGTTTGTTTTCCTTATCCGGTCGATTTACTGTTTGATCTACTGAAAGGAGGGTAATCAGCAGTAATCCATGCACCGTGCCACTCCTGCTTGAAACATGATTTGGTGTTGAAACGAATGGCATCCATGAGCACCATTTTGGCTCAGTATTTGAATATTTGGCACATATGTGAGACAAAAATATTTAAAATAAGAACATACGTGTTGGTCTCATTCACGTGCTCTATTTTTTATTCTTTTTTTATAACATAACCCAATCATCACTATTGTTTGACATCGGCAAAAAAAGCAAAAACGTCTTGCTTAATTCAACTCAAGATTCCCAGCTTGAAAATGATGGTATAGTGTAATAATTTGGCATGCCAATGCGCAAAGAAATGACACAATCTTGATGAAAATTTTGGCTCGTTATTTGTACTCGAATTTGATATATAGGCCTCCAAAGTTCGGAACGTTTTTTTCTGGGCCACCCGGTATACTAACGCGAGGCATCGTCGCTGTACATAACTGCACGCCTACAACGCTACGGATTACGTAAAGCCGACAGCTTGCTTCTGCTTCGCTAAATTGGTTGTGCGAAAACAAATAATGATCTTCTAATGGCGATAATTTCCAGGCTGCTCTGGCACCGCTTGCTCCTTGAGAAGCCAGGAGCACCCGTTGGGAGCACCCGTTGAGAAGCCAGGAGCACCTCATCTTGCTACGTGCGCAAAGTACATACTTACAATAAATGTTGAATCATTCGCCTTTGATCGTGTATACTTACAATACATGTTGAATCATTCACCTTTGATCGTGTAGCTTGCATGCAAATGCTGAACGTCTCCAATGACGGTGAAAGTGTGACGGGCACAACTAAGCTATATTCGCGTTCACGTAGCAAAAAAAAAGTGGCAAATGCCTACAACAACCAGGATCCAAGTCACTCGCTGAATCATCAAGGCTCTTGAGCATCCTATCATGCAAAGTTGGCCGGAGAGTCGGAGACATTTGCATCGGTGCAGGCGGTGGCGGTGTTGCCATGGCCAGGACTCAGGAGCACCATTGATCACCAGAACAAGGTCGGATAAAGAAACATCTATATGGTCACTGATCAATAATCCTTCATGTGCCCGTGTTAGTCAGTGTTGAACACAACGAATGCATGAAACATCTCACAGCATACGAGGCAGGATCTCACAGACCCCCTCCCCTAAAAAAAAATGCTGCAACGCTACGCTACAAAACTCTGTTGACTGTTCTAGCTCCAACTTAATCACAATTATCTTTTACTTGGAACCAGTAACAGCTAGTCCTGACCACTGATCACAAAAGGGTAAGATCGATAGCCAGCTGCAGGCACCAAACACGAACAGCTCTGAGAGTGTCGAGTTGTAAGGAAACACGATATACCGCTTGCGATTCTGAGCAGGAGCTCGAGCTGCATGTTTGCTGATGAAGCTTTGGGTAAGCACATAAGTCCTCTACCATTTCAGTCATCCTGTTTCTTAATCACATATTGTGGGACAGCTTTAATCTTATTAAGGTAATTGTCCTGTAGCGGAAAAATTGTAACTTAGTGGTTATACCATAGGCTAAATAAAGATGATTCAATGTGCTTTAACTTCATAAACGGGGCAAAGCAAGACAGAGGAGAAAACAACATCGAAAAAAAGATCACGCTTACATCTGCATCCAGCAACCATTTCCATGTTACGGTGAGAATGAGCCGCAGTCCTCAGCAAAGCAATCCTCAGCAAAGCAGTCCTCAGCATTGCGGCTCTGATCCTTCGGTTCTCAATCGTATAGCTCCAATCCGGAAAATGGGGAGTCGAGCACACGACAGCAGCGATAGCCACTGTAACTAAAGGAAAACATGGACACTGGCAAATGATACGCTCGTTCCAGCTGTTACCACGATGCTCATTTGATCAATTTACCGGAGAAACGTGCGGCTTGCCATTCAAACCATACCGACAGAATAGGGAGTGATCCGGCTGATATGATGGGGTCGTGCAATAAGAGTAAGACTGACAGCGTGACCTTATAGCTATGACTTTTTGATAATTTTGAACGTGCATTATAGGCCATTAATTTTGTACTTAATTATTAAGGGAAAACTACACATAAATATACCAATGCACCTAATAAACGACAATTGAAATGTTTTACCGCGAAACCGAAGAAACGATGACCTGCGTCACTTACCGTCAGCGTTGGGGAACTTAAGCACTTCTAATAAAGGCCTTTTCTTATTTTAACCCGCGCCCCAGTGGCGGTCTCAGCCAACTTCGCCCTAGTGGGGGGGGGGGGGGGCATATGTTATCACCCACCTCTAGCTCAAAAACTAAGAGGGCTAGGAAGACGCGGTAAAAAGCAGTCGATAGCTCTCAATGCGTACGTTTGAAAGTACTTAAGTCATTTTCATCTAAGAACAATATTGGGGTCACTGGAGGTCATCAAAGGTCAAAATTTGCCAAATGTCATTATATTTCTAAGAACCCAGCGTTCTATCTCTTTCCAATCGAGAGTTATTGGCAAAAATCTGTTTGTAGCCTCAAATGACCTCGGATGACCTTTCTAGAGGCTATCAGCAAAAATGACACCTTGGTCATCACGGGTGGTCCAAATCATTGTGATTCTGAAATATTTGGACTGTTCCTATGCGTACACACGGATCTAGAGGCATTTTCATTTTTCTCCATTGCCTTATAATGGTAAGGTCACGACACTGACCTGACCTTAGGTCACAGATATAAAAAATCCGAGATAAACAAATTGTAGGTGTCCATAACATCATGCAATCCACCAAGTTTGAAACCTTTCTGACAAACACTGCAGGCTGGACATGATTGCAAACTTTTTTTAGGCTTGGTCAGTTAACTTGACCTGGTGACCTGACCTGACATGACCTGGGGTCAAAAATTTCACACATTGTCCAAAATTGATGTACAAAAAGCTACCCCAAGCGGCGCGGCGCTACGCGCCGCGGTTTTTTATTTACACGCAAAAAACGCGACAGGGTGGTAACATATGCCCCCCACTGGGACGAAGGTTAATAAATTTGTTGTTTTTCAATTTGACAGGACAACTAACTGGTTAGTTCTGCACCGGAACGTTTGGCGTCAGCAACAGTCAAATTCTTTGCGACCTTATCAGTTGACATTTAAGAGTCTCGTCTTTTTATTGCTGCCTTGACGTTTTAAACCAACGCGCTTTATAACGGCTTCACCCAATAAATCTACAATAATTTTGCAATGTGCATGTATGCAGTGCAACATGTGCATAAGGAACATCAACGAGTAAACTTCGAATGCAGTTTTCATATGATACCCAATACCTAGAACTTTTATAATTCTTTAGAACTAGCAGGCGATATAGCTGGGTTGACAGGGTTGACAAGAGTTTACAAAATCACCAGTATAGTAAAATTTCGCGTCCACGTGGTAAAATTTCCACATCCACGTGGTAAAAATAAATAGTAAAATTTCGCGTCGCGTCGCGTTCACCAGCTCAATGTAAAAATTTTAATCTAACAACAGTCCGTCACCTTACCCAACACCACGCCACGAACAGAAAAATCCTGTCTGCTGCCTCTGAAAGTCCAAAGTTCACAGTAGTTAATCTGATACCGTGCTCCTGACAATGTGGAAAGGTCAGAAAGAACGACTCCCGTCTTGCTCAACGAGATAACGCCACCATAATCTGCCAGGACATGTACAGAATCGTTGCATCACAGCAGCGTAGACCGGCGGCCCTCAAACTGACGTGAGCGTAACAAACCGTGCGCAATGTTTGGCGGAGTTGTTTGCCGCCGGTCCAGAGCACTGGACTGTGGACACACCCTAGCTCAGTCAGCCTCAGGGACAGCCTTGCCCCGCCTTGCTCAGCCCGACCCGCTGAGAGTCACGGAGGGGGTCGGCATGGCACGGACAGAGGGAAAGGAGTACGAGAGAGAGAGAGAGAGAGAGAGAGAGAGAGAGAGAGAGAGAGAGAGAGAGAGAGAGAGAGAGAGAGAGAGAGAGAGAGAGAGAGAGAGAGAGAGGAGGTACTGGAGGATTAGAAAGATGCAGGCTTGACGGGTTAAATGGACGGCGTCCACGGGGTAGAGGGGCAGGGTTGATAGCACTTTTATTTATATATTATAGCAGTTCGGCCTTGACCGCCGCCGGGTCGTGACCGCTCCGCGCCCGCTCGATCGAGTTGACAGGCCCCGGTGAGCCGCCAGTGGGGTGAGGGCTGCTGAGCGCGCACAGTGACGGCTGGTGGACAGTGAGTGGGCACGGTGACCGGAGTGCGCATTCACCATGGTTGGGAGTGAACCAGCTATCACGCCTGCAACGCTAGAAGCTGCATTGATTGCATGTTTCTCGAACGCTGAAGTAAAACTATCACTGTTCTCACTTTTTCAAAGTGAATTTGACAAGCGTGACGCCGAGATCGCTGCGCTGAAAGAGGAGGTGGGTACTCTGAAGCAGCTCGTCACTCGTCAAGCAGCGGACATAAACGACATTGAGCAATATTCCCGTCGGAATATCCTCAACATCAACGGCCTGTCAGAGACCGACAAGGAGGACCCCGTCCAGGTTGGTATCGACCTAGCCAAGTCTGTCGGCGTGGTCGTACAGAAGTCGGACATAGACCGCGCTCACAGGATCGGGACGAAGGGGAAGAGGACCGCCACCGGCCAGCCAGTGCACCGTCCGCTGCTCGTGAAGTTCGTCAGCTATACGAAACGCGAGGAGGTGTACTCGGCGCGCCGGAAGTTCAAGGATGTGATGCCTCCCAGAACGTCATGTATCCAAGGCGTCGACTTGAAGAAGATCTTCGTCACCGACAACTTGACCAAGGCCAACCAGAAGGTGATGTTCCGGGCCCGCGAGCTCCGCCGCCGCGGCGAGCTGTGGGCGGCGTGGAGCGACGGGTGCCAGATGAAGGTCAAGATCAAGGAAGGAGGACCAACGCACAAGATCCAGACCGAGGACGACCTGGAAAAACTCACCCGTCAGTGAGTGATCCTGCCTATCGACGACGCCGCCGGCTCGGCAGGCTGGGCGCGGTCCGCGCCGGCCGCCGCGGTGACGCGAGAGGAGGGCGCGGCGGCGCCCAGCGATCAGCTGACCGCCGTCGCTGAGGCGGCCGGCTGGCCGGCCCTTCTGCACTCGTGACGACCTGGCGTCCCGCGTTTGCGGGCAACCGCGGCGACGAGAGAGCGACGACCACGTCCTGCTCATACTCACAGTTTGTAACTTCTTATTACTCCGAGACTATTGACTCGCTCTGTGGTGGGAGTGGGGGAGCGGGAGGGGTCGGGGTAGCTGGTTGGAGGGGTGGGGTGGAGCGGGGAGGGGCGGGGGAGCTGGTGGGAGGGGGCGGGGTAGCGTGGGTGAGAGCGATATTTTTTTTTTCGCTGAGGGAGGCGTGTCGGGGTTGTATGACGTGGTAGTGGAATATGAGTGTTGAGACAGACGGTCACGTACGTACGTTTAAGCTGCAGGCGTCGCGGCGCTCCGCTAGGTCTGATGAGCCGTCGACGCGATTGCTTTGCTGCCGGTTCTGCTGGGTTGTTTAGATGGATCAGTCCTCATTGTGTGCATTTGTTTTCACCAGAGTATGTGCATAACGTGTTTAAATTTTTGGTTGTTTTCCTTTGTTTGGTTGTCGACGGTATTTTTGTTCAATTAACTTTATTTATTCTACCGATCATATTATGTATAGATAAGTTATCCTAGCCTGTATTGTAACGTAAACAATAATGTTTGTGCTCCGGTCACCGTGCATGCAGTGCCTAACCCAACGCCGCTTTCACTGACTCCATGCTACCCGCTGCCTCCAGGTGCGCCGCCGGCCGCCCGTCCCGTCTCCGCCAGCTGGAGGGCACCATCAACCTCTCCTGACGCTAACCAACAACTTGGGCTCCCCACTCCGCCAGCCTACAACCCGGTCACCTGTTTGGCACCATCTTCTTTGGTACTTTACTTCTCTGCTGGCTCCTGCACGGACTCTGGTAACTATCGCTCTCATAACCACCCACATCCTACTACCTCCCTCTCTCCTCATATCCCATGGTGGATCCTGAACATATATCACGACACCCCCGCATTACTCTTAAAATCTGGAATAGAGTCGAACCCTGGTCCTTTCAGTAGCGATAACATGAGCATTAAAGTATCCCACGTGAACATCAATAGCATCACCTCACCACACCGACTAGACGAACTATCTGACTTTGCTGACTCTTCTGGGACCGACATTCTCATGTTGACAGAAACAAAGTTAGACAATACGATACACCCTAGCCTTTATAAACTCGATAATTATCACGAACCGTATCTGAAAAATCGCTCTAGACACGGGGGTGGTGTAGCTGTTTATTTTAAGACTTCACTTGCAGCAAAACGCTTACCAGAACTCGAAATTGGAAGCACAGAGTGGATCTGGACGCTCATAAAAATAAAGAAACAAACAGTAATAGTATGTTGTGTCTACATCCCACCAAAAATGTCTCAAGACAAGTTGCACGAATTTCTAGAGACATTAGGCGAAAGTGTGGCACTCGCTCAATCCCTCAATCCGACCATGATTTTAATTGCAGGAGATTTTAACGCCGGTAACAATTATCTACACAAAAGCCATCAAAATCACAGCGAAATCACTTCATTCGAAAGACAGCTAGAAGGCATGGCGTCCTCTCTGAATCTTTTACAATTAATAGACCAGCCAACTAGGCCAAACGCTAGCACTGCAAATTTAAGAGATTTAATTTTTATATCTGACAGAGACCAGGTGGTCGACCATGGTGTGGCTTCCCCATTCTCCCAGATTGACCATTTTCCGGTATACGTAACAGTGAAAATAACAAAACCAATTACAGAGAGCACTACAAAGACGGTACGAGATTTCCACCTACTCGACGCAGATATGCTCACAAACGAACTTTTACAAACTGACTGGGATAATATTATTAATCAAAACACTGACCAGGCCACCGTGGATTTTACACATGCAATTTTGAGCGCAGCAGACAAAGCAATACCGACTAGAATAATACGCACTAGACCAAATAGCAAGCCATGGTACAACAATGAACTAAAACGGGAAGCCCGAAAACGAGACAGACTATTCAGAAAGGCGCTCAAACTACAGACAGACGAGTGCTGGGCTAGATGGAGACGGCAGAGAAACGTAGCTACTGAACTAAATAAAAAATTAAAAGAAGCGTATAGGATAAATCAAGTACAGCAACTTTTATCTACGAAAAACAATCCGCACAAATACCATAATATTTTAAGGCAAATGACCGGAAGATCCAAAACGCACGTATTACCACCACTCATCAAACCAGACGGTGAGACAACAACTGATGATAACGATAAAGCCAATTTACTTTGTAATTACTTTGCTAATCAGTCAATATTAGAGACCAGTGACAAACAAATACCAGTTTTAACGCCAGAATCCCCGGTTCCGACCTTAAATACAATAACTATTACGGAGAGAGAAGTACTTAATCTTTTAAACTCACTTGACGTAAACAAATCATGTGGTCCCGATAATCTCCCACCAAAAATTTTAAAACTAGTAGCACTTTTAATAGTGACACCACTAACTAAACTTTTTAATCAATCGATAAATCAAGGTCATTTTCCGTCAATTTGGAAAGAAGCAAAGGTTCACGCTATTTTTAAGAGAAAAGGCTCAGCATCAGATCCATCAAACTATCGACCCATCAGTCTTTTACCCTGCATTTCTAAAATCTTTGAAAAAATCATTTTTAACCGCATTTACAGTCACATAACCGAAAATAATCTTCTTACCGACAAACAAAGCGGCTACAGGCCACATCATAGTACTCACCTTCAACTTGTTTACCTCACACACAAACTGTACAGCGCACTCGATACTGGCAACGATTTTACAACAATATTTTTAGATATAAGTAAATATTTTGACAAAATTTGGCACGCAGGTCTTTTATATAAATGCAAGACACTATTCGGAATTACAGGTACACTTCATGCATGGCTTAAGTCTTATTTAGCTGACCGAAGTATCCGAGTGTGTGTTAATGACAATTTTTCTCAGCCCCGTCTTATTAATACCGGATGCCCGCAAGGTAGCGTCCTGGGTCCATTACTTGCCCTCATTTACCTTAATGACCTCGCTGACATCACTCATAACGAATCTCTATTTTACGCAGATGACACATCACTATACGCATCATACTCACGAAACCCCTCACAGCTCATTGCGCTTCCCGGGCAGCGACCCGTAGCCGACTCAAACCGAGACGAAGTTTTTAAATCCTTACAAACTGACCTTAATATAATTTCTAACTTTGGCACAGATTGGCTCATCAGTTTTAGTGCGGCTAAAACCAAACAGGTAATTTTTAGTCACGTGACGTCTTCTCACTCACCATCGTTGTCATTCGATGACAGTTGCATACCTCTGTCAAGTAGTCACACTCACCTCGGTCTTACACTATCGACGGATCTGAGATTTCACAACCACATCAATATCATAATTAAAAAGGTTAATACTGCGCTAAGTCCCCTATATCCAATCGCTAAATATTTACCACGTGACATCCTAAACCAGATATACAGCACCTATATACTTCCAATATTTGACTACAGTGACATTGTATACGACGGACTAATAACGACCAAAGACAAACTACGACTAGAACGACTACACGCAAGGGCAGCACGTCTAGTGACGGGTGCGTTATTTAACACATCTCATAACAAGCTCCTTTTAGACCTAGGCTGGGACACCTTAGAAACACGACGAAAAAAACACCGACTGATATTTTACAACAAGCTGATAAATCATTTCGCTGACTTGCCGCAATACATAAGGGACATACTACCACAAACCAGACAAGACAACACGGGTCGTGCTCTTCGCAATGCCACCAATCTCACACTCCCAAACAACAGAACATCACTTTTTAAACAATCTTTTATTCCTAAGACGACCAGAGATTGGAACATTTTACCAGAATCCATCAGAACCGATCCCAGCCTCAAATCCTTCCAACGAGCGATAGAGACCAGACTTTGTGCAGGGACCGTCCCACCATATAATAATACTGGATCAAAGTTTGGAAACATTCAGCATGCAAGACTTAGGTTGAACGCAACTGTCCTAAAAGCTCATCTCTACCAAATCCAAAAATCTTCTTCTCCCTGCTGTGAGTGTGGGAGCCCAAAAGAGACTGTAGCACATTTCGTTCTAAATTGTCCCCGTTTCCAAGTGCTACGCTCTGAACTTTTCGGACAAGTTTCAATAATTATACCCATATTTAACAACTGTAACAGCGTATCTAAACTTAACTTATTGCTGTATGGTAGAGGCCTCAACAAAAACGATCAGATCAAAGTAGCGAAATTATTCCAAAATTATATTATCAAAACTAAAAGATTTCAGAACCAATAGCATCCAGCGGCGGACGGCGGGCCGGACGGTTCGTCGTGTCGCCTGGGGGTAGCAACTTTAATTTCAACCAGCGAGCGGTGGGTGTGGCGCGGCTTGGCGGTGGTCAAACAGACTTGTTTTCATATTATGTTGTGTTTTTTATGTAATACTCATGTTTATTTTATACTGATTGATTAAGAGAGGTGCTTTAATTTAAGAATTTTTATTCTTTTGCACCAATCTTATAATATTTTTGTGTATGTTTTGCTCATTTGTAATGTTGAAAATAAATGTGTATGTGTATGTATGTATGTATGTAGCAGCGGAGGCGGGCTCATGCCCCAATTATGACAGCAGCAGCAGCCGAGTTCTGACGTCCAGTCATTCCGTGTGACGGAGTCGTGTCGTCAGGCGAGGTCAGGGTCGGGGCCGGACCCAGCCCAGTTAGTGGCGCCCACACCCCACTGCACTGGGCAGGGAGGCGATCAGTACGGCCGTCTCACAGCCACTGAGCAGCGCAGCATCACCCGTGGAGCTGGGGATAATGAGCTGCATGGCTGCTTTCGGCATCAACGACAGAATGCAGGTAATGTGGTTGGGGGGCTGAGCTGATCTGGCTACGAACGGCCGAACGCTGGCAATGGATGCATGAGCTCGCCAGGATATTATTCGTATGGTTATAACTTTTTTTCAGCACCATTCGGTCACATTTCGGCCTTTCATGTTGTAACTGAAGGCACATGAACCTCCAGGGTCGCGAGCCTAGTGAACAGTGACAGTTTCCTCGGGACAATATATTCTCGGTTAGTGTCGAAACAGACTATACGAGTATGCTTCATTTGCCTATGCAATTTACCGTCGCAATTTAAAGTGACTGTTGAAACTGGGGCCCTTGGTGTCGCTCCCCTCCGCTTACATACATAGAGGCAGATGCCGCATTTGACAGACTATGACACTAATATTCGAGCTTTAAGACAAATATTTTAAATAAATATGTCCGTAATTTTGTCACACGAAACAAAAGGGCAACGGAAAAGTTACTGGCCCTATATAGGGATGGCCCTATACATGAAATAGAGGGATATTGTAGGGATTACTAAATAGTGATGAACTAAACTCAGAGGGGCTGTTTGGGATCGGGGCCGGTGTCAGAGCACCTTATATATCTGAGGCTAATTCAGAGGTTATCTGTGACATCAATCATCCACATCAGTTGACCTCACAACACCCACATCATCTGTGACGTCCCATCGCTCACCTGCCCTGCTGCGCCGCTATCCGGTGACGGTGGGCGCCACATCGGGCGGTGTGTGCGCCGGTCCACTGGTCCACACTGGTCCGTTGGTCCCCCGCTCCACTGGTCCACTGGTCCACCGCCACACTGGTCCACTGGTCCACCGTCAGCTCAGTCCACCGTGTCACTGCGGCGGCGCGGTGCGGGTGTGGGGCGTGCCACCAGCACAGGGAGGGGTCCGTACACGTCATGCCTGAGGGCACGCTCCCCAGCCGGCCAGCCGGTCAGCCGGGTCTCGGCTGACTGCGGACCAAGCCGAGAGCGGCGGACCGGGGCCTAGTTCATATAGAGCCCTTTTGCTGCTAAGAGACACTTATTGGAAAGGGAAACCCGTTAGAAGGGTTCACCCTTACACACCGGCGCCAATGTTACCAAAAGTGTCCCTTTGAAAAGTGGCACTTTGGAAAAGTGACACTTGCCGACTGGCTTTTCTATATGAGCTGGGCCCAGCCCTCCCGGACCGTGGACCACAGTCCGGTCTGATATGGTTCGGACATCGGGGAGAGACCACGTTCACAGAGACCCTGTTCAGTCCGATACACCATACACAGAGGGACTGTGGTCAACCAGTACATTACGTAACTTCACATAGACTTTGTGCGCCCCAATATCAAGCCGTAACAGCTGCTAAATATATGTTACGGGTCATATGCTAACTTGGGCAGTATGCAAACTACCCGGGCAGTATGCATACTACCCAACAGCCCGGGCAGTATGCATACCGCCCGGGTAGTATGCATACTACCCGACCCATTGGGCAGTATGCATACCGCCCAAAAGCTTGGGCAGTTTGCATACTGCCCGCTTTCCGACTTAAAGTTGTGTAATCCATGTCCACATTAAGAATATAAATGGCTCTCTAGATAACAAAAGCTCGACCGAGAAGAATTTTTGTCTTCAAACTTGATTGATCGATCGTAGGATGGAATGAGGATTGGAATAAAGTGTTGAAATTACTTTTTCCCAAATCCATTGTTGAATAACCAGTGGCCAACAAGTCATTGTCATTGTGAAGCGTGAACTGAGTAAAATGAAACAACGACGACAAAATTTGACGTCATCAATTTTGAACAGTTCTTTTTTCGCTATAACTTTACCAAAAAAGAGGAAACAATCTCAAATTTGGTATGTGGATAGAAGGCGGTAGGGACTATCACATATTTTCCGTTTTTTCGAAATTCAAAAAAAAACTTTTTGGATGTTTTGCCTATTATATTTAAAAAAATACTTTTTTGATTTGGGGGGCTCAAATCTAAAAATCTAAAAAATCCGAAATAGCAGTTTTGTAGCCCTCTAATTCGACACCTTTTATACCTACATTTTCTGTATATATAAAGCTGTAGGCCTGACAGCTCTTCCCGCGAAACCTTTTTTGGGTCGAAAATGGCAGAAATGACGTCACTCCGACGTCATTAGCGGCCAACCTATCGTAACCTTTGGAAAAAATTTGGTCACAATGTGTAATAGCTACGATCCCGGGAGGGTACTGAAAGTTTGGTGGCAATCGGCGTAGCGGAGTTCTGGAGATATATCGAAAAAAACTAAGGGGGGACAAAAAATGCCCCCCTCCACCACCCGGAAGGTTAAAACGTTTGTCATTCACATATATACGCAAGTTATTGCATTAACAAGCCTCACGAAGTGTAGTCAACATACTGCCCGAGTAAACATCTTGCCCGTGAGAAGAAAGGTGGGTGGTATGCATACTACCCGGGAGGTATGCATACTGCCCGGACGGTATGCATACTGCCCAAGGGGTCGGGTAGTATGCATACTACCCGGGCGGTATGCATACTGCCCGGGCTGTTGGGTAGTATGCATACTGCCCGGGCAGTTTGCATACTGCCCAAGTTAGCATATGACCCGTAACATATATATGTGGAGTAGAGTGAATTAAATTATACACTCTGGTTGAATTATCCAAGTTCGTGTTGTGTGTTGACGTGACCGTTGACGCCAAATCCTTGTTTGTCAAACTAGCATGCCTTGTTTACCACATCTCGAAGCGATTGCATCATTGTCACTTGCTACATTTCCGTGACCGCGTGTTTTGGTGTTATCTGAGCAAATAAAGACATTTTAACGTTCTCGTAAAGGCATAACTTTCCGAATCCATAAGAATATAGGTGTAAGCTGCAATTATCTTTTCACGAGACCTTAACATTAGCAACGAAGGCTCTGTCTTTGCATTGGTACTCACGCAGCGTGTCACGCTGCCTATTTGTTTTTCTGTCGTTTATATTGGAAAAATAGACCACCGTACATATTTATTTTCGCTCACGTTGTAAATAGCGCAGCCTTATAAGGCTGCGCTATTTACAACTATAGTCAAAACTAAAGTCAAATATAGTCAACTATAGTCAACTAGTCTTTGACTATAGCCAAAGACGTACCCACCAGACAGGTAGACCTCTGCGTGTTGTTTGATACCAGCGCAGCTGTGTGCCCCGATCCAGCAGGAATCACTTTACGTACCTTTTCTTAGACTCCTTTTTTAGGTACGCTGGGTACCTTCGGTCTCATTTGACCATCATACAGAGCCGCAAGGATGACAGGAATTAGGGAGAGACATTGGTCTGGGCGGTCACCCTGGTGCGCCGCCGGGGCTGAACCCGTCTCAAGGGTCAGCAGGTCGCCCAGCCTCACAAAGGATCACCCCACCGCATGTGCGCCTGCTCCTGGGATAGAGCTACTCACGTCGGATGTGACCGTATGGGCCAGAGAGCAGGGTTTTTGAGTGTTGAGGAGGCGGATTTGTGCGTACTGAGAGTAGATCAGAGGCATCAGAGAGAAAAAAAATGTGTGGCCATCAGCGCAGCCTGATCACGCGAGGCCCCCATGTGCTACCAGCGACATCTATGCAGTATGTAGTTAGATGGCCCTCAGCGTAAGCGCAGCAGCGCCGTCGGAGCACCGTCAGAAAACCCCGGGCCCTCAGTGTGCTACTAGCGACATCTATGGGGTATCCAATTCCAGCCGGCCCTCAGCGTAACAACGCCGTCTGCTTACGAGAGCGAAACAGCCGGCCTTTAGTAAGCTACTGTGAAATAACTGGAAGTATTCACCTGCCAAAAATCATTCAACTGTGTCCATTATAGGCGATAATCTAATTTTATCCAGTTTCATACTGACCACCCGTTACCACGGTGCGGTGTCCGATGACTCGATGACCATTGACCATGGTAGGTAAAGACGGTCCTGTATGCAATGGTGCCAGTCAAATGTTAAAACCTGCATGTAAACAGGACGCCCAAAGCCATAGATAACATGATTCATGTCATCTATGCTAAAGCAAATTGCACAGCTAATGTTTCCGTAAATATTGCATTGCAACATCGCAACATTCTAGCGCTCTAAAGATAAACCGTTGATCTAAGGTCAGATCTGACAAATGCTTGGGAGCTACTTGTAAAAGAGCCCTGGAATATCTTCTCGCGACGCTGTAGCTCTACAATCTACGTATTGCAGCCTATGAGATATGAAAGAATTTATTAGATAGGCAAAAGGGGAATCTCGACTTCTGACGATCTCTGGTCATCTGACCTTTTGCCTGACGTTTTAACCACAATTTATGCACTCATTCTTGGTGATTTTGACGCTGTTTCGGAAGCCGTTTACCGTTTGACTATGTACGTGACCTATAAATTGGAGCTCAACAACAGACGACGGTCGAAACATCCTTTCGCCATTCTTATTTACTTACTTATTATATGACTGTATCCCTTATTCACTGTATGACTCACTTTGACTTTGATCCTGTTTGATCAAATTTTTGGCTTTGATTTTGATCAAGTTTTGATCCTGTTTCATCTTATGTGCCTACCGATCTGCACTCTGCAGGTATACTTTTGGTTCTGTAAGACCGATATGGCGGGGAACTCATCTGCTTTCTCCCTTAGAAGCACGCGACTCTTTAAACCTTGGTTTTTAAATGATATAAGCAGCTACAGGCACATTGGAATGGTGGAAACAATAGCATACATAGTAAATCGAACTTGAAATGGACACTTACTTCGGCCCTAGGCACAGGCCACATTCCTTATAAATATATCCATGCTGATCTTATCTGAGAACTGACTCGGAAAGTGTGTAATGTATTTTAGAAAATGATGACATTTATACATTACGACCAGAGCATGCATTGACTTTCACAGCGCAAAGTTGATGTTGATTTCTCATATGCAGCCGATTGCAGTTCTTCCACCAACATTACGCATCATGGCATAATAATGATAGAGAATCGTTTATTGAAGGATAACATCATTATCGATTGATATGAAATGTGGGATTGATTAGACGTCCCAAGACCTGTAAATATTGGATCTGCAGCAGATGCGCTAGCCTCGACATGAAAGAGTTTAGGGTAAACTCAGTTGAGGCTTCAATGATATATCAAAAATCATAAAGATGTAACAGGCGACACAGAGCGAAAGACCTTGAGCGATTAACTACATGATTCAGTGCACTTTTTCCTTAGCACAACACCGAATTGAATTAACTATATAACATCAAGACATCGAAAAGAGGGTGCTAGCCGCACTACATCACAACAACGAAGAGATATTGAATGCCTACTACTTGGTTACCTGGGCTGCCCAGTTACTCATATTCATAAATAAATCAAGGTTGATATGTTCTGAAGTGCTCCAACGGAAAAAAATGTTATGAATGCACACAGCGAAATAGCTTAAGTACATAAGCATACAAGTATGTATTACGTGAATCACAGACCTCTTTATATAATGTACAGGGTGGGGCAGCATAATCGGGAATAAATATCAAACGGGATTATTTGGTCATGAATCTAAAAATATAGCTCCAAGCACTATTTTAGCAACATCCTATCAATCGGTCACCTTTTACCTATCCCTCATCCTATTTGACCGCCCTCGGCGTCGATGACCTTCTCAAGTCGGGTCCAAAAGCACGCGCATGCACGTGCAACCTCCTGCTTGTCCATGATCGCCCATCAGCTTCGTACCTTGCACTGAAGACTGTTTTTACTGATGATAAGTTGTTCATTAAACTTCTACCAAAAAACGCTCCATGTAAAGAATTTGGTCGGATTTAAATCGGCGGAGTTGAAGGACCAGAAGTTTTTGGTTCATCTCAGGTGGAGGTGCCCTACACAATAACATGTCGTCCTCACTGCAGTACCAGCCCGGACAGAGTCCTCGTAAGACGTGATTTGGACCGTCAGTGATCCTCTCTTCCGACGGCTCCACGTGAGTCTGCCAGAGTGCGGTTGTATTTACCAGAGGTGCTCATTTTATCCGGGCTCGATGAAGTAGGGTGCACCACGTGCACCTCCCTTGAAGACCACCCATAGGTCCATCACCCCAACAGGATGTTTACTTTGCATGACCGCTGGAATATTCTCGATACAATCCCCTATATGGCATGCCATTCTTTTTTATCGTATTCCAGTCGGTGATAAGATTTTTTGTCGCTGAAGTTTTGAACATTGTTTCTTTTTAATATGCTCAAGTGCTTCTTCCTTATATTCAAGTGAGTCATCTTGTATGTCCTCTGCTAAGAGTTATTTTACGACGATTACGTTAACCTGTTGTCCTAAGTATCCCCACACAATCCTTATCGTCCGTGATAACACGTTGACCTGCCCAGCAACCTTTACGTGGAATTGCAGGGTTTTAAACAAAATGTTCTTGTTTTACTTGTTTAACATTAGTGTCTATGGGCGCGCGCAAAGCACTTGGAGCACCGTCGAACTATTTTGCTGCTCTTTTCCAGGAAGTTGCATGCTCATGGATGTAGTCATGTCAGATGATGCACAACTTTTGGGCGTTTCATTGCCATAATATAATTTATAAAAATAATGCCATGCCTACTCATGATCAGAGCCCAAAAAGCATTCCCGATTATGCCGCCCCACCCTGTACGTGACTGTATGCAACCGGCACCGTGCAATAAATCAAAGTTGTTTAAAGATCACTTTACATAATAATGTGACTGAAACAAGTAACAGCTGCACTTTTGTTAAAAAATACAAATTATGATGATCGACTCCAAAGGAACATCTAGTAAAATAAAATCACTGGCATCGACATCCATCAGTAACTAGTTGTCCACTGTACGCATCAAGCCACATTCTGGGGCTGCATAGCATCGGGGAATAGCATGCGCGAGATGTTGGCCTTCTTGTGCTGCTGAGAGATGGGCGCCCCTCCTCCGGGTCGGCCCCAGAACTTCGAGAAACTCTCCAGATGCTGCACTGTCTCCTGCCAGTACTGTTCGCGGGCCCGCTGCGAAAGAGAGGGAGAGAGAGAGAGAGAGAGAGAGAGAGAGAGAGAGAGAGAGAGAGAGAGAGAGAGAGAGAGAGAGAGAGAGAGAGAGAGAGAGAGGGAGAGGGAGAGGGAGAGAGAGAGAGAGAGAGAGGGAGAGAGAGATGGAGGGAGAGAGAGAGATAGAGAGGGGGAAGAGAGAGAGGGGAAGAGAGGTTAGAGAAATACATAACTATGACACTATTTAGATTGTAGATAAAAGTACGGCAGTCGGTAGGAACTTTGTTATTCCTACAGAAACAAGCCACACCTAGAGACGCAGTCTATTTAAATTCAATCATTAGATAGAAATCATGCTTGGAATTCCAAATACTATTATTAAATGTGCGCCAACCATAATTAGCCAGGATTTTTTGCCAATTGAGTCAAGTATGCCAGTGATGCAGTGTCCATCAGCGTGACAAAATGTCCCAGTCTCGCCCCGGGATTATCTAGGACTGGCATGTGCGTGTGACCCCGAACTGCCAGAAAAGGGTATATACCACACGATCCTGACACAATTCCCTGACATACACACACGGTCCTGACACCATTCCCTGTCAATCCCGGCGGCGCGGCGATGCTCCGACCGGCGCCGAGCGGCGTATGTCGTGTTGGTCGTCCCGATTACCCGGTTACCCAGTGTCAGGTGGCACTGGAGCATCGATCAAACGTGCGGTGCCGAGCCGAGCTGGCCCCGTGGAACAGAACGGACCGTCCCACCCGGGGGACGCGCCGGTCGTGACCCCCTGTCCTTCCCCGAACCCGCCGGGGGGCTGAACACGTCATCAACCCGGTCAGACGCGCCACGAAGACCCGCCAAAGGGATTTCTATTCAGCGGTGGCCACAAAAGGGCTTTGATGTTGGTTTAATTGATATCGTCACAACCAAAGGCAGCCCTTCGGGCGTTTCCAGACCATCCTCGTGGCTCGTTCTCCCTTCTGCCTGCTGTTTCTCTTTCTATCTTTCTTGGTTTGCAAGTTTTTTTTTTCTAGTCTCTGGTTACTCACACTTTCAGCTTGACCTGGTTTACCCTCCATGCTTCTCCTAAAATGTCACTACCTGTTTCACCATTTGAGTTGCCGTTTGTTCTGAGTGTGCATCTGTTTCTCCCGCTGTTTCTCCTGGATCTGGCAGATGAAGTGACTCTGATCCACCTGTTTCTCCTGCTGTTTCTCCTGGATCTGCAGTTCTTACTGGCGGTGGCAGTAGTAGTGACTCTGACCCAGCTGTTTCTCCTGCTGTTTTTCCTGGATCTGGCGGTGGATGAAGTGACTCTAACCCACCTGTTTCTCCTGCTGTTTCTCCTGGATCTGGCGTTGGCAGTGACTCTAACCCACCTGTTTCTCCTGCTGTTTCTCCTGGATCTGCAGCTCCAGCTGACGGCGGTAGTGGCTCTGCTCCAGCGGCGGGTAGGTGATGCGTCCCTCCCTGTGTCGCGTCACGTCCGTATGGGGCAGCGGGTTGTACAGCAGCTCCGTGTCTGGCTGACGACGAGGTCGACCCGTGGCCAGCTGCTTCATCAGCGGGTACACAGAGATGCCCGACTGGGGGCAGACAGGGTGGGGAGGTGCGGAGGCGACGGTAGGGCATGGTGCTCGACAAGTGTTAAATTGCAGGCAGCTGCCGGACATTCGACATAAAATGTACACATTTTCGTGGCTAATGAAGATCGACGAAATAAAGTTATCGAGTGGATGAATGATGGTCATCTTATTGATGATTATTCCCTATTGACGACCGTTTTTGCAAATTTCAGGCCTATAACGACGAACAAATTTTTAGCATTTCTATCGTAATTGTCAAACGTGAAATAAATATTCCAAAAGCGACAAATCAACTGGAAACCTGCGACACATGCGACATTTCCGATAACATTTAAAAGAATGCACAACAATTGTACCCAAATGCGGCTTAGCCATGTAGACAAAAAAACATATCCCAGCATAAACCTAAACAAAACAATCATAATGACCGGTCAAAGCGGCGTTACCTCGTCCAGTCTGAACTGTCTCTCCTCCCTCGCGGCCCGCTTCCTCTCTGCCAGGATCTGCTTCAGGGCCTCTCGGTAGTGTTCAATCTCCTTCTTACGTCGACGCTGGTCGGCCGAGGTCGCCCAGCCCTGTACGGAGACGGAGGATCATCGTGAGGTCACTGAAACTTGCAGTTCTAAGGGAATGGTTAAAAAGTATGCAAAGTTTAGTATGCAAAAACATGCACAAATATACCATAAAGTATGCAATGTAGTACGTAAAGTATCAAGTATAGTAAGATAAGGCGACACCTAACTCCATCGCTTTTACGTCAGCCGTGGAAACTTTATGAAGGGAGTGGGTGAGGGGTTGCATATCCTGATGAGGACTAATATTAAAAAATTACGACGATATTGCTTGTGTGAGGCTGACCACCAGTCCTCAGCCGTGCTGCGCCATTCTGTAACCATATATTCCCAGAAATAGACGGGTGGCGTATCAGGTCTGCTACACGAGATTTAGGGTCAAAGTTAAAGTGCTGTTGCTGGTCGTCCGTTCAAGGTCATGTCCAAACACTTTAACACTCGGCCATCGGTGTCGGCGTTTCGACGATCGGCGTCACGAGACCACTCTAAAATGGCGGCTGGTCGAACCACATGCTGAGGCCTGTTTCACTAACAAATAAAACTTGTATTTACAAAGAAAAAGCTTGAGTTTACAAGAAATAATTACCAACATTTGAGATTTGGATTTCACGAAACCTTTGAATATGAATTTTGAGTTTAAAATTTGCAAACTTTTTTACAAGAAAAAGTTTGCAAGAAAACATGGGAATCGCAAACTTTCTGTTTCACGAAGACCAGAAACTTGAAAGAAAACATCGTAATTACAAATCTGAAATTCCAGTGGTCCTGACGTTCGGAATTTTGATACTTTTTGTGCAATAATGCAAAACAGTCATATATTTAGAACAACTATGCTTTGTTGAGTCGTTTCATGCTCAATTTTTACTTAGCACGCACCCTAAGATGCAAAATAATCGGTATTAAAATATCGTCAAATTTTGTCATTCGCGCGCCATAATTGCATTCAACAGTCTTCTGCTGTCAAATGTTTTGCGTGTTATTTTCTTACAATAATAGGACAATGTGAATTATCATTTATATCTTTTTCCAACAGCATCATTAAATATAATTTAATTAGGCAGCTTTTGACATGAATACTAGACAATATTTGATACAAAGAAGCAATATCTTTAACATGCTATAGTTCTTGATTAAAAACATTTTTACTGATTTTTACTGTTTACAAGTTTATTTGCAAACATTTTCTTATCGGAGGTGCCACTGGCGATGAAGCTTAGTGAAATCGGTTTTTACGTAGTTGGTAAAAATACTTATGAATTGTAAACTACAAACACTTGTAAATACAAGTTTTTAGTGAAACAGGCCTCAGATGTAATCATATTCAACACGATTCCTACAAATAAAACACTGGTGAAACGGGTGATTCAAGGTACGGGTCTCGCGGGTTTTAACGGTATAGTTTTTGCACTTAGAAAATTTAGTGTACTTCAGGCTATATCATCGTCGTCTTCAGCTTTTAAGTGTTGAAGATGCGATCGACTTGTTGGTTCACAAGCCGGCCACGATCGTGTAAAATGGCTTCATCGTAGATCGATTAGTTTCTGAGATATAACCGGAAATGTAAAAGTGCAAAACCTACCGCTTAATCTCGCGAGAGCCGTACATACCCCGCTCAGCATTCGAAATTATTAGATAAATAATTTTAATCGTTTTCTTTGCTTAAAATGAACAATGATCCAATCTTATTAGGGAGAGCTTTCTTTGAACGGAAAAAAAATGCTCAAAAAGAATTCCGAAAAGTTTTTAGGTAAAAAATGTAGTGTACCCCTCAGGGGTGTCGTTTTCCGAAAATGATTGGTAGGGCCCAAAGGCGGCGGCCGGGCATATGTGACGGGGATTACAAGGTAGGGTACCCCCAAATCTGTCTTTTTCATCGGATTTCGGCCACTTATTTTTTCGCCTTGGTCATTGACACGACAAACCAAAATCTAAAAAAAAAAATGCGAAGTCTGAGTCCTCACCGAGCCCCATGCACAAAACGTGCACTGTGCAGTTATACAGGCAATAGTGTCGGAGGGATATACGTCATTCTGAAAGAGGCCCACGCCGCCGGCTGTGCTGAAAGGGGCCAGGAACGGCTTTGATGGCCCGCCCCAAGCCGAATGAAAAAGACGGCTGCGGGGCCAGGAACGGCTTTGAAGACCCACGCCAATTGCAGGATTCGACAACTAACGAGGTCTCGAGACACCACGATAGTTGGAAAGACCTGCTTGCCAAATTAAAAGGATGACAGTACGAGCCGGCGTTCAGCAAGTTACATGCCCGACCATGAAGAAGCAGAGATACAGCATCGACTTATTAGAACAAAAAGTTCATTTATTCAAATAACCACCGTTAAGACGAACACATTTCGCGCAGCGCTTCGGGAGAGCCCTCAAGGTCTCCATAATCAAATGGGGTTTGGACCCATCCCACGTCCAAGTCGGCTGCTTTCGTCTCCCTGCAGTCAGCGAAGTTGCCACTGCTAATTTCCTTATGTTGGGGAAGAGGTGGCAACCAGAGAGTGCAGGGTGCGGAGAATAAAGAAGAAGCGCCAACAACTCAAAGCCACGTTTCATCGCTTCACTGATCGTCACCCCGCGCATGTACGCAGGACGCAGGGGCGTGATCGTGGATCAGGTGCACACTTTATGTCAGCTTTCCTATAGCCTCTCCTCGATGTATGATGTATATCAAATGGACGCACATCATCAATTGTGCGAATGTGCGCCCCTGTTTTAGAAAGTTGACAAGCAGAGCCCCGCAGGCATCCCAAAATGCAACCACTATTGCCTTGCCGACTAACTTCAACTCGTAGGGGAAGTTGGGGGAACGCCGAAGACTTTTTTTCTGACGCCCGTAGCACGCAAGGTATACAACATAAGCTATTCTTGTTGGCGTCATTCGAGAGGCCAGTCTTTTGCCTTTCAAACATACCAGGCGCATTTGATGAATTCGCATACCCTTAAGCGCACAAACTAAAAATATCAAAGAAGTGACTTTTTCGGCGTTGCCCCGGACTGCGGGGAAAGCCGAAAATGGGAGAAATGATCTACGGGGAATGCCGACATTGATGTTTTGCCATTTTATCTCAAACTTTATCCAGAATTGATCAAAGCTGACACGCGTTTTAAGAGCTTGAGGACGCGGTGCACACTGGAAGTTATAATTGTGTGATATAATAAGAACATGCCAGGTAAATCATTCCTTATAGGTAACAGGCCGTTGTGTCGGTTGAAAGTGTAATTTGTGTGACTAAAAATACGCGTTGCTATTCTACAGCAGTAAAGTCCACGTAGCGTGCTTTTAACACGTGCGTAATCGCACGTTTTCGGCATTACCCCAGCCTGCCATACTTTCATTTGCAGGCCCATAACTTTTCAACGTGCTGTATAAATTTCAAATAGGCAGCACACTTATGCAAAGACATGCTAAATATTACTTGACGGAATTGGCCAGACTAACGGTAGCATAATGAGTAAGAAATGCAGCTTCAAAGGCGCATGTAGTACAAGGGAAACGTACCTTGAAAACGCTCTTGGCGCCCTCACAGTCGAAGTATTCCGAATGACGACTCGTAACAAACATGCGATAATTGTAGTCACTTAAGCTTCAGAGCATCACTGACAGGTGGCATCCATGTCTTACGGTTTTCGAAATATCTCGAATTTCGGCTTTGCCCCAACTCCGGCATTGCCCCAACTTCCCCTAACACTCATTTGGTGGCCTTTACTCGGTGTGCTTCCATTTGCGCAACTCGGCACGGTGTCCTTTAGTGTCAACGTGTGACACCCACAATTCCTTTACGGTAACAAGTTGTTCTATGACATCTTCTAGATCTTCGATAAAGGGGCCAAAAACTCCGCGCTAAGCCTCCTTTCGAGCTAGCCTTTTCTTTGCAGAGTCAGCAAACGGGGGAAACATCTTGCAGAGATCTTAAACATACTAAGACGCTGATGAATTGCTTTGAGGAACCCGATAGACACCTCCGCTTCTACACTGCGTGCTTCTACATAGACAAGAGCATTTGTCATTTTCAACAAAAAGTGCTCATTTTCATATTTCCTTGAGTCATAGATAACATGATAGATTCCAGTGGCGTAGCCAAGGGGGGGGGGGACAGGGGGCACGTGCCCCTCCTATCGGGTCAAGGGGGACCTTCGGGTCCCTGCGGCGCCAATCGGCCGCTGAGGGTCCACGCTGGTCATATTTCGCCTCAAAGGGACCCCACAGGGCTCGCCAGAGTATCTCATGGACCCCTAAGTGGCGTATTAAGATCTCCGTAAGTGCCCCACGCCGGCTTCTTAGAGCCCTTGTCACCAGTTAGGGCCTTAAGAGGCCGCCAAGAGGCCCTCACCAGCCTGCCCTTCACGATCTCTGAGAATCTCTTGCTGGCTTCTGCCTTCTGAGGGCCCATCGGTGGCCTCTGAGGGCCCTTACTGGCCTATTATGAGCCGGCTCTACGAGCCGCATGCCCGCCTGTGATGGTCAACACCAATTCTCTTAGGGCCCCAATAACTGTGAGGATCCTCACCGGCGCCTCTGATAGCTCACGCCGGCGTTTCTGAGGCCCCTTCTCCCCCAATTCTGAGGGTCTTCATCAGAGGCTCCTAAGGCTCTACACCAGCGACTCTGACGGCTCCACTGAGTCCACACTGGTGACTCGGAGGGTCCCAATGGCTTCTGAGAATACTATTCCGGTCTAAAGGGACCCCTCGGCGCTCCTGAAGGCACCACCGACCTCTCGAGGTCCCCTTGTCGGCCTATGAAGGGCCCACACCAGCACTCAGCAGCTTAAGGGTCCCACGCATATCTGTGATGGCCATAAACCAGTGTATCTGAGGGCCCCGAAACGGCGCTTAAGAGGGCCCTCACCGGCGACTGTGCAGGTCCCACTCCGGCGCCTCTGAAAGCCCCACGCATGTGCATCTGACGGACACCCTCCGGTGACTTTGGCGTGGCCCACACCGGCAATTCTGAGGATCCCACCGGAGTCTGAGAGTACCGTGCCTTTCTCTAAGGACCCCACTGAACTTCTGAAGGTGCTGCCGGCCTCTGAGGACCCCTTGCCGTTCCCTAAGAACCCCCTGCCGGCTTGCGAAGGGTTCTCGTCAGCAGCTCCTACGGCCCACAGGCTACACACATCTGTGACGACTGTACATATATGCTTATTTTCTTATCGGTTTATTTTGATTTTTTACCAACTGATAAGTGACAAAAGATTGGTAGGGTTCAGCGAACATTGGTAGGGCCCAAATAAACATTGGTAGGGCTCGGGCCCTACCAGGCCTAGGCATACAAAACGACGCCCCTGGTACCCCTGCAACGTGACAGACTTGCAATAAACATGCAAACTACCTATGCATTTTTGATGAGGTGTCGACTGTCGAGGGCATAGACCACTTGATTGAAAAATATGATTTGATTTTATGATTCAATCGACTCCCGTCACCCACTCTGTGTTCGTTCCTCGTTCGATCAGTGGGGGCGAGTGCACTGCGTGCCTCTCTCGACTTTGTTCCGGTTCCGGCGCCGGTCTGAGGCCCTCGGACACGCGAGCTTCCGGAGCAGACGGTCGGGTCGGCGTCTGTCGGTGTTTTTCAGACCCTCCCGAGCTGGCGCCGCCGGCCTCTGAGGTCCCCCGGCGGTGCCTGGTCAGTTCAGGCCACCCGCCGGCGGCTCCAATCGAGCGCCGATGAGCGTCTCGACCGACGGACGGTCACGCACGCAGCTGCACGTGGTTGGAGCCACGGAGGTTATCGGCCGTGGCTGGGACCCCGGACGGACGATGAAGACGGCGTGTTGTGTAGGTTACGACGCAGCGGCCGCTGACATCAAACGTAGGCTTTTGATGATGGAATCTCGATTTACATAGAACAGGATAATAAATATGTCAAAGCTGCCAGTTGCAAGTGATAAGCAAATTGATATCTTAACTATAATATCATATTTCATTAAGCGTTTTGTTTCAATATAACTATGAATGTACATAGTATCATTCAGTATCATACATTGTTGGGTCGTCATGCTCTACAAAATATATCACAAATAAATATCCAGTGGTTTCTTGGGCTCAAAGATAAAGCGTGAGGGTTGATCAAAGCAACGGTGCGGAAACGTGACTGAAATTCGGGGAAAATTGGTCGCTTATAGATTGCAATTCGATTTTTGCAGTCGCAGCTCTGAACTCATTAATTTGTAATTAATCAGCCACACAATCACAGAGAAAATGGACAGCACTGGCGAATAAGAGTCAATCAAATCGCTCACCATTTTCTCAAAGAAGTCCTGTCCCTGAAGTCGGTTCTCCCTCCATGGCCGCCCACCGGGTCCGGCCTTTCCGAAGTCATCCAAGACGCTGCCGGAGGGCTCTGAAATGAACAGGGGTAGACAGAAGACAATAGAGGGCTCACTAAAAAAGAAGTTGGGTGATATCGCAATAATCAAGGCCGAGCACGTATCCAGTGGTAACTTGAATCTGTAAAATGCTGGATCAGCATGGTGAATGGTGATCGGTGAATGACATCATGATTATTCATTCGATATTCCTACAAATGTTGAGTGGTCAAAACATGAAATTCAACTGCAAACTGTGATCGATAAGTGCTCAACCTCCGTCCCCAAAACGCGTAGCTGAAGTTGCCTTGCCGGTTAGGCTACCCGGACGGCACCGCAGTATTGCGGCACAGCCTAACTAACCTCCGCGTTCAGCTGGCAGGATTCGCCACAGCATCTCCATACTAAGGTGCCTGCTTTTAAGTTTTCATTTGTGGTTGGTACGTTTAGAAGGCTCTTACAAACGTCAAACTCCTACTTGCGAATTGATTGCATGAACAATTAGAGCTGATCATTTTTTCAATTGTCTGGTTTTATGCCGAGGCCAAAATCACTCTTCCCCACATACTGATTCAGATTGATAACTATTTATCTGGAAATTTATCAAACACATCTGTTTAAAATAAAAGCACAGGTTTGCCAATAAAAAATAAAAGCCATTTCAACAAGGATACATTTTAAGATAATCAATCAAAAAAAGCAAAATAAATTTCCTTTATGTCACATTCCTTAATTTGATCGAACAAAAAGTTATTATAGCCTATATCACTGTACTACTGTTATCTGTGCCTATAGGTAATAAACTAAGCTAGACCGAATCAGGAGGATAGTTCACTTACCACCATGCACCGCCGCTGGCGTTGGCTGCTCCATGCCGCTTGTCGGACCTCCGGGGGGCCTCCGATGACCCGACCGCTGACCCGCCGTCTGCCCCTGAGCCGGACTGCCGACTGAGCCGCCTCAGGGCCCGCACTGGCTGTCACGGCACCCTCCCCCACCAGACGGGGGGCGGGGAGGGGGGGGGGCAGACACGCCAGGCGGTAGGTATACCGTCATTCGTCAGTTCCGACGAGACGGGGGGGAGGGGGGTGGAGTGAGGAGAGACGAACTGGGACAAGAAAAAGAGAGACGAAACGTCTTTTTCAAGGGTGTGTAAATATTAGAACTTAATTAACTCATATTATTCGAACAGCGAACATAGCGTAACTCATACGTATTGTTACAAGATCAACCCGCTCTGAGTAGGGGTGTTTAAGCACCCCCCTTCACCCCCCCCCCCACACACACACAGCATACCACCCTGCAGTTTTTGCAGATATATCAGGAGTTTCCCGGCTTTGTCATTGCAAAAGAACACAAAGCTTCACAGCTCCTCAGTGTATTCCAGCTTTCTGTGCATTTTTAACCCAATTATTTATTGAAAACAAGAGTTCTACCAAAAAAAGCTAAATTTGATTCATACGGGATCTTGCATAATTTACTTGTGATTCCACTGTTTCCGTTAGAAGTCAGTGTAAATCAAGTTGTTTGATTCGGTTTACGGTCAGTTGACTGCTTGTATGGCTGCGCCTTTTATCATTCCCAAGTATACGAAAATAAAGGTTTCCCATTCTTCTCTGTAGCGTTCGAAGTGTGTCTCCTGGCTTGTGGTCACCGTAGGAGAACGGTTCTCTGTAAAAGATGACAAAGAATCATATTTTCTATTTGTCAAAAACGAAGCCTCCGAATGAGTCCCAACATTGGTTTAAAGTAGGTAAGTGAAAAGGGCTGTTTTAAATAAAGTAATGCTAAATAAACTGATATTGATGCCTTCATCTTCTTATAATTGGACCTGTAGCATATTTTGAGTGTTAAAAAAATGATGCAAGTGATTTAGGCGAAGGGCTTTGAGACGTGGGATTCCTTATTTCACATAGCACGTGAATGGGCTATTACTTATAACGCTTTTTGCGCTGCGTGCAAGCTGTGCATCGCTGTGTATGAAGTTGTTCTGGGCGTTCTGGGATAAAAGGCTCCAAGTTGATTGATATACATCAATTATTCCACAATTTCTGAGCAAGAAATAACTATTTTCTACATATAATTCGTTGTATTAACATTAATTGATAAAGTAGCTCAAACGCGTAAGCACGACGATAGACATTCGACAATGGAAAAAGGCGAAGGAGGAAAAGAACGTAAGGTAGAGAGGAACTTTTTGCTACCCAAGAACTTTCACGAGAAGGTAATGGAACTGGGCGGCAAGGTCTTACAGGAAGATAAGTTTCTGGACACGTATTACGATACAAGTGACTTCAAGCTAACCCTAGCAAACTATTGGTTACGATCAAGATCAGATGTCTTTGAGCTCAAGTACCCAACGGGTGGAGCAGATAGCGACTACGCTAGCCAATATCAAGAGACAAAAGATGAGGAAACGATCATCAAACAGCTCTGTCATCTTCTAGATCTGAAGAAAGACAAAAATCCAAAGGTCAAGGAGCTAGCAACGCAAGATTTGGAGACCTTTGCATCCATTGAAACTATGCGGAAAGTGTACGAGCTCGATGGATGCAAGATATCCGTTGATATCGCGGATTTCGGTCTAGACTTGGGAGTCATATCTGTCCCCCAGGATAAGGATGAAACAATAATTCAAGCCACAGGCAAGATAAACGATCTAGCGAAGAAATTGGGCTGCACGTCTTTCGCTGATCTGGACATGAACAGCCTGGTGCAGGACAGTCTTCCACAGCTTTCGCTGCATGATTCACTCCTAGACGAGGCTACTGGGGGAGATGCTTCAGTTGATGACACGCCAAAGGAAGGTAAAAGCGTGGACGCTCATGAGTGACGTCATTTCAGCAGACGCGGATGAGAAGACATTAGCATCTACAACACTGTGTAGGACGTTTGCAGTTTGTAGCTGTTTTGACAATAGCCATATCGACAGCTTCACTGGTGAATGAGACAAGAAGAGGTCGTCTTCTAAAGATGCAGCTACTTATTGCTAAGATTTAGCAGAGCTTTGTCAATTCTCGAAAGTGTGTCGTGAGTGGAATCACATGCTTGATCAAATATATGTGTCAGTGTCAATAAAATATATGCATTGCAGCAAGTACCAACATTGTTCTGAGTTCTTACGCTAAAAATATATAATTCTTATGCCAAACATGTACGCATCATCTAGGTTAAAAGAAATCATATTGTTGAATGCCAGATACTTACATTACGAGGTTGAATCCCGAGACCCACGGATAAGTTTGTTTGAGTCTCATTAACATTGGCAGTGTTTACTCTGTCTCTATTTCGTCGCATGTTGCGTATTCGTCTCGAAAATCCTGCATGGGTAAAGACATATCGTCTGTCATGACACCACGTTACCACGAAAACGTTTTAATACCATAGGAGAAAAACAATATATATTGGTAGGTACTCATGCTCTTGCATATTGAGTGAAATTACAGTTGAGTCGAAAATGTCAAATTCCTTTTCTAGTTCCAGGTTCTCATAAATCTATGGATAGTTGACTATTCTTTTTTCTATAACAAATACATTCTTTTATTTATATGTTATTCGCTCCATACCAGTTTCGGTGAAGATGTCGGTTGAATTTCTGACAATCGTTCGGTCGTTGTCGTCTCGTTGGATGTCAGTGAGGGTGCGTCGATTGTCGGCCGATAGTTGTAACGTGGATCCGGTATCGTCTGTAGGTAAATAGGGCGGCTGCTCATCATACAGATCACTGAACACTTGTAAGATTAATATCATATTTCTTTGTAGATTATTTCAGCATTTCAAACTATAAATTAAGATGTCTGATTTCGCAGCTTGAAAGAAAATAGTCAAAGAATAAACGGCGTGTCAATAACGGAAATGAATATAGTGTCCCTTGAATAATATATTGAGCAGCCTTTTCACCTCCATCAGTAGGTACTGGGAAGTCCACTTAACCCCAAAATCTTGGTTTTGGCACATTGCATGACCCGTCATGTGCCAAGTCATAGATCGTTATCTATGGTCAAGTTTATTCGAGGTCAGATGAGGTCACTAGAAGTTCACTGTGACCTAAACGTCTTCCAAACAAAGTCATTTGAAAAGATAAAGTTTCCAAATGGTGTAAATTTAAGCCGAATTTTTGCGACTGACCCTAAGTGTGAGGTTACCCATGGCAATTCAACATCGGGTACCATTGGGTTCCTCTCGTGGACAGACACGCTCCTTTTCCGATAAGCTCTTAAGTGTCTAAAAACGTTGTTCAAAATGAGGACGAAAACCGACTCATTGATTTTGAGTAACTATCATCGAAGTCCGAGCCCGTGTCGCCGCTCAGTACCCACCGAAGCTGAGTCGGATCTCGACTCCGCGCGCCCTCGACTCCGAGTTGGTGGTGAGGACGCGGCTGCCCAGACTGCGGCGCTGCAGGCGGCTGGTCAGGTTGGCCGCGGTGCCGGGCGGCCCGTCCTCCGTCACCTGCGTCACGTTACGCTCCAGCTCCGTCACGTTGGTGACGCGCCGCTGTCGCTCAGCCTGCGTCACGTTGTTGGTCAGCGTGACGTCAATAACGGGATCTGTGCGGAGACGAGGGACGCAAGTTACTATGACGCAACAGCAAAACAATATCTTAAGAATTTATCGTCGCTAATGCCGTTTAGTACCTACCTTTGACTTAAAGTTTTAGACAACATACAATACGATTTATGCGAAAGAACGAAGCAACAGGTGTAGTCTCTCTTTGAAGTATCGCGTCTCGAAAGTATCGCTATCGCTCCCTGTTTGAGGGCGCCTGGCTTTTGAAGGTCGGCCGCCTTGCTGACCCATAATACCGTGAAAACGGTACGGAAACGGCCAGACGGCCAGTCTAAAAAGTCAGGGTCCTCAAAACAGGGAGCTGAAGTGATACTTTCAAGAGACTATACATTACCTATAGGCTATACAGGTATGTAACTGTAAGTATGTATTTGCGCGTCCATCTTACCTCGTCTACGATTGGCAAACTCTCTTCTAAAGAGTGCATTTGCACTTCCAGTTCTGTTCAGCGTCAAATTGAGCGGTGCTCTGCCTAGGGAAAGGAAATCATTGTCAAATGGTCGATATCTGATCTTGCAAAGGGTTTCCCACGTCTATTTTAACGAAGCACATGCCTCTAAAAGCTGTTCTAAAAATTGCCGATTGACAATTATTTCAAAGGACCAATCGATTATTCGAAAAGTAAGCCGAGGACACAAATTGGTAACGGGGAATCTCTGACCTCAAAACGACAGTCTAATCCCCGTCACCGTTCGATGTCTCTCGGACGACGAAGATTCTACGCCGTCCGGCCAATCCCGTTCAAGGTCGGCAGGGGCTTGGCTGCGGTTATGAAACGGGATTGGACGGACGACGTAGAATCTTCGTCGTCAGAGAGACATCGAACGCGGGGTAAGCACTGATTTTGCTCAAGCAGCAGTGCTATGACTGAGCTACGTTCCCGGTAAGCCATTTGACGGACGCAGACCAACCATGTCGCCGACTGGCGGCGCTCACGGGAGTCAGAGAAGAGCAGGTCACCGAAGGAGGGCGCCACCGCCGCGCTGCGCAGTCCCTGCTCCAGCTGTCGACTGTTGACGTTGAACGTTCCGCGGGGACGGCGAAACAGCTGCTCGTCTGCGCGTGTCTGAGGAAGGGTCTGCCGCAGCGAGCGGCCGGCGTTGCTCAAGCCTGCCGACCGCGGGTCAGACAGCAGCGGCCGCCGGGTCGGGGACGCTCTCAAACCGAGAGAAGATGTGAGCGGAGCTGATGTAAGTCGAGTTTTCGTCAGGGGAGGTGACGAAGAGGCAGGTGGCAGCGAGGTAGCTGGTGTTCGAGTGACTGATGTTGGCACTGCTGAGGGTACTAAAGGCTCAGTGATTGACGTGGCTGACGGCATCGCTGAAGCTGCTACGGCTGCTGATCCTGGAGTCGTGGGAGGTGCTGCTACAGGAGTGGGAGATGCTGGTGCAGGGGTGGGAGGCTCTGGTATTGGGGTGAGAGGTGTTGGCATAACAGTTGGAGGCGTTGGTACAGGATCAGGAGGTGCTGCCGCCGGGGTAGGAAGTGCAGCAACGCTGGCGAGCAGCAGCCACAACGGCACCATCACCAATTCCAGCGGAATCGGCAGCTTCATCGCGATGCGCACGGACCCCACGATGATAAGGTGGTCATTGGGACAGTCGCGGAGGTCTGGATCAGCTAAAAAGACGATGTAATTTACCAGAGTAGATAGCTGAGGCTCTTTCACCCTCAGACCGTCAGATCTTCAGCAAAACCAGCTGATATCACAGCGACTAGATCTGAATCATCAACACTATCACGAGCGACGAATGACAGCAACGCGACGCCGACTTAGTGTCTGCTGTGACATAGACAGCACCGGACGACGGTTACACTTGATTCCGTGCAGTACTTCTTAACAGCTCTATCACACCTTTTGAAGCTAATTCACAAACACTGCACACTGTGCACAGCTTCACACTAATTCACAGCCTTCCTTGCACTCCCCGCGATCTCACTCGGCTCAGCCGCACCGTTCGCTGCCCGCAGCTCCGCGCGCGCGCTGGCGCGCGTCCGCTTGACAGCCGCCCACGTGGCCCTCCTGACATCCATTGCCGCACCGGTTGCAGCGCGTGGGGGTGGATGACGGACGGGCGCGCTGACGGCGGGGTGACGGCCGGTCAACGAAGGACGTCACCGGGTGTCAGACTATCGTGGTGGACCGATGATCTGGGCCTGTTTCACGGCACGACGCTACAGCGCGATACGCCACGCTACGGTATTGGTGCGGCGTTTGAGCCGAATTCGCCTCAACGTTCCACTGTTGCGAGCGTCCGGGTTTGTTGATGTTTCCGTGGAAACCCAATACACCGATAAGCGTACCGCGCTGTAGTGTCGTGCCGTGGAATGGGCCCTGGGTACGGGCGAGCAACCACGCCGAGCTGGGCCGTCCACTCCGGGAGAGATCCAAGCGGTCAGTACGGACCGGACCCGGACGCGAGTTTACGATACCCGAAATTCTAGGTTCTGCTTGGTGTCTTTTGTCGATGAATGACGCTTAGAGAATGAAGTCACTCGCGTACTTGGCCGGACCAATGGCGCACCGCAGGCGCGTAAAGCCGATCCAAGGGTTTTCGATTTTAATTGTGCGGATTCCGAGGCATGATCGCGAAACGCTCGCGAATTCGGAAGCACCAGTCGGGGAATTGGAAACGAATTCTATGAGCAGTTGCTGATCAGCGTTCTACATAGTGTGCCTATCCTAACAAATATTGAAACATAACGCCCTCCCTTTCAACGCTCAGCACCAATACACGGAGTCGTTAAGTCAACCTATGAGTCGTGCGACGTGCACCGTCTACCGAATTCTTAACCCGCGAGTTGCTGGAGGGGGGGGGGGGGGGCGTTAAACGCCCCCACTTTTTCGCCTGGCAAATTTTGGGTACCTGTAGGGAATTGATTGAAGTGTATTGTGAGTTGACAAAGTTTCAAAAAAATCGGTGGAAATTTTTTTGAGATATCGAGGTTTTAGTGACGTCATGATTTCTGAGTTTTCGGCCAAAAACGCCATATGTTCAAAAAATCATATAAAATCACAGAATAGACATACAGGCATGCCGTAAACGCCATTAGACTGCCAATACCATGAACAATCAAATGGCTATCTTCGATTATTGATTATCGTTCCACATTTTCCAAAATCTTGAACTGAATCTTGGCAATTTCTCGTAACTACTTCACGACCATGATACATGAATTTCTTAAATTGAGCTTTTTTTAGCCAAACACGTACACATATAATAAAATGAATGTCACCATCGTGTTCTACGCCCCAAATTACCCATAAAACATGTGTCACAGGTTGCGAATATCAGTTTTTATTTTCGGGGATATGTGCCTACCCGGTTGACCTGACCTTGACCCTGACCTATGCTTTACTGACCCCTACATGGAGCTGACACTCTTGTAGGCCTTATATGATGGATTGTGCACCGTTTTGACAGAGTTTATGACGAGAGGCACCCATTGCGAAGTCCTGAAGTCCATGCTACTGAAAGCCCGATTTCAGGTGTTTGACCTGACCTTGACCCGACCTGTGACCTCAAAATTCAACTTTAAAGTACTCATCTGAAGCGTCTCGTCGCGTTCTTTCGTTTGCCGCCTCGTGCGTTTCGCTGCGCCTATTGGTTCTCGAGTTATCGGCTGGGGGCGTTTAACGCCCCCCCCCCCCCCCAGCAAACGGTGGGTGGCGAAATACCCCAGCAACTGCCGGGTTAACTGACTTCGAACACCTGCACTTATCGCTGATCGCTTGAAGCTGCTTGTACTCATCCCATAACAAATAACGTTTTTGTGTGAACAAGCAAACGTGGGTACTTCCTGAAAAGCATTGGCATCACCTACCCCCAAACAGCACTGGATCAGCACAGCAACAGCCCGCCATCTGTTGTAAGGCAGTCGTAGGCGGTCGAGTTCATCAGAGACTTATCAAAATTTAATCCAGTGACACAGTGCTGACAAGGCATTCCACCAGTGCGGCCGTTATTTCGCGAGGGAGTGATCGTGGCTGCCAACATGAGTGAGACAAAACGATCCGACGTGACGCATCTCGGCTGTATTTCTGACTTACGAGGCTTTATAAACATTACGATAACTTTATAAACTCCTGCTAACAATAATGGTGTTCTTATAACAGTTATAGCAGATCCATAACAAATCACATCCATAACACATCACAACAACCACACCACGACGAGAAGAATCGCGAAAACTGAGGCTTGTGCGTTACCAAATTGTGACTGTTTTTTCCATACATAAGCATATCCTTCAAAGGTGCTAGCTACTCTTACGTCTAATACCTACTAGCTAGGTTCGGTGCGTTAAAAAAGGTTCGTGAAGGACCAGCAACCGAAAGCTCCATTCAATTTACCAGGCGCAACGCTATTCAGCTCTAAATGAACAAACCTCTAAGGTGAATGATTTAGATAGTCCAAAAAGACGAGGCCCGAATGCGAAGAACGCCGGAGCATAGACGATCCTTCTACAAGTACACACAGCTAGGTAAGTAGGTACACATATCTTGCTCCACGAGAGTGCACTCGAGAGCTGGAAAAACAGTAGAACTCCTGTGCAATCTTGCCGCAGGTGGCGTGTGATGACTGATGGGTGTCCGCCAGTCCGACCATATAACGGCTGGTCCGTCAGGTCCGGTTCATCGCTCCTATAGCCTTGCCGTAGGTCGTGCAGTACCGCTGGCAGCGCTACTGGCCACCAGACGTCGGCCAGACTCAACACTTAGGTGCGATATTCTTCATCTCTGGCGGCGCATCCTCTGTGACATTTTGTGCAAGAACAGCTCCATTGCCAGTATGGTCAGACTGGTAACAATTCCCAGCAGCAGCAGACAGAAAACGGGCATTAGGTTATGGATAGATAACTCTGCAAAGCCTTTAGGTGGAGCACACATGCTGTAATCAGGCTTCCAAACAGAGTGTATGAGTCGCGACACTACGCCTGTTTGGTACAGCTTCAGCAGCACCTTGGTGATGGCCTTCTTGAAAGCGCTCCTTCCTTTTGGAATCGCCATGAAGAGTACGACTGGTTTGATCGGTGTAGTGTGCAGCGGGACATAGTTGCACGCCTCTTCACCGAAGAAGTGATAAAGGACGTCAAAATCACCGAAAATCATCAGTTTTGGTTCAAATGTTTGCAGATCGCCTTTTGCCACACTATCTAAAGCTACAAACCTGTCGCCAGTAATTGATCGTCGATACAGCTCCCGTTCGTCGGGATCGAGGCTGGATCTAAGCTCGTCCAGTTTCCGAGCGCCTGAGTACATGGCCAAAGTCCAGTCGGGCTGTTCGACAAACTCGCGAACACTGCTGATGGGTCGCACGACTCTGGGCACCGCCAGAAATGACATCAAGTTGGCTGTGTAGTTAATGAAGATGAGGATACCCAGGAACCAACCGATGATCGTCGCATTGCGGCCGGATAGCGACTGCGGCGTCTTGTGCCAGCCCTGGCCCAGCACGGTCAAGGCCATGGCGAACAAACACGAGCCCCATCCCATGTCGCGCACCAGCCGGCCGTCTTCGGCTCTGACACTGTTGAGCCTCAGCGAGAGGCGCAGCACCAGCGAGAGCGCCAGCAGTGTGGCAGCCAGCGTCCACCAGACGTCGGCGCCCAGCGGCCGCAGCAGGCCGGCGAACATCTCTGGAGACAGAGGCGGCGTCCCTGCTATGTCACGTCGAACAAAGAACGTGGGACTCCAGGAGTCGAAGGGCACACCATTTAGGAAGTCGACCGCGGCGGTCCTGTCGGGGGTGGTGCCCAGCCGCTGGAGCGCCAGGTCGGCGCGCCCGCCGACCAGGTCTCCAATCACCCCTATCCAGGGCCCAATCTTACCAATGCCGTAAATAGGATTTGGCAGCACTGGCCGGAGTTAACGGCACTGATATCAAAGATACCCTCTTTATTTGCATCCCGCTAATCTTGCCCAATGATTTTGCTGGCGTGAATGATTATGAATGTCGCCTGAACGAATGAATAAGTGAATGTGGAATAGTTCTGAATGTTACCAAATGCCGTGAATGCGCATTCACGGCATTTGGTAAGATTGGGCCCAGGTGCCGTTGCCATCCAGCGTGCCGAAGCCGTCCGTGAGTGGTGCCACCATCTCATAGCTGAGGCCCAGCTCTTCGGCCATGATCTGCCACAACTGGAACAGGACGTTGCTGTAGGCCAGCGAGCCGTCCGGCCGCTGCTCCACAGAGATGTAGGGCAAGCAGTTGACGGCGACAACGCGCAGGGGTCGGTCCGGAGACCATTCGGGTCCCGGTCCGGCGGACCAGCCTGGTCCCAGCAGAGCCAGACCTCCACGATGCTCCTCCATCGGTGCTGCGCTTGTGCACTCACCGCCACCTCTGGCGAACTCGGAACAAGTCGACCAAAATATCGGCCGACCCCTGCCGCATGGGTCGATGCTACCGCCCGCTAGCAGAATTTCACCGCTTCGTGTTCACCCTTTGATCCTCGTGAAGGCTGTGCGACGGCACTGTATGGGGCACTTACGGCGCATTCAAAAGTCTATGGGACACATCAGTTGTGCTTTGCAGCACCAACAAAAAACAACTGCAGAAGCATTTTCCAGAAAGACCCGTGCAAAAGTGAGCTTATGAACCAGGTGCCTGACGTTTGAGTTTGTCGGTGTCAACAGAACCGGCCGCGGGAATGTTCGATGCAGATACTAAGCTGCGCCGAAGAAATCCGAGGTCGTTGCGTTATGATTTATGTAGCATTGGTATCAGATATGCGAGTTATGCACGGCTCAGGAGAGGAGTTCAGTGGCAATGACGGATCAAATGCAGAGGCATGGGGCGCTGCGGAAAAAGTTTACTTAGTTTTCTTTATTTTTGAACAACACTTCCATACACAATTTCGTCGATCTCTGAGCTGCAGGAAGGGCGAACTTCGCTTAGTTCCGACTTAGTTCCCGTTAATCTACGAAAGACTCCGCTCGCTCCGCTCGTTCCGTAACGAGACTCCGCTCTCTTCGCTCGCCTCGTAATTACGGAGCGAGCGAAGCGAGCGGAATCTTTCCCATATAAAGGAAAAATCTCAGTATGAGCGGCCCTATCCCCTGCCCTGTCATACCCATTCCCTCATCCGTATTGGTATTCCATGGATCAAGATGTCCAGAATATCTGTGCTGATGTGCACTGTGCAGGCACACCTTTCACAGGTTCCTCTAAAGTCCGTTTTCTGTGGGACCTGGTTCAATCTTGATGAGCTCCTCCTTCAAGATTCCCCATGGGATTTCGATTGGGATTAGGACAGAGGATTCTGTTTGACTTCCTACTTCATTCCAGTCTTTACCATAACTTCAGCGCGATGACGCTTTGTCAAAGAGTTTCTTTCTTCCTGGTAGACACCACGTTTAGGTGCGAGTCACGCCTGCCAAACACTGGCCCCTGACGCCTCACAAGTGTCAAGGTCAGGTGACCGGGTTAGGTCAAGTGACTAACGGACAGTTGTGGATAGCCTGAGGCATGGTCTTAGCAAATTTTCAACAGTTCTTAAAGCGCACGGTGGGATTATAGCTGAATGAACAAGGGGCAAATAACTTCCGGACACCCTGTAATTTGGCACATTGCTAGAGACCTGTTATGTAGTAGGGTGCCGTGCACAAGTCAGTTGGAGGTGCCCCCTCACAATGTCGCACGTGCAAGGCTCACCCTCTCGCTCGCTCTGATTGTCGCCCTATAAGGCGTTTTGCTGGTAAAATACGTAATACAAAAGTATTGATACCGTACCTACGTACATTTGCGATAAAGCACTTTTGTTCTTGACCCTATTTACTTTTATCCATTCATACTTTAAACCGTACGCACATTTGCAATACCTACTTTTTTCCTTGACGTACTTTTGTCAATATACGTAACACTGTGCGCACATTGGCGACACCTCACGTACAGTTTTTCCTTGACGTACTTTTGTCCATGCGTACATTATGCAGTACGAATATTTGCAATACGTACAGCCCTCTGCAGACTGCGTGGTAGGTATTCTTTTTTTTTTCGACAAGACCGGGGCGGGAATAACGCGAATGCTATGCTATTGGCCACTAGGAAATCGTAACAGCAAGATGCGCTAGACTCTGTACCTTAGATTGGGCTTATCATGTCTACATTTTCCATCCAGTTTGGCAACAAAACCCAAAAGTTTATAATTATTTGCCCCCAAAGCAATTTTTGCGTTTTGTTGCTACACTAGGTGTATTCTTTGTTTAGTGATAGACCCAATCAAAGGAGTGGAGCTTGGCGCATCTATTTGCAATGAGTTCCGACCGACTGATAACATAGCCTTTGAGTTATTATCCGTTTTGTCGAAAAAGGAATACCTTCCACGCAGTCTGCAGAGGGCTGTACATTTGTGCTACATGCTTAGTGGTACATACCTACGTAAGCTTTTATCTGCAACCCGCTCCTTTCGACCCTTCTTGGCTTTTTTCGCAAATAACTCGCGCAAAAAGCGACCGATAGCAATCAGTGATAAGGCATCTTATTAGCGGTTAAGGGACTACGGACACCCCTGCGAGCACGTGGTCGCTCTCGCTTCAGATGTTAGGAAGGAGAGAGGGAGGGAGGGAGGGGAGAGAGTGAGGGAGAGCGGCGTTGTTTTGGCAAACTGACGAGGCAAGATCGGGGGAGCTCGGAGAGGAAATAACCAGTGGCCGGGGACAGAGGACAGTCCGGGAGCGCGCGAGCGGGGCGGAGGGTATGCGAATCCCAACCACCACCTCAAACCAACAGCTTACCCAACAAGTAACAGCCCTTTCGATGCCTCGTCGTCCATCCAGCGTGCTGCAGGGATGGTGCGCAGTTCGGTTTGTTTCTAGAGATACCTATCGCGCATACGCACCTACGCACATACTGCGGTGTAGACGGCCGCAACAGCCGGATGGTTTGGATATTCGTGTTTTGGCACACCATCAGGTAGAGGAGTAGGTCCCACTAACGAAACTTTCAGTGGCATGTCATCGAGTTAATCTATCTTACACTCACCATGAAAATTTCATGGCCGTGACCCAAACGGCATTTGACCTGTGATCTGTTTCTCGATCGCACATTACCCGTGCGTTTTAAATGTTTTCTTTTGTGGTTGTAAACGCTCGAACATGTGAAATGATGGACGTCCCATTTCATGCATTACGATAGGTGTCAAGAACACGTAAAGGTCAGGCCAAGTCATTGACGATGATTTTGATTTACTTTATCGAGTTAAACGCTGCTAGGGTAGTTATTTGAACTAATTTCGAATTTAACACTCATTTGCACATTTGAGAAGTAACTTGGGTGCCTAAACATGTTACAAAGCTGTCGGTGGTGAATGACACCTCGTATGGATAGCCGGCAGGACGCCTACTATAGTTGACCTGATCTGACCTGACTAGAGTTGCAAAGTTTTCCCCAAAGGCTGCTACCGGCACCGCCCCGCCACACAAAATTTTATGGGATACCGGCATGCTACCACGCCCCAAGCAAAAACACCGCACAAATTACCGGCACCATAAAAAACCTGCATTCTTGATATGCCACATTTGGGCAGTTTCAGTACCCGTCCCACCCAGCAGCCATCCATTGTCCAACCACAACTACCAGCAGACTGATTTTGGCTGAGTTGGCCCCACAAATACCCACAATTTTGAAACTCAATTCCAGTCTATAACTGTTCAAATATCACCTGTAATCAAAGAGGTATTGCAAAAAATCTAACACATTCATAAAAAAAACAAGGACAAAAAGCACTTGAGTTACTGAAATGTGTTTCTGAAGACTGGGCAGTGAGCAGTAATCATATTTACATTTCATAGGTGTTCTACTTTTCCACATTCTCCTGAAATGTTGCAGGCACCAGCCAAATGTTTAAAATCTAGATGGTCAAAACATAAACAAGTAGGTACTGTCGCCGACAAACTGTCGCTCGGAGTTCTTTTCTGGTTGGATGTGGACTGTATTTTATTCGGTGAGTTTGTGCGACATTCGTAGCCCGCCCGCCTGCTATGTGAGCTCCTGGGTTTTTGATATTCGGCGATTTTCAGTAGTAGATAGACGTGAAGATTTCCCGTAGAGGATTTATTGAAGTATACGCGAAGCAAGAAGCGGAAGCAGTTGTGAAGAAAACCGGTAGATGAAACACGCAGACACGGAGCACCATTCACTTTCGCTGTACAATCTGAAGCACTGACACTGCCCCGCCGGGCGCGGCTGCGCGCAGGAGAGTCGGTCTGCGCGCGTGCTTCTGTACTCTGTCCCCGCTCAGCCGGGCGAGGCGTCGAGCGGGGCAGATCAGTCCGTGCGCACAGCGCGACGGTCGAAGTGAGACTCTGCCGGGGTCGTACGTGACCCACATTTTATACGCAATGCTTAATACGTGTGCAAAACGAGTGCGAACTTGCACTGCAGCGGAGAGGTGGCTGAAGGCGCCAGCTTGGCGGCCTACGTGCCTTAAAACGACGTGTCTTTAATTTATATCTCGGTCTCGGTGGCGGCCGCGGCGCTGCTGCGTCTCGGCGGCGTCGGCGGCACGCGTACCGACCGCCGGCCGCGTCTGCTCGCGGCCCCGCCCTGCACAATGCCTCACAACTCATCCTGAGTCTGGACGGGGTGACGGCGGTGCGGCGGCGGGACGGCTGCAGCGAGCGGCGGCGGCGCCGCGGTGTCACGGCGGCCGGCCGGCTATCACGGCGGCACAGCGGTAGCGCGGGTTGGTCCGAGCACTTTCGTCGGTGACATCACTCCACCCCCGTGTTTGACCACAGGGAGAACACAAAATGACACGATCACCGACAAAGACGTTCAAACAAGTACGATTTACACGCCTGAATCGAATAAACTACCAAACACAAACGGCCACATGCGCGAGTTATGAAGTTCAGGTTCAGGCAATGCAAAATACAGATGAAGAGTGAGTGCGTCGGTAGGCACGTACGCGCACAACAGTCTTTCTTACTTCAGCTCGTTCGGGGGCGTGGGCTCGACAGTCCACAGCCAGCCAGCATCATTTCTTGTTTGCGTTCGGTCGGCTAATGAGATGGCTGAGGAGGCGACGGGGCAAGTTCCAGAAGCGCCACCTTCGTGGCAGGCCGGGTATACGTACCACCTGCTGCCTTCTTGAGCTGTACGGCGCGGACTCGGCCGTCAGGCCCCGGGAACACTTGCAGCACGCGTGCCAGCGGCCAGTGACCTCGGGGCGTGTCAGATTCTGCTAGCAGCACCACGTCGCCGACTGCTAGGTTCCGTTGGTCAGCTTGCCATTTTCTTCTGTGGATCAGGGTATGGAGGTACTCCCTTTTCCATCTTCGCCAGAGATGGTCCGTCAGTGCTTGAACGTACCTCCATCTTTTTTTGGAGTGCAGATCCTGGCTGCTGAAGACTCCAGGGGGAAGACAACGGCTTCCCCTCCCCAGGAGATAATGGTTCGGTGTGAGAGCTGTCAGGTCTCTCACATCGTCTGTGACGTGTGTCAGCGGTCTACTGTTGATCATGCTCTCTATTTCGCAGAAGACAGTTGACAGCACCTCGTCTGTTGTTACCTCGCCGCCGAGCACGACTGATAGCGCTCTCTTGACTGCGCCGATCATTCTTTCCCATATGCCGCCCATGTGGCTTGCGGCTGGTGGGTTGAAACACCATTCGATCTGCTGCTGGCTCAGCTCGTCAGAGATCTTCTGCTGGTTCCACTGTGTCAGTGCCTCTCGGAGTTCACGTTCACCGCTTTTCAGGTTTGTTCCGTTGTCGGAGAAAACCTTCTTTGGACGACCTCGGCGTGCCACGAACCGTCGGAAGGCCATCAGGAAGCTGTCAGTATCCAGGCTGTTGGACACTTCCAGATGAATGGCTCGCGTGGCCAGACACGTCACCAGCAGGCCGTACCTCTTTTCTGTCTTGCGGAACCGCCTGACTGTGAGCGGCCCGAAATAGTCGATCCCCACGAAGCTGAACGGATGGGAGGTGTTAAACCGGTCAGCGGGAAGATCGGCCATTCTTGGAGGCTGAGGTCTCGCCCTTTTCTTGCGACAGATGGCGCAGTCGATAAGGACTCGTTTTACCTGCGAACGACCCCTCGGAATCCAGAATTTCTGGCGAACTTCGTTCAGGGTGTGTTCTGCGCCGGCGTGCATGAGCTGACGGTGCGTTTCGTAGATGACCATCCTCGCCACATCAGAACCTGCTGGCAGTAGAATGGGATGGCGAGCGTCTTCGTCCAGTGGGGCATTCTCTAGTCGCCCCCCGACTCGTAAGATGCCATCAGCGTCCAGGATTGGTGACAGGTCGGCGATGCCGCTCTTCTTGTTGAGCTGCTGACCCGCCTGTAACTGGTGCAGCTCGGTCCTGTAGGCCTCCGCCTGCACCATCTGGAGGATGGTCTTCTCCGCGTCATGGAGCTCTGACACGGTCAGTGGGCCTAGGTTTCGCTGTCGCTTCTGCTCGCCTTTCAGCGTCGAGTTGCGGAGGAAGCGCAGGATCCAGGCCACCGTGCGCTTGTATTTTGTCCAAGACGAGAATTTGCTCGGTGTCGGCAGTGCTGCCTTTGCATCCCTCACCGTGACTGTGGCGAAGGCTCCAACTTTCACTTCTACGTCTTCTTCAGCCAGCTTCTGAACGTGAAGCTGCTCTGGCCACCCTTCTTCGTCGCCTCGGAGGAAGTCTGGACCGGATAGCCAGAGAGGGTTGTCGGCGAGCTCCTTCACTGTCTCACCCCTGGAGCACAGATCGGCTGGGTTGAGTCGTCCTGGGCAGTGACGCCACTGACCTTTGTCTGACAGGTCGTGGATTTCTGCCACTCTGTTTGAGACGAATGTATGGAATCGTCTGCTCTCGTTGCTGATGTACTGCAGGACGACCCGGCTGTCGCTCCAGTAGGTGACCTTCTTGACTTGATCTGGTATCTCCTTTTGGAGCGCGTCCACCAAGCGCACTGCGAGCACTGCTGCCTGCAGCTCCAGTCTGACGATCGACAGTCTCTTCAGCGGTGCAACTCGTGTCTTGCTCATGATGAACGAGCAGTGATGCGTGCTGTCTGGTGAGGTCGTACGGAGATAAGCGACTGCTCCGAACGCTCCCTCTGATGCGTCGCAGAAGACATGAAGCTCACGCGCTATTGTGTCACTTGATGTTGGACGGAGGCAGCGTGGGACACTGATGTTTCTCAGTGCTGGCAGTTCTTGGAGCCATTCTTCCCATTCTTTCTGCTCCTCACGATCCAGCTCGTCGTCCCAGTCCAGTTGCTTGGTCCAGAGCTGCTGCATGAACATTTTGGCTCTGATGACGAAGGGCGCGGCGATCCCCAGAGGATCGAAGATCGACGCAGTCCTTTGGAGGATTCCCCGCTTTGTCATCGGGACGCTTGAGTCTCGGAATCTGAAGCTCAGACTGTCCTTTTCAGCATCCCAGACCACTCCCAAGGCGCCTTGTGTGGGCAGCTCCGCTTCTGTGAGGTCTAGTTCCGGCTGGGCGCGCTTCTCTCGGGGAATGCTCTCCAGGACGCGCCGCGAGTTGCTTACCCACTTGGATAGATGGAAGCCGCCTCGGGAGAGTGTCTCTGTCACCTGCTTCGTCGTCTTCAACGCATCATCTTCATGTTCTTCTGATCGTAAGAAGTCGTCCATGTAGAAACTGTTCTTCACAGTTTCCACGGCCTTCTTTGGCAGCCCGCAGTCTTCTCCATGGTCCGCGACTGTTCTTTGGAGGACGTAGTTGGCAGACGCTGGAGACGATTTGACGCCGAAGATGGTCACCTGCATCTCGTAGATGTCTGGTTCTCTAGTTTGATCCAGGTCGCGCCACAGGAAGCTGAGCGCAGGTCGGTCCTTCTCGATGACACGGACCTGGTGGTACATTTCTTGGATGTCTGCCACCATGCCGACTTTTTCTTCTCGGAAACGGAGCAAGACGCCGGTGAGGTTCTTCAGCAGGTCTGGTCCGGTCAGGAGCTTGTCATTCAGCGATGTTCCGTACGATCTGGCTGCCGCATCGAAGACTATCCTGAAGCGGCCTGGCTTATTGGGATTAGTCACGGCATGGTGTGGTAGGAACCAGCGTCTGGGTAGCCGGAGCTGTGCCTCCTCCCTGGACAGCTTTCTGGCGTGGCCCTTTTTTACATATGCATCGATCGTGGCCTGGTAAGCTGCTGCTTTCTCTTGATCGTTTACCAGACGCCTCTCGGTGCCGTGTAGTCTCTTTGTAGCCATCACCTTGCTGTCTGGAAAAGGCGTGTCGTCGTCAGTCTTCCAGAGGAGGCCAGTCTCGTAGCGGTTGCCGGTTAACTTGGTGGTTGTTGACTCTAGAAGCTCTTGCGCTCGACGGTCTTCTTTCGACTGTGACACTGACCTTTCATACTTGGCTCCGAAGGATTCAGTCGTCCACCAGTCCTTCAGCATGTTTTCCAGTTCCTCGTCAGCAGCGGAGCCTTTCTGGATGAACATCGCTCTTCTAGTTCGTCCATGTTTTCCAGGGTGCAGGTCGGACACAGCGCCAGTCAGGGTCCAACCAAAAGCAGTACGTACAGCTATCGGTTGGCCTGGTTGACCCACCCGGACCTCTTGCTGGATGACTGCTTCGCTGACGTTAGCTCCGAGCAACAGTTCCACCTGTCCATGGGAGCACTGAGGAATGTCCAAGTCCTTGATGTGACGCCACTTCTCCCGCTGCTTCTTGCAGACGTTCGGCATGGAGATGTCGAGAGATGGAACAGACCACGCCTCAGGCACGATGATTCTTCGAGTTTCCCTAGGGGCCACAGAGCTCAGCTCTAGCTTAACTCTAGTTGATGCTTGAGGTTTTCCAGTTCCTTCCACTGTCTGAAGACACAGCTGTTCGTCTTGTCCTGTGATTCCCAGTTGGTTCAGCACAGCTTCACTGCAGAAGGAAGATTCTGACCCTGAATCGAGAAGAGCATAGGTGTCACGGTGAGTTCCTGCCTTCTTTCCATGGATTCGAACTGGAACGATTTGTAGAAGAGTTCCGCCCGTCTTTCCGATGAAGGTAGATGCAGCCACCACACGTACCTCTTCTCCTTCTGCCGCTGAAGTTGTTTCATTGGCAGGCCGACTGGCTACGGCTCCCGAGCGGTCGGTGAGGGGCGTGGTTCGTTTGGTGCTGCCATGTATCAGCTGATTATGGCGTCTCTGGCACCCATTTACACCACAGAGCTTGGTGTTGTGACATTCTCTGGCGAGATGTCCCCTTTGCAGACACCAGAGGCACAGTCCCTTGTCGAATATTAGGTCGATTCTTCTTTCGACGTCCAGATTTTTGAACTCACGACACTGGTGCAGTCTGTGCTCACCACCGCACTTCGGACACGACGCATTCCCACCTGGTTTCTGTGCCGTTGATGGAGAGGCTGGTGACGAAGTTGCGGTAGCATGCGCTGCTCGCTTAGTCGTCTGGTCTCTGGTTCTCCCCCGCCTGTCACTCGGCGTTTCAGCGGTTTGGCAGAGCGATGCAATTTGGACCTGCTTCAGCAGCCAAACGTCCAGGTCGATGAGTGATGGATGTCTTGGGTGGAGTTCGAGCACATGTTTACCCCATTCACGCCGTAGATATTCTGGAAGTTTGACCACCGTTCTTCGGTGATTCTCTGTGCTGTACAGGTCCGCCTCATATCCTTGGGCCTGCATGAGCGTGACCGCGCAGTGCAGGGCGGAATGGAAGTACTCCAACGATCGAACACTGTTCTTCTGAGGAGGTTCAGCCGAGAACACTTTCTCGAGATGTACCTTAATCACATCCGTGCTTCGGCCGAAACGATCTTGTAGAGTTTTGAGGGCTTGTTGGTAAAGGTTGCCGTCAAATAACATGCCAGCGATGGCTTCTTGCGCTTGTCCCATCACTGACGCTTGCAGATGAGCCATTCTTTCCGCGTCGCTGAGCGATGGCTGGTCGTGCACGAGCGCTCGGAACAGTCCGACCCAGCGCGGCCACTCAGACGGCTTGCCTGAGAAGGTCGGCAGCTGGAGACGGGGGATGCTCTTAGTGAACGCGGATGTCGTAGGAGCCGGACGTGGTGCAGCTGTCGGTCGCAGCTGATCTATCCATGACGTCTGGCTTGTGGACATACCGGGACTGGGCGCCATTCGTGGAGGTTCCAGTTGCGGAGGTTCTTCTCTGATTTCGGTTAGAGGTTCTAGAGGTTCTCTGGGCGTAATGGAGACTGGCTCGGAGAAACGAAGTTGTGATCTGGAGCAGTTCGGCCTTTGAGAAACGCTTTTCTCGGTGATTGGTTCTCCCAGATTTTCATCCACAAAATCGTCTCGCCTGTCTGCATTGAGCTCGTCTTCCATTTCTTCCCTCAGGTCCGCCTCCAGTCGGGCAGCTTCAGCTTCATCTCTGGCTTTCTGAAGGTCTCTCTCGTAGTGCAGTTCTTGTTCTTGTTGCCTTATCTTTTGTTCTTGTTGCCTTATCCTTTGTTCTTGTTCGCGCAGCTCTTGCTCTCGTGTCCTTTCTCGCTCCAGCTGGCGCACACGCAACTCCTTCAGTTTGGATGATATCCTGGCTTCAGCTGATGCATGAGAGGCCGCCGAGCTGCCACTGACCTGTGACCTTGCTCGGCGAGCGACGCTACGGGTCATGCGTGACACTGAGCGTCCCAAGCCGTCTTCAGGTTGCCCTCCTCCATCCTCGCTGAAGTCAGTCTGTCTCGTAGAGGTCAGCTGTAGTTCGTCTGTGGTGCTTGTCATGAAAGTCTCGATTTTCTCCTCGATTCTATCTTTCTCCGTACGAACTTCGCTTAAGTACTGAGCCTCATTTTCTTTTTCTTCCTCACTCTGCGTGTATCCAGAGATACATTCGTGAACGGCCATCAACGCTTGGAAAGCGCTGTCCATTTCTCTGCGGATATTTCCAAACTGGACGCGTGAGGCTCTATCTGTCACGAGAGCTTCAGCGCGCCGGAAAATCCTTGTGAGAGCCGCCCGATGACGACCTCTCACCTGTCTGAGATGCCGCCACTCCCCGTTGGAGCATTGGCCTTCTCGTGGTTCCTCTTGGACTGTTGTCACTGCAGCTTGTCCTTGACCTGCAGCGGCTGGTTCAGCTGGTACTTCTTCCATGTCAGCGGTTTCTTCTTTGTCACTTTCCCCCATTCGCTCTAGAGACGGGCTTGCTTCTCCACTTGCCATAGTTCAGGATCCGGCCCGGAGGACCAGCAAATGTCGCCGACAAACTGTCGCTCGGAGTTCTTTTCTGGTTGGATGTGGACTGTATTTTATTCGGTGAGTTTGTGCGACATTCGTAGCCCGCCCGCCTGCTATGTGAGCTCCTGGGTTTTTGATATTCGGCGATTTTCAGTAGTAGATAGACGTGAAGATTTCCCGTAGAGGATTTATTGAAGTATACGCGAAGCAAGAAGCGGAAGCAGTTGTGAAGAAAACCGGTAGATGAAACACGCAGACACGGAGCACCATTCACTTTCGCTGTACAATCTGAAGCACTGACACTGCCCCGCCGGGCGCGGCTGCGCGCAGGAGAGTCGGTCTGCGCGCGTGCTTCTGTACTCTGTCCCCGCTCAGCCGGGCGAGGCGTCGAGCGGGGCAGATCAGTCCGTGCGCACAGCGCGACGGTCGAAGTGAGACTCTGCCGGGGTCGTACGTGACCCACATTTTATACGCAATGCTTAATACGTGTGCAAAACGAGTGCGAACTTGCACTGCAGCGGAGAGGTGGCTGAAGGCGCCAGCTTGGCGGCCTACGTGCCTTAAAACGACGTGTCTTTAATTTATATCTCGGTCTCGGTGGCGGCCGCGGCGCTGCTGCGTCTCGGCGGCGTCGGCGGCACGCGTACCGACCGCCGGCCGCGTCTGCTCGCGGCCCCGCCCTGCACAATGCCTCACAACTCATCCTGAGTCTGGACGGGGTGACGGCGGTGCGGCGGCGGGACGGCTGCAGCGAGCGGCGGCGGCGCCGCGGTGTCACGGCGGCCGGCCGGCTATCACGGCGGCACAGCGGTAGCGCGGGTTGGTCCGAGCACTTTCGTCGGTGACAGGTACAGATTCGGCCATGTTCCTAGCTGAGGAAGCGAGTTCAACATCTACTTTTTTAACAATTATAATTATAACCAAGCCTGTGAAATGCTGAGGTCCATGTATTACCCCTACCCTTAGCAATGGAACTTCTACCACAAAATGTATCTTGCAGTGGCTTATATTGCTGCTATTACAATTTGAGAGCCTCTTAGTGTCCAAAGTTTGAATCATATGCTGATAATTTTTATTTTGCACAAAATCAAAAATAGGTACCGGCATGCTACCGGCAAGACATGCCATATACCACGAAAAAACCTGCGGTAGTGAAAAATTACCGGCATGCCGGTAGTGCGGTAGGGAAATTTTGCAACTCTAGACCTGACCTGACCTACCCCAATTGCATGAATATACCCACATCATCTTAGATCAAAGTTAACTTGACATTCGCAGTCAGGACACACACAAACAGTTCTTCGATTGCTGACGTGCATGCGTGATGGGACATATATACCTATCAAACACATTTTGAGCTACCACCCATGGGTGGTAGCTCAAATAACCCGTGTAATAACCCAAATAGCCCAAATAACTCAAATAACTTGCGCGTGCACGCACAACCAGGAAACAATAATTTGCACAGGCGTTTTTTTCTTTTACTTTAGTTCATGTGTTGCATTTGCTGCTAAACAATTAATCAATTGTTATAGGTCTCACAAGCTTCGTGAAACATCAAAATTATATTGCGAGAAACTATCTGTCCAATATATTATTTTACACGTGAGAGGCTTTAATGTGTTATGATAGCGGCTCTCAACATAGATACATCAATTAAAACTCACTATACATACTTGCCTTGGCCTGACCAAAGTAGGTATCGTTGACACTTGCTTTTCATTCAGTGCAATTCAAACACGATTTTGTAAGAATATTTTCAAAGAATCTGTTGTATTTGCTAACCAGTAACCATTCTACATAAAAGTTCCGTAATCGTTTGCAAAATAAACAACAGCGAGGTAAAGCTCTTACAATACATCATACCCACCTAAAACATCATCGCCCTTTTTTACGTCCTAAAGATATTATAAAGATTTCGGTCAACTGCTCAGCGACCACAACACATCTTTTCCCATTCGTAAATCGTAATCCAGCATCGTCTCGTCTCCCATGTCACAGAGATTTGTACACGATTCACCAGGAGGTATCACCATTCCGCCATCGCGGGTGCAGCGGTGCTGCCACCCAGCGGCGACAGCGAGAACTTGTCGTTGCCGGGGTCACCGCTTCTCGTACTGGCTTTGCATCTGCAGACTGTACGATTGCAGCAGCGCAACGGGAGAGAACGGATCTGGAACATGCATTGACATTGATTTATATCGTGTGATAATAAGTTACAAGCAACGTTAAAAAGCGGGAAAATACAACTTTTATTTGTTTTCGTTTGTTGCCCTGGAGGTGTCTTTCCATAGATGGTGCTGCTGCGTTTTATGTAGAAATTCTAGTAAGTTCTGTTCATGTCACAGCACTCGTCACATTCACCTTCAGGACCGCCTAATCCACATCCTTGTATTGTAATCGCTCCTCACTCCTCAGTCGTCCTGACGCCTGACGGTTCTATAATGCTTACCGATGCAGAACAGGTGAGGGTGGGTGGCCGGCAGGGGGTAGCTGTAGTTCCATAGCCCGCTGCTAGGCGGCGCCACCTGACGTGCTCTCTTGGATGCCTTCTGGCTGCCGCCGCCGCTGCAGCTGCCGGAGCTGTCGCTCGATGGTGTCCGCTGGCTGAAAACAGAAAAAACGAGTGATATTTTCAACTGCTGAGTGAAAGTATAACATTTATACGTGTTGAAAATATATAGGTAAACTGGGAAAGGATGCACACATGACACATACATAGACCTCTGTATGCAGAGGTCTATGACACCCTATACCCATTATGTCCAAACTTGCCACACTTAATTTGTAAATAAGAGCATCCTTTTACTCATACCTTGCTTATAGTGTCGCTGAATAAGAAATATATCATTTCATACTCATTTAAAATGTTAAAGGCATTTTTTTCTTAACCCTCGCCGAACCCACTGGTTTTCTACATACTAGGTACCTACATTGGCTTTTTAGTTTTAGGGGAAGCCGGGGGAAGCCCGGCATAGTAAGCTCTTTTTCATTTTTATTACATACCATACGTGCTGTATAAAATGTTGGTATCCTGTTAGCTAGCTAAGTTCATTGGCCGTGTTTTCCCAAAAATTCGGTTTCGTGGAATAAGTATAAGGTTGAGAAAATCGAGTTTTAAAAAAGTGTTGATTTTTCTGGGGTAAGCCCGGCATAGGGGTAACGCCGGCCACCTCCCCAGCGCTTTACAACGAGTTGATGAAACCATTATGTGTCTTCCAAATATTAACGGAAAGTGAAATATTAAGGTACTGATAAGCTCTGGATATCTTAGCGTTTATGTCACTACTGGTATTTTAGCTAGCGTCTACCACATATACAGTACAGGTCAATGCAAATCATGATGCAAAATTGACAAAAAATGTGTATTTCAAAATTCCTTAAAATTTATTTTTCTTTTTACCTTAATGCATCATATTGCATATCATTCAACTCGGCTGATGAAGAAGAACACAACGACACCATTTTTGAAGCTCTAGCTTCATTGTCTGTCGCGTTATCTGCAAAAACGTAGTTTGACCCTAGTTGACCTTAAGTGACATGACTGGCTTTGTCTATGATAACATGTTTATTTTCGAAATTTATCTTTGATCTAGGTGTAAACCAAACCTGCTCAGTACCTATTATCTCATGGAAAACAGTGGTTTAGTGGCCTTGCTCTCGGTTGGGGGTAAGCTTGGCCACTCGCCCGGGGTTACCCCAATGTGCTAATTTTCATTTTAGAACAGCGATATTCGAAAAAAATGTCATACTTAAGCCAGTCTGCCTCGTCACCCCTCACTACAAACACTTAAACGGTCCTTACATAACATTCGTATAAATATTAGTACTGTATGGTATAACATTAACAGTGCAACATATCTCACTTTTTAGCTAAAAACCCTTAAAATATCATTTTTGCGCTATAACTTTAACAATATGCAATTTTTGTTAGCCTTAACTTTTTTGCTGGCGTTGTAAGCTGCCACGCTGTAAGGACAAACAGTTGAGCATTTTATTGTGAATAATTTAGCCGGAAACGGGGTGGCCGGGCTTCCCCCGCGCCCGGGCTTCCCCCGGCTTCCCCTACATTGGTCGAGGGAGGATATACGACCCCTTTATCCGAAAGCTTGGGAGAAAGGGATCGTCCCTAATTGAGCTAGAGCCTCGCGAAAAAAAACGAGCGTATGCACCGTTACGACACGCAGCGACTGGTATCCGATTTTACATCACGTCAACCGATTGTAGCTGAGGTAAGGTCAAATGTCCCTGAGTACGGATTCGGTTTTGGTAAATCATGACTTCGCCAAAAATAGTCACAGAGCCGCGAGTGTTCTCCATGCTCAAGCGCGTCGCATGAAATGCTTTGTGTTAGGTGAGGTCACCTTAAGGTGTTGACCTGTGTTCAAGGACAGGCAAGGCCACTCAGGTCACGAAGCTGATCAAAGGAGGTCATATCGCATATCATTCGATTCTGCAGCTCTTGCCGAGTCCATTGGTGGCTTTTCGAACTCGCTAGCTCAATTTGATCGGAAGGTCTTGACAAAGAACTCTGTTGACCTTAGTGTTTTTATGCACCTATACACATTTTTTGTTGTTGTTGAAATAATGATTGTGACATTACAGAACATATGACTGTGGGCGATGCGCTGTGGCCCCTTTACGTCCTTCAAAAGAAAGCTGGAGTGGAAAGTGTTTTAAAGTTTAAATATCTTTTGACGAAATCCCGAAGCGTCCGGCTGTATGTATACGTAAAAGAAGAACAAGACAGTACTCAAACAACTCAAGTAGGGAGTGAAATACCAATTATCAGGGCTCAACTTTTTCCGTGTGTACTTACATACGAGCATAAAGGCCTGCTGACCAGTGGTCCTCGAAAATCTGTACAGTAGGCACTCGGATATATCTTCACCGATCGTTCCTGATACGACATGCAGTGCCATTATATACAAGGCGTCTGTTGTCCGGAGATGTTCTGAGTACCTGCAATGGCGCCACCCACTCGTACCCACTAAAAGTACGGTAAGCCTCGTCACCTTGCCTGCAATCACCAGTTATAATCTCGATAATGACTTGACAAGGACACAGTCAAGTTCCATTCCACAAACATAAACGGAAGAGCAATTATAAGACGACAGGATCTGTTGTGTGTTACCACGCATACAACATTGAGCAATGCATCCTTCTTTTGTACTTATAAATAAGCGATAGACGCAACTGAAGTTTGTGGCTATGTGGAAGTTTGTTTTAAAGTCTTACAAATGATTGCTGATTCTGTAAGAATGGCTCTATTACTCATTTGAATTTTACTTATCCCGTTTCTGTGTAAGAGCAATGAAAGGAGATTCATCACTTTGTGGAAAACATAAAACATCAATGTTTGCTTAGGCTTGTTTGTAAACGAATTGCTTAGGTGCGCAGGCTCTTTTGCTCTTTTGCGTATAAACATGCTCTTTTGCTCTTTTGCGTATAAACATGCTCTTTTTTTACTTTTTGTTAAAACGCGTCACTAATGTAAGGGAAAACGGTGTACGTTGAGCCTCACTTCTTTAAGTCTTTGACGCCATACAACGCGCGGAACTCTAAATTAATTCATGTATCAAATAATAGCTTGGTCCCTTGCGCTCATTTATTTAATCAACAAATTTAAAGTTTTATTAAAGTGCTTGGGATATAGCATCATGCAAGGAAATAAGTTGGATTAAACTTATTATATCACAGTCAAAAGTGGGCCAAAACTAACTTTTTAACAAGCATGTAGCAAAATAATGAGGTTTCAGGCATAAACAAAATCCATCGTAGCATCGTACCTATTGCATGTGCATTAGAGCGTGGCTCATCCTGCCCCATTTACGACTAAATTCGCATAATTATGCGCACAATAGTAGGTAAAACATTTTGTTTCTAGAAGCCGTTATGGACTCAAAGCCTTAGCGGATATATGCATCGGTGCTCAACAAGAAAAATGGGAGCCTGGTTTGCTTTGTATAAGAAGCATTAACAAATTGCCAAAATCTCGACAGTTTACTTTCACGAGCTAGAAAACCTCGGCGTGGATCATATAACCGGTGTGAAAATCGACGTGGATCATATTACCTCACTGCTCAAACTACCCCAGTCTCCCCCAACGGATGATGAGATGCCAAAAATTCCAATTCACTGCATCTGTTTCATGTTTGCATAGATTCATTATAAGGTACATTAGCCACTAACGGAAAATAATATTCACAGTGATGCATGGTCTACCAATGTTATATTAATCCAATGCAATTAATCTCTGTCGCTACTTGGTCCTTTTTGTAGTGTTCTTGTCCCTGAAAGCCTAGGGCGTGATCTAACTAATGCATTACGCTGAAGACGCTCTCCGATAACCAAAGACACATCTATAAATATGTGAAGTGAGTCGGAGGCGTCGCACAAGTGCGTACAAACAGGGCACGTGGCGAAAACAAATCAAACCCATGTAGCCGGCACAGTTTGGAGTTCGCCCCAAGATAGTGTCGGCGCTCGCACTTTCATGTGTGTCGTGTGTCTGTAGACACATGCTCATCCTGCGATAGCCCAGCGGCGTCAGGCCACTTAGACTTAGTACCCGCTAATGTATCCCAAAGCCTCGGCAAACAGAAGCTCAGTGACTGGTCAGAGTTGCGTCGCCTGTCGGACAGACAGTGGATTATTGCCGGACATTGGATTGGCGGTTGGGAGGTGAGAATCTATAAGTGGCGGTTGGACTTGAGTGTCTGCATGGTGCAGACAAAAGGTGGCCGGATGTCGAGAGCGACTGCCCATGACTCCGGGGGTGCAGTCAGGACGACGAGTCCACAAAATTGACTACTGGAGGCGCTAGGGAGTTGGAGTCAGAAGTTTCCGTGAAGATGATCAGGGAAACGCCGGCTTTGCTGATTTCTTTCCTCGTCTCTCGACATCTCCTACACTACAATGGTGAAAATATCGTAACCGAACTTTAAGAAGATGCTCCTTTCAACATCAGTCTTACTTATGCTTATTTTAAGGATATTTTAGGAGTTATGAAAGCTAGCCGAACATGACTTAAAAATAAGACTTAACCCTCGCCGGCCGAGGGGGGGGGGGCGGGTGCCGACCCCCATAGGTTTTTTCGCGATAGCTCCGAACACGCTGGCGATAGAGAGCTGAAACTTGGCATACCTGACTTTTGATTCAAGCCGGATCTTTTGACACCAACCGCATTTTTGGATCAGGTCAGGTCACTGACCTATGACGTCATAAGTGAACCTCTGCACGGTCTTCAGATGTCGCAACTTCGCGACGCCCCCACTGCCAGAGGAGATGTCACAGGGAAATGAAACTTGCAGGATCTAGTATCCTATATGAGTCTCACAACTTGTTTATCTCGGATTTTTCCTAAAGGTCATATGAGGTCAGGTCATTTTCGTGACCTCACCATTATAGGTAAGTCAATGGGGAAAAATGAAAACTGCTATTGTGGCGCCGGGAACGATCTCCAACTATCTCAAGCACACAGAATCGTGATTTGATGCACTCCTTGCAAGGTAAGATGCGTCACTTTTGCAATGTTGACCTTGCGTGACGTCATTTATGACGTCATCAAGGTCATATTAGTTTTTCGTCAATAACTCTTGATCAAATTAAGCTAGCGAGTCGGGGAAGCCTTCAATGGACTCAGGAAGATCTGCCGAATCGAATGATATGCGACATGACCTCTTTCGACCAACTTCGTGACCTGCGGGTGCTGACCTGACCTTGACCTGAGGTCAACACCCCAAGTTGACCTGACCCGGACAAAAAGTATATCATTCGACGCGCCTGAGCGAGGCGAACACGATGCTGCCAAAATCGCAGCTCTGCGGCCGTTTTTTGCGAAGTTATCCCGCGCCCCACTGGGGTCTGTGTATAACACGCCCTACTGGGGGGGGGGGGGGGCTATTCATAGCCCCCCTCCTAACTCCGAAACTACTGGGCCGATCGTCAAAATTCAAACGGCGTCTGATAGCCCCGGAAAAACTGTCGAGCGAAACCTAATTTCATTGACCTCGAGGTCACCGATGACGTCACAGGTCAGGTCAAAGTAAAAATTATTAGCACTTTGGCTTGTTCACATTTTGGGCTCTGGCCGCCGTCTTACAAGTCAGATCAGGCTCATTTTTGGTTTCCACACTCGTGAGCAGATGCTCTAGATACCTTGAGGGTACCAAACTTGTACTTTGATTTTCAGGTCAGGGTCAGGTCATCACAGGTCACGAAAATATTATATCATGCGTCGGTCACGTGACACATGTTTTATGGTCCATTTAGGCCATAGATTTCGAATTTGATGTCGTCTGTGTCATTCGAGGTCATTTTGAGTCGAATTTAGCTTAGGTCAGGCCACTTTCAGGTCAAAAAAGGTCAAATTTTGAAGTTGAGAATTTTCAATAAAAAAGGTGTCTAATGGATGCAGTTTGAGCTCAGGAACACGATGGTGCCATTTATATTGGTGTACGATGCCAAATACGTACTGAAAAATTGATTTGAAAATTTAATAATTGTGAATTTTTTTTTGCAATAATGCGTATAACTTGGCCATTTTTGAAGATATTTAGCTAAAACTTGCTAGAGTTAGTCATAATCATGCGTTTTGTCACATATATTCCGGTTTTTCCGAAAAGTCAAAAACTTTTTGAAAAAAATATAAAAATATAAATTTTGAATATTATTATAAACAATTTTCAAAATATTCAAAATTTTGAAAATCCGAGATAGCAGTTTGATAGCGCGGTCAATTCTGAGTCCTTTCATGCAAAGAAATTGGATCTAGCTTAAAAACTGAGCTCTTGGGAGCGATTGCCGTGGTTCAATGTTTTGCGTCGAAATCGGACGAACATGACGTCACTTTGACGTCATTTCCGGCCGACCTATGGCAGCTACGAAGTTCAAATTTTGACACAAGGTGTCAAATTGATGCAGCCAAAGGTACTGAAAGTTTGGCGTCGATCCGTCAAGCGGTTTGGAAGTTATTCAAGAAAAACGGGAGGGGGGGCTATAAATAGCCCCCCCCAGTGGGGTGCGGGTTATTCACCAAAAACTGAACCGTACCTTGGGGCACTTGACCTGACCTCAGAGGTCACCGGTTGACCTAGGACCTTAAAATCGGGTACTAATCTCTGCGTCTCGTAACGGCGCACACGCTCGTTTATTCCGCGATGCGCTAGCTCCACCAGGAGCGAAAAGGCGAGGGGGGTCGGGCCCGCCCCCCTCGGCCGGCGCGTATGTATAAAACCTATAGGTCCGGCGAGGGTTAAGAGTGGCGTGGAGTTACCTATGCCATTTCAGGCTTATAGTTATGAAGACATATGGCTTCAGAGAAAGAACACAGCCATCGGGAATATGCATTTTAATCACTGCCAGCACGTGTATGTAATATGTATGCATTTATCATGTACGAATGGCCAATAATAAAAAAAATACTTTGACCTGACCTGTGACGTTGGCAGAGACAATGGAGTAACTCATTTTTATCTTGAATAAAATTTGATATTAAGGCACAAGGGTATCAAATTTAATTTATATTGTGAAAAGTGACCCGGTTGGATTGGAGACAAAATGAGTTAAAATGCCCCGTCTTACGACGGGCAGAGCTTGGGTATAGCCCGGGTATCCAAAGGGCTTTAAGTGGAGAACTATAGCGGATGAACGAACGTGAACATGATTGTGAGTGTGACATTAACTGATATTCGATTATTGTCGTGAGTTCGGAGCGGGGAAGTCGGAAACGGGACCGGAGATGGAGGGACGCGATTTTGCAGAAATTTTGATAGAAGGGCTCGATTTTGCGACAAATGGCAGCTTTACAGTGTCTGCAATCCAAATTTTTGCACAGAAAGGAGAATATCTTTGGTCAAAATTATGCATAAATAGTTGCAGAATTTTGAAAACCGGAAATACAGATGTAAATGAAAAAAAGATAAGTTCGGCGAGAGCTAGGCGAAATTATCAGTCATAATCGGCAGAGAACTGATGCAGAAATCGTACTAATCCTAACCACTTCTTATTTACACACAATTTTTTTTTCATATAAAACAATATATCTTGTGGACCTTTTTATCGGTATTTGTTTGCTGATCTACAACAGTTGCCACCCTCTGCTAGTGCCGGTAGCCGGAAGCAGCATGAGGTGGCAAAAGTGCCACGTCACTGATAATTGCTTTTTCTCAGCTCCTTCCTTCAACTATCGTTTCAGATCGGTCATTTGTGTAAGTAGCAGTAGGCGACAGAGCAATGGGATCCAATGATCATTCAACATGATCATATTTGTCCCGCTGCCCAAATCTGTGCCGCACTTGACAGCACTACCGGTGCGGTGACGGCCGAGCTGCCGGGAGCTATATCTGCCGAGCAGCCGTTCCACACTCTCATGACGCGGCCGGCCAAGGTGCTGTTTTTGTCCGGCCGACGGCTATCAGCGATAGAATTGTCGGCGGCGGCGCGGCGCGGGGCGCCACTCGTCGCCGCCTTTGTTCTCTGGCGCAGCGGCAGCCGGCCGCGCCGCGCTCAAACACTGATTGCCACGAGAGCTTAATTCATTTGTCGGCCGGCCGGCTGGAGTGTGCGGCTATCTGGCGGTCAGCGGCGCCGCCGGCCGTGCCAACAGTACTGTCAGTCGGCCGCGCCGCTATCGCCGCGCTCGGTCAACAGGCGGCCATCGCGCCGCACCGGCAGCGCCAGATACGCCACCGGCGCGCCGGCACCGCCGACCCCTGCACCGAACCCGATGAATGTGTCATTACCGAGAACTGAGCTGTCAAAGGTGTCAGAAAACATCGGGATACCGGCAGCCGGCGCTCACAACGGGCGCTTTCTTCAACCGGTACTCGGTGGAAAGGCCAACAGCGGCCTTCACACGTTACAACAGAGCACAACGAGCCTTTGATGACTCATAGATCTTTCCTGTGAGGATGTTGAACGAGAATGACGCGTCGAGAGGGGACAACTATCGCCGACTGGTCAGTAGCGGCAAGCCGATAGCGAAACTGACACCTCATCTTCACCACAGATGCATTTGATGTGTAGGCAATGCAGAATTCATCATGCACTTGGAAGTCATGCACTTATATAACTGATAAGCGTTACTAAAAAGTTTGAATAAACAGTAGCTGACGACCTCAATGGCTTAAAATAATATTCAGAGTTTGAGTAACTTGGGTAAAACCCAAAGGGTCGCCGGTTTTAAGTAGAGAAGTAGCGAATGAATTAACGCATGATCTAGCCCGCAATATTCACATATCTATTATCCAATCGCTGAGCGCCCCCTCCCTCCTTCCCCCAAGAACTGACCGTTTGCTGGCGGGGATGTCTCGGAAACCCTTGGCGAACGGGTTGCTGGCGATTTTCAGACGTGTTATCTGCGAATGATATATAAATTTCGGCTATAACCTACAGAAAATCCATCACGAGCAACACAACACGTTGAACATGCAACGTAGCATACACAATATATGTTTTGGTCAGTTTTGGTATTCCCATACATTCGTCGGCTCACGGCTGTGCGTACACAAAACTGTGCGATTGTCGCTAGCTTAGCTCATGCAAATACAGCATACGATTCACACACAAATCCATGGAAACCAGACATCTATTACAGTATCAGATCAGCGACAAACATTTACCTCTTGGTTTTGATAGGCTGTAACCGTGATGAACTCTGTCTCCCGGAAGGAGAAGGTCAGTGACCTGCGCAGGTCAATCTGCTCTTCAACGGGGGTCACCAGGTCGTTTGTCCACTGCACGTGAACACGAGGCCGGTACTTCTGCATGGAATGCAGAGAAATCTGAAAGAGAATGGTAATGCGCTAGAAGGATAAAAACTTATCCAATGCCATATTCTCTAAAGTCAATAAATTCGCTTACATTTAATCTTCAAACAATGGTTCAAATTCAACCCATATCTTTGGCTTATCCGAGTTCGCTTAGTCATGGTCAACCGTCCCCATGATCCTATGTCGTGCACGTGCTGAGCCCTCCCTCTGGTAAATGGCATTTCAAGCTTTATTACAATTTTTATCATTATGAATGCCTGTCGGTACTGTCGCTAAGCATCATGGTGGTTGCAGAAGAGCCTTACACTAGTGTCGGGTGCAGTCTGCCCCTGCACCGGGTGCACCCTTTGGAATGTGTCGAGTGCACAGCAGCCGTTTTCACGACGGCCATCTGGTACACATTTGGTGCATATCTGGTGCAGATTAGGTGCAGATTTGGTCAAATTAGGTTCAGTGTGTCTCTTAGTAGCAATCAGCTAGGGTTGCACTAATTGCTTATATGCCTGCTTTGTCATATTATCAGAGAGGATCATCGATTAAAATACTTAAATGAATTCATAGAATAAAGATATTTACTGTAAGAGAGATTAGGTGCACATTTGGTCAAATTAGGTGCACCGCCGGATAGCCCGTCGTAAAAACGGCTAGTATCACTGTACTGGGTGGATTCTCACCAGTCAGTGCCCGGTGCACCCTCTCGCTGAGCTGGATACACTCTCACCTGTGCTGGGCTGCATGCGACCCTCCTATTGGTCAGTTTCAGTTTGTCGAACGCGACGATGCCCTGTGACGTCCAGAGTCGACCCAGGGCCGGAGAGTCGGGATGGACGTACCGACTGGGGCCGATGACTGAGTCGCCAGGACCGGCCACTGCCCACTCCGAGCTGGGATCATCCGAGTGGGTAGTCATTAGTCAATCGCCACGCAATTTAATAATGTGGATCGCTCATGAATGTAAAATACAATAGGACAGATACAGGTCAGCAAGAGAGTCCTCTCAACCGGCCACCGCCCAGTCAGTTAGTTATACATAATTAGAAAGCCGGTACCAAACCAAATATCAACTAAAACTAAGCCAAACACCAAAATCAAGCCAACTTCTGAAGTGAAAATACTTGTTCGAACGGAACGGATGCATGGATGACGAAGCGATATTTGGGAAGCGAGTCACACATTGTAGCAGAACTGGTTAGTAGTTGACGGGCTTGGCAAAAATATAAAAAGAACCTAAAGAAAACCTTCTCTGTTACATAACATTTTATTCGTCTAACCAAAGATGTATTTTGTGTAACGGGCCCTTGCTAAACTTTTCCATTTAGGTAGATACGCATAATCGTTAGAGTATTGGATAATTTCGTATGTGACATTGTGCACTGCGCCCATGTGCTGTTTAGTTTATATATTGCCTCGAAGTCGCACAATATCTGTTTTACGTAGATAGCAATCAGTTTTCATAATAGTGGAGAACCTTAGCGACGTATCCATAATCGGGGATGATAATTGATAGCAACGAATGAAATGCGAATAATCATGCAACGGTTAAATTCTCAAAACTGCACCAGCAGTTTATGTCAAAGGAAGGTCACCGCTCAGCAATTTGACGCCTATTGCGCCCATTCTGCATCATGGGTCGGGATGACTTGCGGAATATGACAGATCCGTTCAGAGGACGAACTCAAAGGTCAGTGGCTCACATTTCTGACCTTAGCGTCAGGCCGAGGGTCTGTCACTTCAGAGTGCAGATAGATAGCAGCTTGTCACCATTTCGCCATCGTCACAACCATGATCAACTGCAAATGGGAATTGAAACATTGCGCAACTTTACAGTAATTCGCAAGTGTTAATTAGGATCCACCGTTATTGAATTACTTACGAGTATCAACAGAGACGACATTTACATTTTACTCTGTATACGATTCGATTATTAGTATTCTCGATTCTTGAAAATCGATATCGCAACATGTTTCAAATCACCTGAAATTTGCACGGTTTCTGGCATGTGGTGAATTCTTTCCAATAGCATAAGTCATAACAGTTGGTACCAGCAGCTAACAACGTGTTTGGATTATGCACTGTTGAGCTCCGGGCCGTGCAAACACATAGTCTGGCTCTCCCACCTGTGGTAGATGTAGCGGTAGCGCTTGTCGTCCACTGGCACAATGTCCATGTAGACGATGTACGAGTCAGACGGCTTCAGGCCGTGCAGACGCACCTTCACAGTTGGGAACATGCGTCTGAAACGACCCCGGGAAGCAGTGCTTGGTAAAAACTGTTCTCCAAGCCAAGCATGTGCTCTGTGCTGTACTGACATGTAAAACAGCAACAACAGTATCGGTGCGCTTCGTCTGAATCAGTACCTAATGATCTTGCTACTGGCAGCCCAGGGGGGGGGGGGGGGGAGTAGGTCCCAGCTCCTAAGACGATACCTATTTTTAAGCACTGTACCTGGCGTACGAAAAGAAATGATACTATGGCGTGACGCCATAGTATCAGTGGTGGTTTCCCCCTCCCACTCTAACCTCGTTGGGGTCCGCTATCTTGTCCAGCCAACCGGCCGTGGGAGCCCCATTCGAAATGTTGCACCACTCGTTATATGCTGCCAATGGGCTTTGCGGTAGTGGTTTTTCTACAAATCAAAAAGTAACTAACGATAACGAAAAAACAACACCTAACAACTAACGATATGAGCCATTGAACGGCATGAATCTACGATGTTTTGCCAATGACGACGTGCCGTCAGCCCAAAACATTCCAAACCGTGTCTCACGCTCACTCCACAGACCCTACGCTTCCATTCATGAAACTGATATGAAGCCGCATGCGGTGGTTCGGTCCGGTTTGTTTCCGACCCCCGCGCCGGCCGACACCACACCTGGCCCAGCACCGCCACTAAAAACCTAATTGAGCCCCCCGCGGCCGACGTGGCCGATCGGCGAGTTATGCTGATGGCCGCCGGTCGGCCGAGGAGCGGCGCGATCTACCGGCGTGGCGCGGCGTGAATAACGCGCTGAGACGATGGGCGGCGCAGCGGGGCGGCTGTGGCGCGGTCCGAGTGGGGAGCGGCAGGTCGGGGCGGGCCCAGCGTCGCCCGGTGGTGCCGGCGCTATACAGCTCGGGCTGGTAGGATTGCAGTCCCCAACTGCCCGAGAAGACTTCTCGTCAATCTTCGAGCGCATCCCAGAGGCCACGGCTGGAGTTGTTTGAACCGCCGGGTCTGTCATGTACTCACAGTGTGTTAAAATAACATTGGAGATCAATTTAATCGAACCTTTTGACAGGTTGGGCAGTCGACATCTGGCATTTCATTCATGAGCTGCTAGCGTTGAACGCAACATTTTCCTGAAACTTAGTAGCGTTTGCATTTGCGAATATAGGCGTTAGCAGAGAAAATTGAACGAAAGGGAAACGGCACTGTGTCTACTGTCTAAGCAATATGTCCAAAAATGATGACCAAACAGTAAAAGTTCAGTTGTCCAAGCGATTCATGTGTCAGTCAACCAGTGGCGTATCCAGGGGGAGGCCAGGAGACCATGGCCTCCCCCTTTGACTTCAGACAAGCAAGTGGGCGCTCTGGGCCACTTGAGTGCTCCAGGAGAAACGATCTTGCAGGGCCTGATCCGAAGTACTGTCCCAAGCATATATTAGTCAAACCGCGTTCAAACTATCTTAATTTGCCATTTGAGGGCCCTCAGAGGCCGAGGTCGAGCCCCCAAAGGCTAGCGTGGGCCCCCCAGGGGCCGCTTTGGCGGTGCCTAAAAACTCGGTATTCTAAAAAAGAATGCCAAGTTTGAAGTTTGAATATTGCCAACTTGCCATGGGGAAGTTGGCAAAGAACCGCACTCGGGCGTGGGTTATGTATGCTACTACTGGGACCCCTAAGGCAAGGATGGGGCATCTTGAGCAGGTTTGGCCTCCCCTTTTAAGATCCTGCAGATACGCCACTGCAGTCAACTTAACTTTTTACAAATCGCACCAGCAGTTAGGTTTGCTTCCATGACTTGCTTTTAAAAGAAAAACATTGAATATGCAAGTAGTTGCAGGCTTTTTTCAACGACCTACCGATAACAACATGTTAGCCGAAAAACAGGCCATGCTGACCGCCACGAAAAGCAAAAATACCAATTGCTTTGTCCTGAGTTCAACGGACGACCTCTGGCGTCCGGGTACTAGCGCAATGGTTGGTTTCAAATTTTGAACAAATAACTTTGTTAAAAAGGTCGGATTAAGATAACGTACACAAATATAGACAATGTAGGTAGATAAGTGATAACGAATTAAGTACAACTTCTTTATTTGTTTAAGCCTCGCCGAATAGTTTCTGCCTTTTCGTTGTGAAGTTCAACGGGTGTTCAATTAACTATTAGCCTAAGTGATTTATTGAAGCCCCAAAGAAGCTTACTCTGCCGTCCCCCTCGGACCTCATCAACTCACCTGCCCATTTTGGTGATGATCATCTCAGTGCCGTGTTCGTGGAACTCCAGCCACAGATCTCTGGAGCATAGTTCCGCTGTGATACCCAGCGCCGCCAGACTGGGGTCCTTGGGCTCCTCATGCGCCGCTCCCAACCCGCCAGGAAACCGGGGAACCTGGTCTCGTGATGTCGTCGGGGATAGCTCTGGCTTTACTGGGGCCACGTCTCGCCCCGCTACCGGGGTCGGCTCAGTAGGCGTCACTCGGTCCGGCTCAGGCTCTGTCTTTGGCGACATATCAGCAACTGGCGACGACGGCGGGAGTCGTGCCTGCTCCGCTGAAGATGTTGAAGTCGTCCTTTTCTGCTCAGACAATTGACTAGACGTGCTCTGCTGGGGAGGGTGCCCGGACGGCACTGGATGCCTCGACATTCCACCTGATCTCGGGGCTGCGAAGGCACTGAGATCCTCATGCTCATCATCGTCACCGCTTCCCGTTCCGGAGTCGGATGCACCCTCTTCGGTACCTCGTGCTGGACTTGGACTCACCCTTCGGCGGGCGCCTGGAGAGCTTGGTGATCGGACGAAGGAACATGATCCCGGATTCGATTGCAGGTGCCTGGAGGAATCAACGGCAAGGTCCATGGCAGGGTCCGCGGCTGGGTATGAATCGGTGGTAAAGGTGGCAGAGGCAGCGTGCCTGGGAGGCACCCGGTCGTTCTGGCCACCATCATCACCCGGGGCAGTAGAGTGGCTCGAGACTGGGATACCCGAGCTGTGATCACTTGGCTGCAAAACGTTCGGACTTTCGCAGAATATCAATCCTTGATTTGCTGTAGTGTTGGAGAAGCGGCCATCCTTCCGTAGAATGTTTTGTGTACTGGCCTTTCTTCCGAGCTGGTCTGACGGCGCACCGAATTCGCTCCAGTCAGAGGGTGATCTGTTGAACCGTGCTGGCAGCTGGTTGACTTCATTTGACCCGATGCCTCGTGTTGCGATGGTACTTGGAGACCAACTGCTTCTCCCGTCCGCCGGACTCCGTGTCGCTCTAGCTGATAATGCTGGCTGACCTCCAAATGGGGCATACATTGCATGGTTGAAAATACCGCCAGCTTCTGCAAGGCCATCGGTGGGATTTTGAAGAACGTAGTTTTCATCTGAAATGGATGAATGCACATAATTAAGAATCGATGTTTACGAGCGAGCGCGATACGTGAAGCGAGTCTTTTCAATATAACGGGAAAATCTCAGTATGAGCGGCCCGCGTATTTACAAATTGCAACCGAGCTCCGCCGTAGGTATTTTATTTCCGCCGTAGTGTATTTCACTTGGGGTATTTTCTACCTTCTTTCTACCATACATCTGCCTGAGCTTGGGGTAATTACAATTTGTCGGCGCCGTTAAAAAATGATGCACCTTTTTTCGCAGTATAGGTTATCGCATGTGCATACTTTTGCTTTTTGGTGGCGCTTTTCCCTCGCTCGTATAGGGGGAGGCGTTGAACGGACCCCATCGGTTTTTCCTGAGTAACTCGCGTAAAACCGTCCGATCGCGACGAAACTTTCAATACCCCCGGTTTTATCAATTTTACACCTACCCTGAAAATTTCATGACCCTGACCCAAATGACCTTTGACCTGTGACCTATTTCTCGAGACCATGTTTGGCCCGAATCGCGATTCGGCGTATGTCGGCTCGCATTAGCCGCGCGTTTGCAGTCTTTACGTGGTTTCAAGCGTTGAAACATGTGATATGATGCTGGTCCCATGCATTAGGTTGGGTGTCAAGGTCACCTGAAGGTCAGGTCAGCTCAATGACCTTTGATGACCTCGGTTCACTCTTTCGAGTTTTACATGTTTCTAGGCTAGTTTTTCGAGCTGATTTCGAATTTAGCAACCATTTGAACATTACAGGGGTGTAATGAAATTATCCGGACACCTTTCTTCCCGCTGTAATTAAAAAGCAAAACATTCTGGTACTTTTTCTTTTAACTGAGCATGAAGCCACCTTTCATAAAAACACAGTGGCGAACGTTCTGGAGCATTTCAGCCACTGGATTCTCCAGCACACTGGCTTTGATGCGGACCAACGCCCTCTAAACCTGTGCCTGCGGTTGGGCGGTGCTTGTGGCGGGCGTCTCTTCAGTCACCTACTGAACAAGAGCCCACAGGTTTTCGATTGAATTGGGATCGCGACTTCTTTCCAAGTCATAAGCGTTAGCCCAGAATGATTGAAGGTTCTATCGGCATCACTTCCCGTTCTTTTAGGGACTTTTAAGTAGCGCGCCGCCCCGCATGAAGACAGCGTGGCTTGAATCAGGCACCAGTGCGCGTTCAGAAACCGAGCCCTCCTATACCGTCTGGTTGAGCGCCTCCAACTGCATTCATTGGCCAGTATGTTGCTCCGGTAATACTTGACGCTGATCGCGGTATTTTATGACACTATGTCCTATTGGAGGATCGCTAAGCAGCTGAACATGCTCCAGTTCTGGATATTGTCCGGATGTTTGACGGCGGCGAAGGCCAGCAAGTTCGAGCGGCTGGCCGCCCATACATGGCCGATTTGACGGTTCAAAGGATAATACAGCTCGAACGGCTACCCATCCAACCAGACCACCTCACCCTTATCTTTCTTCAACCAGTGGACGCGATCTGGCGTGAGGCGAAAGGTGGTGAACTGGTTATTTTCCCGTCAGTTTCGTTGTCTTTTTCAGTTTGAAGGGCAATAGAACCAAGTTCAAAAGGGCGGGTAGCGGTAAACCATGATATGGGATCTCTTATTATCTGAGTTGGTAAGAATTCGAGTCAATTTGCGGATTGATTGGTGCCGTTTTCTTGCCGCTATCTTGATGACTCTCCTCACCACTTGACAAAGGGCGGCTTTTGTGGTCGCGACCGGGCTGAGTCTGCCACCGAAGTCCCAGCTTATTACGCCTCAGGCAGATGTGCAATTGGCTGCTGCTGATGTCCAGCTGCTGGCAGACCAGCTTCTGGCTCATGACGCCGTGGATGCCACCATGCAATTTTACCACGAAAGGAGACATTGTATCCCTTTCTCGCAACTGCCTTGGACGAAAACTACCATGTGAACCCGTCTGTGAATCGACTCCTACTCAGAGCAACAGTCACATGACAAGGTCAGGTCACTGCTGAGTTGAAAAACCGATAGCAGAGTCACGTATTCATCCAATATTCCCACTTCTAACATCAGAAAGGATTAGGAAACTGTGCAAACAGATATGGCGAAAAAATAGATGCCCGGATAATTTCGTTACACCCTGTACTGAAGTAGTTTTGGTGCCTTCGTAACATGTTACGAAGCTGTCAGAGAAAAAAATAGCGTTCTGCCCCTCCAACTTTTGCTGATTTGTAGAACTTCGTTGCTTAGCAAACCACTATGTTGTTCGCGTTGAGGAGCTATGAAATGTCTGTATAGTTCAAAATGTTAGTTCTGTAATTAAAAGAACTGATGCAATGTTGCACATAAATCATAATCTAACTTAACAACCGAGCATTGCAGGTTTGACGGCTTTTTGCCCCACCACCTTCCTTGGAAAAGCTCCACCCTTGCATATGGGGCAAAACATAAGGGACAAAAACACAAAACAAGACAGATAAAAAACAAAACAAAATGAACTCATTACCTAATGAAGTTCAGTCTAGAGCAAAAACATAGGTAATAGGTATCTATGTCAAATTAGAATGAGAGGTTAAAATCAACCTGACCAGGCCTTACGGTCTGACCTGGTCCTAACCGCCTTACTTCACCCGAGGTGCACTCCAGAAGTTTTGAGACTTTTTCAGTAGAGACAGTTAGTTGTTTCAGAAAAGCTTGAAACTTCATTGACTCTCGAAATGAGACCTCCCGAGTTTAATACACTTGTTGTAGCGCTCCGGTCACTTCCTGAAGGCCCGCTGCTAGTCCTTCAAAGTGAAGGTGCCCAGGGCCTTTGTCACAGCCTCATTCGTCTCCTCCACATCCTCCAACCGGCGTCCCCTGGGCTTCTCTGTCGGTCTGGGGAACATCCAGAAGCCACAGATGGCCAGATCTGGACTGTGGGGAGGATGAGGGACAGTTTTGATGCCCATCTGTGTTAGTTAGCTCGTCACCATGATGGACTTGTGGGTGGGTGCGTTGTCCTGGTGCAGGTGCCCCTGGCCAAATTTGAAGAGTTCCGGTCTTTTGTGGCGAATTCCCTTGCTCAACTCCCGCAGAACTTTCAGGAACCATTCCTTGTTAATCATCTGGCCGAGCACGGGACCCAGCTAATGAATATAATGCCTTTTTGTCAAAATACGGGATTATTATGAGCTTCCCAGTGGACCTGCTCTTTCTGGCTTTCTTGGGTCTGTGGGAGTCAGTGTGCTTCCATTGAACACTTTGTCTCTTAGTGTCTGGATCGGTAAAAATACACCCAGGTTTCGTCTCAAGTCACTGAAGAGTCAATTCTAAATGTTTCTGGGGTATTTTTATCAAGCTAATCACAAAATTGTATTGCATTGCGACCCTCAAAGTCGTCCTCACATGTGAGGACACTAACAGCCTGACCATGCTGTACATTGGTCACTGTGACAAGCCGCGTGTGACTTGCCGTGTTCAGGGTGATGCCCTAGCCGTCTCTTCCAACGTAGAAAAACAATATTATGCAAGTACGTTTATGACAACTGTGGTAAGGACATATGAAAGCGACAAGAATCTAGCACTGTTAATAGGGCTTTTACGAGGGCAGTCTCAAAACTTCTGGAGTGGACGACGTAGCTTAACCCAATTCAACCTAAGCTACCACAACACCTGCAGAGGTACCTTCCTGGAAAATGACGCCCAGGGAGGTGTCCAACTTATTGGAATATTACCATGATTGCTTGTCAAAATATGTGTCATCATGCTCTTGTTTGACAAGTGATGTATAATAAATGTGACATTCAAAAATGGTCTCCTGAGTCCTGAATGTTGAGTGATCAGAACATTCAAATAATCAGGGTACAATGCTGTGCATCATAGTGCACACGTATCATGTTGTTTTTGTGTAGGCCCTCTGCGCATTAGGTATTGTGTACACTGCCATGTGCACCTTAACCCGCGCCCCACTGGGGTCTGTGTATAACACGCCCTACTGGGGGGGGGGGGGGGGCTATTCATAGCCCCCCCTCCTAACTCCGAAACTACTGGGCCGATCGTCAAAATTCAAACGGCGTCTGATAGCCCCGGAAAAACTGTCGAGCGAAACCTAATTTCATTGACCTCGAGGTCACCGATGACGTCACAGGTCAGGTCAAAGTAAAAATTATTAGCACTTTGGCTTGTTCACATTTTGGGCTCTGGCCGCCGTCTTACAAGTCAGATCAGGCTCATTTTTGGTTTCCACACTCGTGAACAGATGCTCTAGATACCTTGAGGGTACCAAACTTGTACTTTGATTTTCAGGTCAGGGTCAGGTCATCACAGGTCACGAAAATATTATATCATGCGTCGGTCACGTGACACATGTTTTATGGTCCATTTAGGCCATAGATTTCGAATTTGATGTCGTGTGTGTCATTCAAGGTCATTTTGAGTCGAAATTAGCTTAGGTCAGGTCACTTTCAGGTAAAAAAAGGTCAAATTTTGAAGTTGAAATTTTTCAACAAAAAAGGTGTCTATTGGATGCAGTTTGAGCTCAGGAACACGATGGTGCCATTTATATTGGTGTACGATGCCAAATACGTACTGAAAAATTGATTTTAAAAATTAATAATTGTGAATTTTTTGCAATAATGCGGATAACTTGGCCATTTTTGAAGATATTTAGCTAAAACTTGCTAGAGTTAGTCATAATCATGCGTTCTGTCACATATATTCCGGTTTTTTCGAAAAGTCAAAAACTTTTTGAAAAAAATATAAAAATATAAATTTTGATTATTATTATATAAAATTTTCGAAATTTTCAAAATTTTGAAAATCCGAGATAGCAGTTTGATAGCGCGGTCAATTCTGAGTCCTTTCATGCAAAGAAATTGGATCTAGCTTAAAAACTGAGCTCTTGGGAGCGATTGCCGTGGTTCAATGTTTTGCGTTGAAATCGGACGAACATGACGTCACTCTGACGTCATTTCCGGCCGACCTATGGTAGCTACGAAGTTCAAATTTTGACACAAGGTGTCAAATTGATGCAGCCGAAGGTACTGAAAGTTTGGCGTCGATTCGTCAAGCGGTTTGGAAGTTATTGCAGAAAAAACGGGAGGGGGGGCTATAAATAGCCCCCCCCCCAGTGGGGCGCGGGTTAAGGGAAAAAAGTGACTGGTGGTACATGACAAAGGGTTGTCCAACTGTGAAGTTCATGCCCTTGGTCTTGCTGGTGCCAAATGCCTATAGCTACAGTAGGTTCAGTGAGGGTTGTAGACATGCTACATACACTGTGCATTGAAGATATTGGCACAAAGTTCATCCATAATTACTATGCTTAACACTAATGTAAGAAGCAACATAAATGCCCAGCTGATACAGCTCTCTGGTCATGATCACACAAATTTATTGACATATTTTGCAGGTACATATTTACATTCATAGCAAATACTTTCGATTTGATTCCATAATTACTAATTAGGTGCTAGTAAGTAGTAAGCTTGTATTTTTGTAGGTACAACAATGACCATATATTAAATCATAAAAGAACCTTCTCGTGGCATTCATCACATACCTTTTTACCGAACAAGTACCTATCTACCATGCAATGATTCTAAATTTTGTCCGCAATCCACCTATATCTCAACTGACACATTGAAATTGAATATCCTAACAAAACCTAGAACTGTACATAAGAAGAATGCAATACTACAAGAACTATGAAGTTCTGAAGTTATCCTCACATGCTCGAATGTTGAAACTCTACTTTTATCGTCCATTTCCACGTTTGATTGAGCCATCATATAGAACTGTTTTCGCTCTTCAGTCATAAGCTTTTGCACAAATCTTGAATTTTTACACATCATCTTGAACCATGCTCCAGTCTTTCCAACAAGGTACTATGGAACATCAAAGCAATTTTGATTTGTTACAACAGCTTCAGATCATGATAGGCTTGAAGTTTCAGTTTGTTACACCATTTGCCAGACAAACCTCTAAAAAATGTGTATCAATTCCCAAACTAAGCAAATGATTATATCAGTATTTGCAGTTTCCACACAATGATTCATACTATTATTCGATTTTTATATCAAGAAACTCAAATAATCCACAAACTGTTGCTGAAACACTCCCACTTCGAGAGCTCACAGCAATAACAATAACAATACAAGTAAGTTGAAGCAAACAAACATTGCGCCAGATTTCGTATGAAACGCGCCATCATCCTGAAGTTTCTACCACAGACGGTAGTTCAACTGCAGCCGTAGTGCAAAAACCCCTGCCCACCTTACCCCACGGCGGAGCTCGGTTGTAATTTGTAAATACGCGAGCGGCCCGGCCCGGCCCGACCCGGCCGGTAACGCCTGAGAGCTATGCTTATAACTCAGCAACCGATGGACCGATTGACCTGCAGTCTTTTTTGTTGGGGTAGCCCCAACCCTTCTACCCCGTAATTGACTATTTTTGATGCATCTAGGTGACCGTCGTGGCACGTGCCACGTGAAGAGCTAAGTTAAGTTGTTCTGCTGAAGTAGCGATTTTGAGAGGCCTATATCTCGGCAAACGCTGGGGTAATTGACTTACGGTAATTTTTGTAGGGAAGTTGCATCCTTTCTGTCAAACATCAGGTACTCTAATGCATGTGGGTCACCCTCACTGCACGTGGAAACTGCAGAAGGAAGAGATGCCAAGTTTGTTCCCATTATAATAACTCGGGAATTACTGGGGCGATTTCGCTAAAACTTGGGCATGTAGGTATAGCATTTGCATTGCGCCATGCAGTGCATTCCCGTGTTTACGGTTAGGGTGCTACTGCATGTGCGCACGTGCAGGGGGCGTCTCCAGATCTCGAGAACGGCTGGGCCGATTGCGCTCAAATTTGGTAAGCGTTTAGGGACCGGTTGGTGAGATGCCGTAAAAAAGTCACTTTGGTTCCAGTTTGCACATGCGCACGTGGAGGGTGCCGATTCTAGATCTCGTACATCCTTCTCTGGACCTCGGGTAACCCCATCGTGATCGGAGCAGGCTCCTGTGCGGTGGGACGACCGTTTATACGGCTGTGTGGCCTGTTTCACGGAATGGGCTAAACCATTGTGATGCATGATGGTAGTCACCCAGACCAAAGTCCCCTACCCTAACCCTTAATATCCTGTAGGCCCTGCAATGGCCTCGGTCGATCAAAATATGGGCATAACATATGAAAACAACCAAAGAAATAAAAAGGCAGTTAAAAAACGGCACTGTTCATAAAGGAGTATTTGTATTTGTATTTGTATTTGTATATTTAAAATCGCCAACAGACAATAAGTCCACTTAAAAGGCGAAGTCAAAGAGACAGTAAAACAGCACACACCCACACACACAACACACACACACCTACATACACACACACACACTGAAGATAAAAACACGTAGGGTTATAAACACAGGAGATGTAAATAAATAAATAATAGCCTAAAAAGCCTAGTAAACAAGAAACACTAAAAGCACAGCGGATGCGATCACGCTGCTTCCAGCCCTTTCACATAGTTTAAAACGTGTCCTCTAAAAGTGTAGAAACTATCGCTAAAAACATCAGCGGGACTTCTAGTTAAAAACACGTTCATGGCCTTCGGTAGTCGGCGCAGAAAACCATCCCCGACGGTCCGTACGCGCCAGGGAAGCTCGGCGAAGAGCCGCTGTGAGCGGGTTGATCGCGGCGGCACATGGAGCGGAAATCTACCAAGGAGGTTAGAAGAACGGATTTTACCGGCCAGGATATTCCTCAGGAAGAGCAGGTCGTGTTGGTTTCTACGGACAGACAGTGATGTAATACCAAAATGATGCAGAAGAGAAGGATAGGACAGAGAGGAACATGGCGAGGATGTGTGGCTATTCAACCACAACAAGAATTTGTGCTGCACACGATCAACCCGCTCTGTGTGGGATTTGGCCGCTCCCGCCCAGACCACGCAACCGTATTCCAAAATTGAACGAACATTGGCATAGTAAGTAACGAGTAACGTATGTTTGTTAAATTTCGATCTCTTAGTCCCGGCCTGAAAGGTTCTGATCATCAGGCCTAGGGCCCTGTTTGCATGGCATACAATCCGGGACACGTGCGCCGAAAATGACAGCTTGCTGTCAATTGTGACGCCAAGATCTTTGATCTCGTCTACGCTCTCCAGAACAGCGCTGCCAATACGGTAGGTGGTCCGAACGGGAGCGCGCCGCAGAGTCACACTGAATGCTTTACATTTGGCTGGGTTTAGAGACAGACCCCATGTGGCCGACCAGGAGCTCAGCCGGTCGATGTCCGTCTGCAGAGTGGCAGCATCCTGGCGCGTCGTGATTTTCCTGAAGATTTTGGCATCGTCTGCGTAGAGTAAACATTCTGAGTCTAGATCGGAAGGGAGGTCATTGATAAAAATAGAAAATAGGATTGGAGCAATCAATGACCCCTCTGGATTTCCCGAAATGACACTAGTCCATTCCGACGTTTTGCCGTTCAGTGTGACTCTTTGGCGCCTATCGGAGAGGTACGAGACAAACCACATGAGAGCTGAGCCGTGGACGTGGAACGAATTTTTTAGTTTGTGGATCAAGTAACCATGATTTACACTTTGAAAGGCCGCTGTGAAGTCGGTGTATAATTATATCGTGTTTGTCTGGTATCCCTCCGATATGGCCTCCCACGCCGAGGTCAGAAAGACGGCCAAGTTGCTGGTGCATGATCTGCCCGGCACAAAACCGTGCTGCTCGTTGCAGAGTGCCGGTGCCACGTGCCGGTAAAGCTGGTCATAAACCACTTTTTCTAAAATCTTTGCGAAGAGAGGCAGCAAGCTAACACTTCTGTAGTTTTCGGCCGACTTTTTGTCTCCTTTTTGAATATCGGCACAGTGAGTGATTGCAAAATACATAAATATCTTGGTCGATATGGGACACACCAGAGTCCTGTAGACGGTTGTCATCCCAGATTAATGATTGTAAATTATCACGCGCAGTGGAAGGGTTCCGAGAACTTCTCCCAGCGGAAAGGGGGGGGGGCGAATGTCGCCCTTCCCCTAAGATCTTAACTCCTCTGGAAGCTAAAAGACGAAATTTAAAGGGTTGGTGGGGGTGGTGGGGAACTCGACTGTGCGTTAATTTCATGACATTAGATCAAAATCGTCAATGTCAAATGAGGACAAATGGGGTTAAGTTTGCCATATGAGGGACTAACTATTTTATGTTTAGACTCCCATAACTCAAAAAATTACCGGCCGATTTTCTTATTTATTTCACTAAACGACAGCACATAATTTTTCAAAATACATTACGAATTTCTAGTCAATCCAATCACTCTGCTAAGAGTAAGATGTCTTCCGGTTGAGGCGGCGATCAGCCGACGCGGGAAGCCGTTCAGTCACATTTTTATGTTTATCATTCTCGTAAGTCGTAACCCAAAATTTTACCGGCTGATTTTCGTATTTATGTGACCATAAGATTGCCTTTACACCACATTTCTAAGCCTTCACAGATATTTTGACGCGAAGCGATCACTAGCAGCGGTACTGGCAGGACGAAACCGTCCGGCACCGGTACAGTCTATCAGGCGGCGAGTAGCGGCCGGTGCCGGCCGCCGCGCTTCTGCGCCGCCGCTCTGGCAAGATGTTTGACTTTACACGGTACACCCGTGTTAGTAGAAAAGTTGTGGACCGATTGTTATCGCTTTCACGGCAAAATATGCAGTTTAATTTCAGGCAGGTACTGAAAATTTAACGTCAATAGAATATTACGGCATGGTTTATTTGCCAAAAACAGGAGAAGTTGGCGAAATTCGCCCCTGCACCCCGTTCAACTGCGCGTGCCATAGCTATTTTTGCGGTTGTTAAAATGAGCCACTCCGGTGGCCATTTAGTTATTCGCTTATCACAAATGGCTATTCCATTCACAAAAACAAAACAGCAGATAAAACGCTTAGCTGTTCATGAGAAACGTAAAAAAGCAAAGCTTTCCCATTAAAACTTAAAAACTGTTATCGAGTATAATTAAGTAAGCTCGAAGACGCCTTGATGACATAAGGCTTTATTATTTTCGGTCTGTTCTGTATTATTTATAAAGTTCATATGACGTCATAAATGCTTTCCATTGCGCAAACTTGAACTTAAAAGCAATAGTTTGGAATCCCGTAAAGTGCGAAGGATATTGCGCGTGTGCTGCAAATGCTTTTATCGTATAGCCATGTAGTATATAATACTGAACGAGGCCGGTGTAAATAAATTTTCAAGACCGAGGTCCTTACTGAATTTTTGAACGAGGCCGAAGGCCGAGTTCAAAAATCAGTAAGGACTGAGGTCTTGAAAATTTATCACCGGCCGAGTTTGGTATGTATTTTACTGTATGCCAACGATAAAATAATTGTCTAGACCGAAGCTCTTAGCCGTTTTTTGAACGAGGCCATCCCAAAATGTTGACTTGGTAATGCATTTTTGACCGTGGTCACTTTGCTTACACCAGTTATTACCACACCCCTCAGGCTAATGTATTTGAATAGACCAGGCATACAGTAAAGCTATATTGTGCATCTTTTTGGCCAAAGTTTTTTAGTAAAAGGCTTGCAAAACGTTAATTCTGCGATTCCGTCCTAAAGTCTAAGAGGCCATTCAAACGTGCTAACCCCTTAGTATTCGAGTGCTACAGACTCTGATATTAGATATTACCGAATTAAGGCACTTATCGAAATTGCCCGTGCCCAAACCGGTAATTGCGAGCCAGGGACCTCAAGCTGGCAATTTCAACTCAAAGTAAAGGTGGGATGCCACTTTAAAAGAAACATTTGAAAGCAGTCGGTCTCGTCGTGTTCGAGAACCAGACTCAGAATGGGGATATTTGATGTTACTCTTAAATTGCTCAATTGACATCTTGTCGATGTGCTAGTTGCGTTCTGGATTCATATAAAGTTCGGGTGCAATTATTTGGTCCGTTTTCAATACGTGAGGGTGAATTACAATGGCGCGCACGGTCCTTGGCACGGCCCCTTTATATGAATGAAGGCGAAAAAAAAACGTTGCACGCAGTGAGGTGGACGCGTTTGATGCAAGCAAATTATAATATATTGGAAACTGGAATAGCCATTTCATGACAGCCGAAAGCCTGTTCCAGCCGTAGGGGTTCATTAGCGACTCAAACCCACTCCCAGGCTCTCGCTACTGCACTGGTAACTCCATATTCTAACTTCCAACCAGTGACTCGGGATAGGCGTGAATAATTCAGCTAGGAATGAGAAAGCCCATCAAAATTTGCTATTCCACTAACGTTTGTAGTTGTGGCCCTCCCCTCGCCGGTCGAAGCGAAGGGGTGCTGCCCCCATACGTTTTTTTTCGCACTTGCTTGGAAAATGCTGGGAACAGAGAGCTGAAAATTTACATACCTGACTCTTGGTTCAAGTTGGAACTTACGACATTAACTGCATGTTCAGTTCAGGTCAGGTCACTGGCTTATGACGTCATAAATGAACCTCTGCAGTCTGCAAGGCCCTAAAATGTCGCAAGTTCGCGACGCCGTCAATTGCAATGTCAGGGAATCCTTTATGGGGAGATAAAGCTTATAGGACTTAACATCCTTCAGAGGTCTCACAACTTAATTATCTCGGATTTTTCCAGAAGCTCACCAGGCTGGTCACGAGGTCAGGCTGGTCACGTAACCTCACCAATATAAGTCAATGCAGAAAATATGGAAACTGTATTTTTGCATTGGGAAATATGTAAAACCAACTAAAGCACATGGCATCATGATTTCATGAACAGTCATTACAAGGTCCGATGCTTCACTTTTGCATCGCTGACCTTGCATGACATCGTTTATGACGTCACAAAGTTCGGTTCACATCATTTGTCAGCTTTAAACAACAGCAGCTAATCAAATAGGACACTCTATGATCACTAGCTCACCTGAACTGCCATCATTTTCAGTCGCCAAGTTTTTGGTCAATAACTCCCGATCAAATACAGCTGGCAAGTCGGAAAAACCACTAATGGACTCGAGAATCCTGCAAAATCGGATGATATGCGTTATGACCCCCTTAAGCCAGTTTCGTCACATGAGTGGCTCTGACCTGATCTTGACCCGAAGTCAACACCTTAACCCGACCGGGCCCGGGGGTAATCCCAACCACTGCAGGCTGCAGCCCGGGGGGCTGCAGTGGTTTTTCGTTTTTCGCCCCCCCCCCCGTCTAACTCGGTAAACAAGGGAGCTACGAAAACAAAAGCGGTACCAAACGAAAGACCTTTACAAGACGATTCTAAAGCATCCATTTTTTTAATTTTGCATCCCGGTTCACTGAGGCATACCGGGGCGGGGAATAAAGCATCTAAAATGTTTGAACTCAGGTCAATTTTTGAGGTCAGAGGTCAAGGTCAAAGGCAAAAACCGGCACATGTGTAGTGATCTCAAAGTAAGCGTTCTAGAGGACGGCAGGATGCATAAAACCGGCAAAATTGATATTTCCGGCGAATGTTAACCGTTCGTTTGTGCATCTACACCTTTTAGGTACTTGCATTCCAAATTACATTCAAAATATACAAATATACAAGTTCACTTGCGTTCGAACAAGACATGTTCCTTGGTCACATTCGTTTTATAGATATCATGTTTGGCACTTTTGAACGGTCAGCTGTCATTTCTATCTTCCTCAAATAAACACCAGACGTTTTGTTTTTAGCTGCCATCAGTCGGTTGACATCATTTGTCAGCTTTAAAAAAAAAACAGCTAATCAAATAGGACACTGAACTCTATGATCACTAGCTCACCTGAACTGCCATCGTTTTCAGTCGTCTCCGATCGCCGAGACGCTCGACCCGCATGACCTGCAGCTTCCGAGAGCTGCAGCAGTCCCGCCACGGAAAACGCCCTGGCGCGCGGGCTCAGACCGCTCCAGTCGCCCATGACGGCTCACAGTGGCGGCTGGGTCGCACCTCACACCCCCACCGGCACCGTGGCTAATCCGCCCGCCGGGCGCCCCAAGCCGGGATCAAATCACACTTCGTGGTGCTGCCGGCGCCCGGCATAACGCCCGCTCATTGGCTGCTGGCGGCCGGGGGCGGGGCCAGCGCACTGCCGGGAGGGCGTGCTTTACCGCGCCGCGGCTGCCGGCCACCGCCGCCGGGCCGGGTCGCGTAGCTGTCTAGCCGAGCTGTCCCCGGTGCGATAGAGACCCCAATGGCTGGTGGAAGGTGACCGGTGCAGGACAGAAAGGTGATGGGCATGACGAGCGAGATCCGGGTATCGGATACTTTGTATTTTTATTTTTATATAAATTATTCCAAAATGAATGTCTATCAATCACGGATAACAGAATGTGCAAAGTCACCACTGCAACTTTGCAGTACCTACTTAGTACTTAACTAAAAGAAAAAGTGGCACTGCTGAAAGCCTCTCGTTAGTCTTTAGTGTCCTGATTTTACCTAGGAATTATGTAAATTAGAATAATTCATCATAAATTGGTAATACGGGATTACAGGGTGATCAATAAAGAATGACATTAAGTTAGCACCCACGACAGGCACATAACATGTATTTTAATACACAAAAAGCACACCGTTAGAATGATAAATCTTGGACATTTGACATTTCATATGCGAAAGTCAGCTGTGACACTTGTTCGTCTACAGGAGGTGCTCAAAGTTCCCTCCCCTCTATGCGCAGCGGAGCTCAGCCCGAGCCGCTTGTGCCGCGCCACACGTCCCAGATGGCTGTCGATCATCCTATGGGCAAAACCTTCGGCGACTCACGGCAGCCTTCAGCTCATCAAGGATCTAGAGCTCGCTTCGCGGCTTCTTTAGCTGTTTTGGGGTAAAAGCTGAAGTGGAGGCAGGAAAAATCCAGAGTAGGGTGGCCAAGGGTGCTGGGTGCTTGCTGATTGCTGACAGAGGTGGAGAGTCCATAGCAATTCTACAAAATCAACACAATATCCACGTTCGCATGGCTTCAGGAGACATGCAAATGTCCTTCTGGAATGTATGGACAAATTACCGCCAGAAACTGAACTGGGAATCACACCGTCCGATCCTAAAGACCGTCTTCTCCTCTGACAGCATTGTCTCGAGACTGAAAGTGTGCACCTTCTGGCTTGGTCAAGCGGAAAGAATGATTCGAAGGGGTGATCTGGAGTGGCGAAAAGTGCTTTATACTACAGCCAGTATCCAATAGGAAGAATACGGTTTCCTGGTCAACGACAAATCCACAGAAACTGATTCAAATCAAGAAGGCGCACGGAGTGGAAGTATGGCCGAGCTCTGCCGCGAGGAAAAGCTAGGGAACTTCGAGCACCTCCTGTAGGCAAACCAAGTATCATAACTGACTTCCGTTTGTGTGATGTCAAATGTCCAACATTTGTCAATCTAACGGTGTGTTGTTTATGTGTAAAAATATAAATTATGTGTCTCCCGTGGGGGCTTACTTTATGTCATTCTTTCGTGATCACCCTGTATCAAAACGCTGCTGAAACTTGAGAGCCTTTCGATCATCACAAGTAACAAACAGTGTCAATCAGTAAAAAGCAATAGGTACTTAGTACCTATTTAGACTCGCAACACCGTCTTACAGAACTGTTTGTTAACCATGCACTGCCATTTCCGTGTCACGTTTTTTTTCTTCATTGGATAAAGGAGACGTGCTTGTCGCTGTTTTTGTTTTGGAATGATATTTGAAAATTATGTCAATGGAATAACAGCCGGAAACACGTAACAGAGGAATATTGTAATGGAAATTAACGTCTGATAGCTTGATAAACCATTCAAAGGATCTACGATTGCTTCCTAAGGCGGAAACCTACTAAAAAGCAAAAACAAACAGCTATGAACTTAATTTGACTAAATCTGCACCTAATATGCACCAAATATGTACCAGTGTGCCAGTGATAATGGCCAATATTACATTATGTTCAGAGAAAATGCCCTACCTGCCTTATTGTTGATAATTGGCAGTAGTTCTCAACACAGCACTTCACAAAGTAGCTTTCAATCATGGATGATGACTTCAAGACCTCCCAACCAAAGAGCGCCTTCACCACCGATAATTACCAGTAAAACGCCTTTTGGGCGAAGAACGAGCGAGCGAGATAGTGAGCCCTGCACGTGCGGAAGGGCGAGAGGGTGCTTCCAACGGGCTTGCGCAAAGCACCCTTCTAACCGGTCGCTAGCGGTGTGCCAAATTTGAACGCAATCGGACCAGCCGTTCCTGAGATCTGGAAGCGGCATTCTGCACGTGCGCACGTGCAAACGGGGCCCAAAATGACTTTTGCACGGCACCCTACTAACTGGTCCCCAACCGTGTACCAAATTTGAGCGCAATCGGCCCAGCCGTTCTCGAGATCTGGAAACGCCCCCTGCACGTGCGCACGTGCAGTAGCACCCTAACCGCAACACATGGGAATGCATTGCCTGGTGGGTGCCTACCTGTATGCCAAGTTTCAGCGAAATCGCCCTGTAATTACCGAGTTACTGAAATGGGAACAAATTTGGCACCTCTTATTGTTGTATTTTGCACGTGCACTGGGGGTGACCCACATGCATCGAGAGTATCCTATTTTGGGTAGAAGGGATGCTGCTACCCTACAAAAATTACCGCAAGTCAATCACCCAAGCGGCTGCTGAGATATGAGCCTCTCAAAATCACTACTTTTGCAAAACAGCTTGAAAATGAACACCCTTGACTTTTCACGTGGCACGTGCCACGACGGTCACTGAGATGTATCAAAAGTAGTCAATTACGGGGTAGAAGGGATGGGGCTACCCAACAAAAAAGACCGCAGGCCAATCGGTCCAGCGGTTGCTGAGATATAAGCCTCTCAAAAGCGTTACAGGCCGGGCCGGGCCGGGCCGCTCATACTGAGATTTTTCCGTTATATTGAAAAGACTCACTTCGCTCGCTGCGCTCGCTCGCTCGTAATCAATCACAGTCACCTTTTGTACGAGCCACAGCCCGCCCTTTCCCGGGCGCAGAACTGAGCCGCACGGCCTCTCGCCTCGACTCACGAGGCTAACTGACTAGCTTGATCTGAGCCATCGTATGCCACTTGGTTACGTAATGCAAGATTCGTTGTGACTTTTCCCTGCTTTAATTTCATTAGCCGTTCTGCTGGAAACGGTGCTGCATAGATATACCACTTTCCCAATGGCTGCAAGAAAGACCATAACAAATATAGATATGACACTTCAATATTGCACCTGAAGTATATTTTCATCGCTGGACGCTGACGGGTTTGATAATATGAAACAATGAAACAACTGAAACAACAACAGTCAAATAACTTCTTTGTGTGAAATAATTTCTTACCCACTAGAGTGGAATATGTTTCATGATGGCGATCTTTGCGAGGCCCTTGCCTATCTCGGTAACATGTAAGTACCTTTCCTTGTCATATCTTCAAAATTAAAACGACGTTCGATCCCTCCAGAATTTTGAATGAAACATGATTTTCACAACCTCGAGTGAGGATATCGAGGACCAGATCATAATTGATGCACGAACAATACGGCATCTTTACAGCAAATTCGGACTCTGGCTCCGCTTAACAAGTATAACATAGAGCTTTAGGTATTTAGTGGTTTGATTGACCACTCGCAAATGTTTGGTGAAGGGAGCCTGCGCCTGCGGATATCAGCCTTGCACTGCGTAACTATTTCTAGATCAAACCTTGAAGGTCAGCTATGTCCGATAAATTTCAAGTTATATTTTTGACCATACAGGGTGACGCAGCTTGGCATTTATCTGATTAATCAGAAAGTTGGTGTAAGGAAGACTTTTTCCATCAACATTAGCATACTAACGTGTCGAGAACAGATTTTAGGAGCCTCCACACACCGGTTAGTCACCTCCTCTCTCTCTCTCTCTCTCTCTCTCTCTCTCTCTCTCTCTCTCTCTCTCTCTCTCTCTCTCTCTCTCTCTCTCTCTCTCTCTGCAATTGAGCGACAGTCGACATCCGAATCCTGCGGGCGCCAAATTTAGCACGTCTGCCCACGCCGCCCACGGCGACAGGCTGCTGTGTGAGACGGCCTCGGGCGGTCACGTGACCTGTCGCCGGCGCACCGTGTCGGCCCGTCACCAGTAGCAGCGCGGCGGAAACCGTTGACAGCTCCCCGGGCCAGAGGAAGGCTCGTCAGAGAGCGCTCACACTGGGCGGGCGCTCAAATGGGCAAACCACTGCGCGGCTGAGCAAACGGTTCATCAACCGCCACAGTAAAATGGCTGAGCCAAAGTGCTGTTTTTTTTTAGGCATACGAACACATGAGGGGAGCTCTTGTCCATGCCGAAATATGGCGTATCTTTTTGTTATTATGATCGCAAGCTATTTTTCGGTTTATGAAAAAGAAATCTTGGATGCATTAGGTAGTTTAGCAATATAAATATCGACCACAAATTGGTCGAAATAACAATCGACAAAAATACAAAAATCAAATTATCATGGCTGCATACAAAAGTGCTCTTGAAATTCACATTTAATTCGTATCATACGTCTCACCAGAAACTTATATGCGACGTTGTCGCTATCTGAGTAATGTGGTTTGTACCGTTTAAAAAGTGATCTCAACAGCCATCGCGTCGCCCACTCCATCGCTAAATTGACATTGTCAAGTGTCACGCACCCGGTGTCGACAGGGAGCGAATTGTGATTATATAATTCAACATCCGCCGGCCAAATGTCAGCCTTGCAGAAGGCCTATTTCAGGAGAATCAGTGCCGTGCGTAACACAAACGCTCAGCGCGTGCAGTGCTCCCGACTTGACAATCGCCTAATTCAGAATGAACACTTCGGGTGAGAAATAATCGACCATTTAATCATGAATGTCGCGCTATCTTACATTTACGGTTGGATCAAATGTACGCAGCACAATATAAATTCACGGTTCTTATCTTTATGTAAATACTTACCCGTTTATCGAACTTTTACTTGATATCATTTGACATTTCATACAGTTAGTCTTATTACCGGTAGGTAAGTACCTATTAGCCGTAGGGGAAGCGGGGGGAGCACCGCCACCTTAAGCATTTCTGCTCACCGAGCTGATATGCGTAGTAAAAACGAAGCTCTTTTGCATTCATGTGAAAGTAGGAATGTTTTCCTACATGTTGGCATAGTTTCCAGCGCTCCATTATAAAATTTCGCTACTTTACAGACGTCGAAAACAAGTCCTGCATTTTTCGTCCTCCAAAAAATGTGCGGGTAGCACCGCCACTGATGGCGATGTTATCCACAGATCGGCCTTACGGTGACAGCCACCCTTGGAAGCGTTACTGCTGTCTGAAATAGTAACTCAAACTCATATAAGACACACAAGAGTTGGTTGTTAGTTTGTCACAGATCAGACTGTTTGTTGCGGACAATATGCATACAAAGCATGACAAATTCACGTTTATTTCGAAACATCCAGTGAAGTCAAACGTGAGGTTAAAAAACAGGCGACGTTTGCGGCCTAACTAAAGCTCTTCTCCAAGCTGAGTGAATCATCATTGCGGCTTTATCCATTTTGCCACCCCTTGGGGTAGCACCGCCGAGCATGGCGGTGTTACCCCACTCACAGTCATGGACCGACAACGCCCCGACAGCAAAACAAGCCGGGACGCGATTCTTCTGTAATTCCTTTCTCAACAAAGAGCACTTCATGCCCTCAAATTTAACGTAAAAATCAAGGCATTTTGACTTGAAATGACCACTTACTTCCTGCTCAAACATGCCAAATGATTACAACGATGGTTTGAAATTCACCAAATGGGCAATTGCGATCTCAAAATCAAATAAATCTTAGCGAAACCTACCTCACGCGGCGTCCCGTTTCCGTTCGGACACCGAAATGGCGGGTGTTTACATTTACAATTCAGAGTTTTGCCGATAGAGAGGATGGCGGTGTTTCCCACATGGCGGTGCTACCCCCGCTTCCCCTACCTCGCAGCAAATATTCGGCATATTCTATAGGTATGCAAGTTTATAACCTTCCTTCAGTTCCTGCCCACCAAGGCAGACCAGTCATGCTGCTTGCGCATCGCGCACGCATTCTTAAGGCCTGGCTACATTATGCGTTTTCTGCGTGCGTTTTTTTGCGAGTTTGCGTGATTTGCGTAATATCGTTCTAGAAAGAAACGACATTACGGTTTTGCTATATGTTTTTCATATAAACTTTTAATTTTTATAAAAGTTTTATTAACTTTTATTCAAATATTAAAGGAGTTATATAAGTAGGTAATAACTTTTTTTCTAGAACGATATCATTCAAAACACGCAAACTCGCAAAAAACGCACGCAGAAAACGCATAGAAAAGCCAGGCCTTTAGTTTCTCCGCAAAGCCCTACACTTCAATCTCACGAATGTCGGTGATCAAGTGTGCTAAGCTCTTAAGTTATTAATATATATATATATATATATATATATATATATATATATATATATATATATATATATATATATATATATATATATATATATATATATATATATTTGAGATTAAAATTAACAGCAGTTTGAGCGTTGTTGACTTTCTTATGAAGGTTCTCGATTCGTCGGATTAGCTGTCTTGTTTCACTATTATGTTCAGAAAGGATGTTGGAGAATGATTCTCTATTATATACGACGTTTCGTTCGGACATCGAACATCATCAGGTGATAAATTCAGGCGAACATATACACAGGAATGGGATAAATAATGCTATAAATGATTCGCATAATCGTAAATGATGCACATTAGTCGCTATCGGCACGGTGAAATCTTGGGTGAAATCATCTTACACTCCACTAGTTAAATGCAATGTTGCACGCTGCGTTCAACAGGAGCACTTCTACTGTCGGATACATACATGGGGTCCTAACTCTTAGCTACTACAGACCTACGTGGCTAGAGTCTAGGGAATCTAGATCCGGGCTTTGAGAGGCGCCGAATCAAACACCATCAGCGAACCACGCAAGTTCATTTGCCTGTTGATCCAGGGATCACTGTCACGAATATACACGGCCTCCAGAGCCTGCAGCTTCTTCCTGTTCGAGCATCGTGCTAAGACAGATGTGTTTTGCACCATCATATCTCGCGCGAGCTCCAGGCTGTGCTCCTGCTGCATGTGTCGCAAAGGTGCACCGTCCTGGAGATGCATTGTGATCCTACGGCTCATCGTTGTTACGGTGTGTCCAATGTAGGCACGATTGGAATAGTGTACACAGTCACCAACAGGGCATTTGAACTTGTACACTACATTGGTCGACCGTAACAACGATGAAACGTGACTCAAGTTGTTTTTCATGACAAGGCTAGATACAGTGGGGCTCTTATAGTAAATGATCATTTTCAGGTTATCATTCGGGTTGATGGGGACACAGTTATTCATCACAATGCTACGAATTGCTTTTTCATCTTTCTTATACGCAGACGACATAATCGACTGGTAAAATACTTTCAGCTCACCCCTGCTCTGTGGGTCACCTGGCGCAATATCATTCGACGGCTGAGGCCCTTCTGTTTCAGTTGAGCTCGCGGTGATCTCCGAGCCACGACTTGCTATCTGAGAGGAAGCGTCTCCTATCTGACGTCCGCTACGACTCCTTGTCCTGGTGAACACGCCGTCTTGGTTTTCATTTGTAGCTTCAGCCTCAGGAGACTTCTTTCCTCTGGAAGTCGAGCTTGTGGTTCCATCTCCCGTAGAAGGCGCTGTCGCGGTAGCTTTGGTGTCTGTCTCTGCTTCCTCTGCTGCTCCTGTTGTCCTCAGGCGGTGCTCAGGCGCGGGACTAGGGAGGGCAACTGGACCCGCAGCAGACTGTTCAGCTACGCCAGCCGTAGGAGACACTGTCGCGGCTGCTTTGGTGTCTGTCTTCTCCGCTGTCTCTGCTGCTCCGAGTTCTTAATAGCTTATATATATATATATATATATATATATATATATATATATATATATATATATATATATATATATATATATATATATATGTTTATGATAGTGTTCTCGCGTTGTGTTCTTGTTTCTTAATAGCTTAATTAAACTTAACTTTATATTCACAAACTGTTTTCACATTTCTCTCGTTTTGTATTTCACCTCTTTTCAGACATCAAAACCACTCTATTTTAGCACAAATTTCTTTAGTTCCTCGCGCATGGAGGCACATGCTATTTCTGCTGTTTTACTTTCGAGAGTAACACCAGAGTATTATCCGGGATCCTCCGGAACATCACCCCCCACTCTGAATGAACCTCCGGTCATTCAGAATCACTTCAGAGTTCAGACCACATCAGCTGCATCCCTGGATCATGACAGTCACCCACCGATGGCGTCTACAGTCATCCTTTTCAGACATCCAGCTCCAGTCGAACAGTCTTCGTGACTGGCCTCTTATATACACCTTTTGCCGTCCTAACTTCTACAACACGGACGAGCCCATCTGGTCCTGGGAACGTCTTCGTGACCCTGGCTAGCGGCCACAGTCCTCTGTGTGCATTCGGATCCACCAACAGCACCAGTTCACCTTCACGCAGGTTTTCAGATTGCTCAGTCCATTTTTGCCTGCCTTGCAGAGTTGGGAGGTACTCGCGAATCCAGCGTCGCCAGAACTCCGAGCTCAGTTGCAGCAGGCGCCGCCAGCGTCTTCTTGTCGTTTCTGCATCTCCATCATCATCAGGCATGAAGTCGAGCCTGGTTTGGCCCAACATGAGCGACGCCGGAGAGATGGGCGGCTGGTCATTCGGATCAGATGAGACACTCGTCAAAGATCTCGAGTTAAGCAGAGCTTCAGCGCGGCAGAACGCTGTCTGTAGCTCTTCATCGCTGAGATGAGCCGATTCCAGCGTCTTCCGAAGCGCACGTTTTGCGCTCTTCACCATTGCTTCACAGCCTCCGTTGAAGTGAGGAGCGCCTGGAGGCGTGAACTTCCACTTGACACGCAAGTGCGCGGTCCTCGTTGTGATGTCGCCCTGGTCCAAGCTGCTCGCCAGCTTCTGTAGTTCACGGCTCACTCCGATGAAGTTCTTCCCATTGTCTGGGGTCATTTCAGCAGGTACACCTCTGCGAGCTACAAATCGCTCGCAGAGCGATTCCATCGGACGAAACCCATCTGCGGACTGCCCACAGTGCAGGAACCTCGACTGCCCTGCAGCTCGTTGCCCGCTGTGCGGCGAGCAAGCCGACACACCTCGACACATCCTGCTGACCTGCCCGGGACTGATGGGGGTTCGCCTCAGAATCCCGGCGGTCGGCAACATACTGCCGACGGTGGAGGAGGTCAGGCGCGGCGACACGGTGGCGGCCCTGGTGGCCGCCTTCAGGGCCCTCCAGAGCTGAAGCTACACCGCGGCTCTGCCGCGGATGGAGGGAAAACCAACAACAACAACAACAGCTACAAATCGCATGAAAGCTCTGAGAAAGCTGTCTGTGTCAAGGCCAAAGGCGACCTCGAGATGCACCGCTCTGGTCTGCTGACACAGAAAGAGGCACAAGTAGCGCTTGGTTCTTGACTTGCATCGGCCCTGCTTGGTTTCAAACGGCCCAGCAAAATCCACTGCACATCTCAAGAAAGCCCGATAGGGCCCCTTTACTTCACTGGTGCGTTTTGGAGCCATGAGCTGGCTTCTGGGTAGTCGGCGCCTCTTCACACATTCTGGGCATGACCAAATGCATTTTTTCACTTGCTCTCTGGCGCCGATTATCCACACCCTCTGACGAAGCTCAGAGACGGTGTGTTCGATTCCCAGCTCGTGATCACCATCTTCATGAACGTATCGCACGAACAACTTCGTCACGTCATGATGCTTCGGTAGCAGCACCGGATGTTTGGCGTCGAAGGACAGTCCACTCTGCTGTAGACGGCCGCCAACTCTCACTAAACCGTTGCTATCCAGCACTGGACACAAGCGACGGATCTTGCTGTCTTTGCACACGTGCCTTGAGTGCACTACGTCATTGTCTTCCTCTTGTGCTTGCAGATGACGTCGCTCGTCCTCGAAGCACTCCTGAGCTTTCAGGAACCAGAAATACTCGGCTTGAGTCAGTTCTTCACTCGAGAGAGAACCACAGGAGCTATCCGAGTTCTCAGATTCAGCCTTGGTTCTTCTTTGTTTCAGCCTTTTCACGAAGCGGAGCACCCATGCTGTCACTCTGATGAGTTTCATCCACTTCGAGTAGCGTGCTGGCTGTAGCCGGAAGTCTGTGTCCATCTCCTTCGCCCGCGCTGAGTGAGTAGTTACTTTTTCTTTGCGGAACTCACTGGGGTCGCATGCCTGTTCAGAGATGTCTTTCTGTTTTGGCCAGTTCTCAGGTGACTCCAGAAGGAATGGAGGTCCTTCCCACCAGAGGCTGATGTGCTTCAGGTCTTCCAGCTTGACACCTCTACTGGGGAGATCTGCTGGATTTTCCGTTCCAGGAATGTGTCTCCACTGATCAGGACTCGTGAACTCCCGGATCGCTGAGACGCGGTGGGCGACAAACGGTTGGAAGCGCTTGACGTCATTTTTTATCCAGCAGATAACGTTGAGCGAGTCCGACCAGAACACCACGTCCGTCAGCTGAATCTCAAACGCAGCGCAGACCTTCTTCACGAGCCGCAGGCCAAGTAGCGCAGCCATAAGCTCGAGTCGAGGTATGGTGACCTTTCTTGACCTTGGTGTGACCCTAGCTCGAGCCAGAGCTATTCTTGACACGATCCCTTCTTCACAGTCAGTGACGACGTAAATCACAGCGGCGTACACCTGCTCCGATGCGTCTGAGAATACATGCAGTTGTTGTGCGTTTTCACTGGAAAATGAATGAACGCACCTTGGGACAGTCAATGAGCTCACCTCCTGAATATCTTCAAGCCAGGTCAGCCATTCAGCTTCCATGTCGGGCGGCAGTGGATCGTCCCAATCCAGACCGCGAGCCCAAGTCTCTTGAAAGATGATCTTGGCGGTGATGGTGAGCGGGCAGATCAGACACAGCGGGTCGAAAACCGCAGCTATTTTCTTGAGACAGAGTCTTTTTGTTGGCCGGTTTTCAGGCGCGGCATCTGAGGAAGTGGTAGCGCAGATTCCAAGAGTATCTTCATCAGCATTCCACAGAAGACCCAGCGTCTTGCTTGTCTGATTTGGGCCATCTTCGATCTTGAATTCCGGCTCCTTAGCGCGCTCCTTTTCCGGGATACTTGCTGTTACATCCGAGCTGCTGCTTCGCCATTTCCGTATGTGCATGCCTGCCTGCTTCATCACATCAGTGAGCTGCTCTCTTGCTTCTTTGGCTTCCTCTTCAGTTTTGAAGTAGCAGAGCGCATCATCCATGTAGAATGATCTTTCCACGGCTTGAGCTGCGAGAGGGAACTCGGCAGCGTGTATCTGAGCATTTTCATTCATGACATACTGAGCAGCGAAAGGTGCAGCCGCGTTTCCAAATATCCATCGCTGGGCTTCGTATATATCTGGCGCCCTCTCTGCTTCACCGTCGCGCCATAGGACGCGGTGATACTTCTTGTCTGCGGTCGCCAGCTTCACTTGGAGAAACATCTCCTCGACATCACCCGTCAGAGCGATGGGATGACGCCGGAATCCCAGTAGAATCTCGATCAGATCGCTGCAGATTGAAGGACCTGGGTACAGCTCGTCGTTCAAGCTCCTTCCCTGGTACTTTGCCGCAGCGTCGAAGACCAGTCTGATCTTTGTTGTTGCCCTGTCTTGTCTTATCACTGGAAAGTGAGGCAAGAACCACCCTTCACAAGTGGCGGCTGTCCAGTTTTCATCACCGGCGGCTATCTTCAGAAAGTAGCCTTTCTTCACGTAATCTTCGAAGATCTCACCGTACTTTTTCTCCATGGCTTCATCTTTACGTTTCTTCATATTTTCCTCCGTTTTTCTCAGCCTGCTGAGCGCATATCCGAAATTTCCGGACAGATTGGGCTCATCATTTCGCCAGGGGACATTCACTTCATATCGCCCTTCTTCATGCTTCATCTTCTCAACTTTCTTCATCGCTTCTTTGTCTTCAACTGACAGAATCTTTTCTTTTTGCTCCTTTACACCGATCACTTCTAGCTCTGTCATCTCTCGCATGGCCTTAATCTCTTCTTGATTTTCCACTTTCAGCTTGCTTCGGATATGGGTTCTCAGGGTCTTGATGCTTTCCATTTCGGCTCCACTGACCGGCCCGAAGGCGGTCCAGCCCAGTGGGGTTTTCACCGCCACTGGATCACCGGGAGGCCCCTGGATGGTTTCCTCAGGTAGAAACAGGGACATGGTGTCGCCCGTCAGGCCGATAAGCATATCAATGCCGCCTTTCCTGGATACGGTCGGGAACGGGATCTTCTTCATATGATCCCAGCGGTCTTTCATCAGGTTCCAGTCGATTTTTGTTGATGCGCTGGACAGATCTTTGATGACAAATGCGCTGAGCTTGGCCTTGTAGCCTTCATCCACTGAGCTGAGTTGCACGTGAGTTTTCTTCATCCTCACTTGTGAGCTTCCGTTCACCGTCTCCAGGTCCACATCTTCATCTTCTCCCTGCAGCTGTAGCTCATTCGCAGCGGCATCCGTCAGGTAGCTGGCATCGGAACACGGGTCCAGAAGTGCACTCACAATGACTGATCTCCCATTCGCAGAGAGCTTCACTGGCACCGTCTGAAACGCCACTCGATCGGGGTTCGATTGAGCGTCTCCAGATGACTTCTTTGTGCGAAACGACTGCTTGGAACTTCTCTGTGTCTGGGTGGATGGGACGTGTTCTGCACCAGCTACTTCAGCTTCGTGAGGTACCGATCGACCTCCCATGGCTCCCTCACGGCCAGTAGTCGCGGGCCTGGCTGTAGCGTGCAGCAATGTGTGGTGCGTGCCTTCTCATGAATTTACCGAGCAGCCATTGAACTGCCGGCAGTTACGCCCCAGATGATGGCCAGACAGGCAGCGGAAACATATCCTGTTAGTTTTGCAGTAGTGGTAGCGACTGCTGACAGTCCACCGGGTGAAGTGCGGGCAGTTATCCAGACTGTGCGGCTCGTTGCAGTACAGACACGTTGCTCTTCGTTCAGGCTGTCCGACGGTTTCCGTGCTGAAAACTCTTCTCGGCTTCTTCGGTACGGTCTCCGCCTTGCCTCTGCCTTCAGGTCTCTGCTGACCGGCCAAGCTTATCTCCTGCGCCTCCCGCTCACATACAGCTTCATCTGCCAGCCAGTCAGCGAATAGAATCAAACTGTCCGTCCTGTTCCCATCCTGTTGCCACCGCTTGTAGGTTTTCAAATATGATGCCGGCAGCTTCTCCTTGACCAAAATGTAGTATGCTGACATTTCGGTCAGATCTGCCACACATCCACTGTCTTCCAAATTGGTCACTAGGTTCTGGACGCAGTCAGCAAGATCATCCAAGTCTTTGCAGTTTCCGGCTCGTACCGGCTTCATCGCTCGGATCTCTTCAAGTTGACGTCTGATCCGTCTTCCCGTTCCGCCGTATTTGCGCTCCAGCTCGCTTCTGGCCTTTGTATACCCGGCTGCCGTGGGATTGTATCGGCTGACGAGCTTCAGCGGGTCACCGCCGAGACAGGCTTTGAGCTGTATCATCTTGAATTTTTCCGGGATGTCCTCGTCTCCCACAAATGCGTCGAATGTTATCTTCCAATTTTCATAGTCCTCTCCAGAGAACACCGGCAGTTGAGGACTTCTTAGACCATGGGTGGTCCAGTCCATCTGCGTTCTTCTCACTCCTTTGTTTGCTTGGGTTCCGGACGTGCTCGCATCAGTTGAACTTGGTGCGTTTGCAGGCTGCGGGTTAATCTTCTCGCGAATGGCTTTATTGGTCAACCGAATGGTTTCTCGCGATTCTTTCTCAACCTGCTCCAGTTCCTGCCAAAGTTCTTCCTTTTCGCCTTGATCACTTACTTCTTCACAAAGTGATTCCGTCAGTCCATGCATATGCTCGATCAAATCCTCTAGTGATTCGAGTGCATCGGTTGAGTTTCCAGTTGTGATCTCACCGCTCTCTACAAGTGAAGTGAGTCGTCTTTGTGTTCGGTGAAATTCACGCATAGTCTTGCTAATGTCCCTTTTCAGAGGCATCGTTGAATCTGATTTATCTGAACTTTCCGAGTTATCTTGATCGGCAGTTTCTGTATTGTCAGCTCTCCTTTTCTTCTTCCCTGCCATCTTGTCAAAGAGTACACTTAATTAATGCTTAACAGATACTTACATTACTCAAAGCCAATTCAAGACACCAGTTACCTACGTTACTTCACATTTACTCTTTAAATTTGCACAAGGCGTTCAAAGACTTCTTAATCACCGGCGAATCCGGGTCAATACGGCTCCAGATGTTTATGATAGTGTTCTCGCGTTGTGTTCTTGTTTCTTAATAGCTTAATTAAACTTAACTTTATATTCACAAACTGTTTTCACATTTCTCTCGTTTTGTATTTCACCTCTTTTCAGACATCAAAACCACTCTATTTTAGCACAAATGTCTTTAGTTCCTCGCGCATGGAGGCACATGCTATTTCTGCTGTTTTACTTTCGAGAGTAACACCAGAGTATTATCCGGGATCCTCCGGAACAATATATATATATATATATATATATATATATATATATATATATATATATATATATATATATATATATATATATATATATATATATACAGGGTGATCCAAAAAATTTGGAACCCCTAACTTAAAATGTCTCTAAGTCCGAAAGTATTCACTTTATTGACAAATTGAGAACACCATTAGAAAGAGCATTAAATCCTCTATAAAATCACGTCAAATTGGTGAATGTCTGTTGTAAAGCATTGGTACACTATAAGCTTTTGGAATGAACGTCAGAAAACTGAGTGAAACGAAACCGCTAAATGTTAACAATGCGCTGAAATCCGTTAGCACTCTATCTGTTGTCTTTTTGCGAATAACACCACATCCAAATTCAATTTTATTTCATAAAAGTTAACACAGAAGCACACAGTAGAACAGATACACGCGTCCTAGCTTCCGCTGTTCATCACAGCATGTGCTCAACGCGAGCTCCGGGGGCCGTCACGCAGGCCTGCAATTGCTTGGGGACAGCTCCGACTGCGCGGGCCAGCAGTCTCTGGGAAACTGGTCCCAGCAGGCCGTCAGTCTCGACCCCCACCAAACACGATTTGGCAGCACTGTTAAGACGTCTGCTGGGCGTGAAGTTTTCCCTTCACCATAGGGTTTACACACAAACTGGTCAAAGTTTGAGCCAGGATATACTAGTCTAAAAATGCAAAAAACGAACAAATTTTGGCATCAATAGATTCAGCATTTCATCGTGTGCCTCAAACCGTCCATCATTTGGCCTCAAAGGAGGTAAAAATTGTTCAAAATCGAAGTTGAAAAGATGCTTTCTGAGCACATAATCTGGTAGCAATCACGTGACCTGCTATAAGCAGCTTATCGATAATTTACAAACATAATTATTAATATGCTGCTTTAAACAACATTAATCATTCATTTTGAGCTTTCAGTACTTTAAATAAGGTCAAAACATCGCAAACACAAAAGTTAATACAATAGTCACGTGGGTGTCAGGAAATGTCACAGGTGCGTCAAATTTGTGACTGGGGCTTTACTTTCAAACATCGATCTACCTGTTTCTTATAGGTATCTTGGTCAGTCTTTTCTTTCCTTACAATAGCACGTGAATGAGCTATTTTTATTCATGAACCTCCAACAAGCGACATGGTCAGAACAGCAAACCGTCAATCACTAATTTGCGCATAGTATGTTCAAAACCGTTTCACTGAGTTTCGTGACACAAATTTTATAGGCATATGTCTACAGGGGCGGATCCAGGAAAACTCCAAGGGGAGGGTCATGAATCGAAGTGGTGCCCCTACCTATACCCAAAATTAAAAACTCAACGGATTTCGTCCACTTCATTTTGGTGGTGCCCCCATTTTCAGGTTTTTTTCTTTTTATTTTTTATTTTTAGTCAGTATCTTAACTCTTAGCCACAACCACATTTACCAATTGTAAGCAAGTATATATGAATGTGCTATGTGTATATGTTATGGACGCTGAGTAGTGAGTAATTACCAGGAACGTTATCAGGTAAGCGAATCGTTGTCAGTCCGACGAACTTGACCCTGGCGTCTAAAGGGTCTGTCCTTGACACTTCAGGCTTGTCAGGGGCACCAAAGTCCTTCCAGGGACACCACAAACCTGTCAGGGGCACCTACGGCCTTGTAGGGGCGCCACAGGCCCGCCAGGGGCACCACAGGCCTGCCAGGAAGCAGGGGCACCACAGGTCTAGCAAGTATACACGACAGGCCTGTCAGGGGCACAACGGGCCTGTTGGGCCCATGAGCACCCCTAGGGGCAGGGGCACCACAGTCCTTCCAGGGGCACCGCAGGCCTGTGAGGGGCACCAGCGGCCTAGCAGGGGCACCAGTCAACACAGGCCTGCCAGGGGCACTACAGACCTGCCAGGGGCACTAGAGGCCTGCCAGGAGCACCACCGACCTCGCAGGGGTAACTTGGGCCTGTCAGGGGCACCACGGGCCTGTCGAGAGGCACTTCAGGCTTTTCAGGGGCACCATAGTCCTCTCCGGGCGCAGGGGTAGCAGGGGCCTAGCAAGGGCACCAGAGGCCTGCCAGGGGCACCACAGGCCTAGCAAGGGCACCACGGGCCTGTCATGGGCACCTCAGGCCTGTCAGGGCCCAGGGACACCACAGTCCTTCCAGGGGCACCACAAGCCTGTCAGGGGCACCAGAGGCTTAGCAAGGGCACCACAGGCCTGCCAGGGGCACTACAGGCCTAGCAAGGGCACCACTGGTCTATCAGGGGCACCTCGAGCCTGTCATAGCCAGGCATCTCAGGCTTGTCAAGGCCCAGGGGCACCACAGGTCTGTGAGGGGCACCAGCGACCTAGCAGGGGCACCAGTCAACACAGGTCTGCCAGGGGCGCCACAGACCTTCCAGGGGCACCAGTCACCACAGACCTGCCAGGGGCACCAGAGGTCTGCCAGGGGCACCACTGGCCTCGCAGGGGCACCTTGGGCCTGTCAGGGGCACCACAGGCCTAGCAAGGCACCACTGGCCTGTCAGGGGCACCACGACCCTGTCATGACCGGGCACCTCAGGCTTGTCAGGGCCCAGGGGCACCACAGTCCTTCCAGGGGCATTACAAGCCTGTCAGGGGCACCAGAGGCCTAGCAAGGGCACCACAGACCTGCCATGGACACCACAGGCCTGCCAGGGGCACCACCGGCCTTGCAGGGGCGCCTCAGGCCTGTCAGGGGCACCACGTGCCTGCCGGGGACACTTCAGGCTTGTCAGGGGCGTTACAGTCCTGTCAGGGCCCAGGGGCACCAGGCCCGTGGTGTCCCTGCTAGGCCTGTGGTGCCCCTGGCGGTCCTGTGGTGCCCCTGTCAGGACTGTGATACCCCTGATAGGCCGGTGGTGCCCCTGGCAGGTCTTTGGGCCCCCGGGCCTCAAGGGGGGGGGGCCATGACCCATGTGACCCCCCCCTTGGATCCGCCCCTGTATGTCTAGGGCAATATTTATTATAATAAGTAAGTACAATTAACTTGGTTTTATAGAGAATTGAACGCTCTTTCTAATGGTGTTTGCAATTTATCAACAAAGTGAAAATTTTCTGACTTATAGACATTTAAGTTAGGGGTTTCATTTTTTTTGGATCACCCTGTATATACTTTTTTAACATTTCGTTAATTTTGTTAATCACTTTTATGAAATTTTATGAATAACATTTAATTAAAATATAATTGATTAAACTGGAAGCCTTGCTTCAATAATCGCTAAAAGTTATTGCTTTTTAAAGCTTAGAATAACAATAAATTTTGTCTAGCCACGCAGCGGTTTCAATCAGATTTGCCGCGCTTATCCTGATCACTGGAATTGCTGAAGCCGTCCTTTCCGAAAGTAGTCCTCTGTTCACTATAATAGTGCTGGTACCTATGGTGCCGGTCCTTACCAGCAGCGCAGTCGGTACTTACCACCAGTGATGTCAGTAAGTACCAGAGCTCCTGCTGCGCTGCTGGCCCTACCTCCCTCCTCCCCCGCGGCCCGGCACCACCAGAGCCCCGCTCCGGGCGTCAGCACAGCACATCGGTCATAGCACTCCCGCGTCGGCGACCATCACAATACAACCCGACGCCCATCTTCATAAACGAATCGTCGAGATGTTGAGATATCATTCCGGCTGAGAATCAAGCAGACAGGCGATTGCCGCGTAGGTGAGTCGGCCGATTTAGCACCCCATAAACGCTGCGGTGTGCCGGTCCGGGCGGCGGCGGCCCGGCCCGATCGGCCTTTCTCTGACGGTCTGGCACCGGCGCCGATATGGTCTCACTGAGCGATGATCTGTGTCGGCGCCTCGATCACAGGTCAGAGCCGCACTGGGCAGCGCCGCGCGAGCGAGCGAGCGAGTATTCATATGCAATTACCATAAAGCGTTCAGTGTGAGTGGTTACGTCACGGGTCGAGCAGAGGGTGGTATTTCAGGGCTCTCTCTGACACGGAGCGGTCGGACCAGGTGCCGTACTGATCTGTGGCGGTGTCCACACCTCCACACCCTCTCAGTGATTGCCTCTGCACGCTGCTGCATCGGATGATACGTGCATCGCAATCGGCAGCTCTTAGGCGTCGGAATGGGACTACGTGACGGGAGCAGGAAAAATGACGCTGAGAGATGAGATGTAATAATGTTGTATTGTCCCAAGCAAGTCAAAGCAAATCTAGGAAACTGTCTTCAAATAACAAATTAATATTTTGACTTTTAAGAAAGTTAGAACCAGGGGGGTACGCTCCGGCTGTTTAGCATTACAAAAAATGGTGACAGACGTTTGTGGAGGATTGTCGACGAACTCTTGTTCCGCGAGCAGTACTTACACGCTAGCGGAAAATTCACCAATCAGCGCTCGGCAGTACTCGACGCTGATTGGTCCGACGCTCGTGACGAAATTGCGGGGGACCGCAGTTATTCTCTATGGACCCGAATAGGCTTTTGGATTTCGGAGGAGTTTCTTTAAAATTATATGCTGTTTGGAGCTGTTTTCGAGTTGAAATATATTTCTTATGACTGTTAGCTATATAATGACACCATAAAATCATGATTTTAATAAATATTACCGATGTAATATCGGCCGAAAAGACATGCTGTCATGGCACGGACTGCCGTGCGGCTGATGTGGGGCCCCTAGTGCCAGCGTATGGTAATAATGGGTTGACGAAGGGTTATTGGAGAAACTTAGAGCCCCATCAGCATTCAGTATAGGGTCATCAGAGGCCGGGAATGTCCATCAGGGGTCTGAGTAGGCCTGTCATAGGGGCATACATGACACATCATGGCCCATGGGTCAATGTAGATCCATTAGGGGCCGTTGAAGGGCCATCATTGTTCAGCGTGGGCTCGCAATTAACTCTGATGGGCATATGCCGTGCCCCGATGGACTAACGCTGGCCCCTGATGAACCATCACCAGCCCCTGATAGGTCTACAAAGCCCCCTGCTGGGTCCAAATTGGTCACTGATATGCCCAAATGGGCCACTGAGAAACCCGTAGGGTAGACCGGGGCAAGTCGCCCCGCCGAGGTAAAACGCCTCACCGATGTTTCTCGGAACTGGCAAGGTTCTGGAGAAACATCATCTCTTCTATAAAACGTGCATTATATGATCATTATATGAGCAGACTGGAAAGAAATTGTGATGAATCTTTAGGGAGATATAGCCAAAAATGTGTTTTTGGAGTGATTTTTATGTTTTGTTGTCAGCTTATGCATCATGGCGTTCTTTTATGGTCCACATCAGGTTAACGACTTTTATGTATTTTGAACAACTTTATCTAACGCTTATAATGCCGGGTTGGTTCGTGTTAAATTATGCCTTGCTGGAGTGCAAGGCGTTGTTCTCTGACCGAACTACGTGATGGGGTAAAACGCCCCAGTAGGCAGAGGTGAAAAAAACCGGCTACTCGCCTGCGTGCGTAGGTGACAGCCATAGGAATAAGGAGACAGATTCGAGCATCTTAGTTAATGCATCTAAAATTGATAACTAGGCCGTTTCCGCTAAAATCAGAGCTGTCTTCCCATAGAGAGCCACTATGGACCACGGCACAAAAATTTAACAGCGTCATCTCTTTGTAGACAGCTGGGGCTGAAAAATCCCGCCGGTGCGACAGCCGGTGCGTTGTGAATCGCCATAGACAACGGAGGAAAAACGGCGACAGCGCGACAGCTCGTCCCCGCTCGTCGCCGGTTGAGCGGTGCGGCCTTGGCCGCCGCCGGAGTAGGGGAGGACCTGGGACGGGGGACGTCACATCTGGGCCACAACTGGGGTGAGGTCCATGACCATCGGTCCCAGAAACTTGGTAGGAGCGTTGATAATTGGTTCTGACTACTGAAGCAAAGGCAAGTGAATCAGTGACAAAGCTGACAATCCTTTCGTGAGTTCTGATTGAACTGGATCTGGAAGCCAGGAGCCCGGAGGAGCTAGGAAGTCGATCAGACCTTTAGGTAAGTTGGAAGAAAGTGATTGATTTTTTGTTGTTGTGTCACTGAAATGTGGTGATTCGTTGTAATGCCCAGAGGCCGAAATTTGGCCTTCAAAGGTGATGAGAAAACGTAAAAAAGGTACCTACTGTTTCAAGATGACTTGTAAAAAATTCGTGACAGCTAGACATCGCGCAGGTGACAGCTTTTGGGCTTTATTCACCTCTGCCAGTAGGTCGCGGGGCAAAACGCCCCATGGGGCGTTTTACCTCATGTGTTGTTCGGACTACCCACTTCCTAATGTTCGGTAGCTGGCTAACAGTAAGTTTCTATGCATTTATATGTACTTTTCTCAGCAACTGAATGGCAAAGGAAGTATTTTGTTAAGATTTCCATTGCAATAATTTATTATTTGGCCTTATGAGGCAGGTGAAAAACCTGCTCATACAATAGTGTCATAGCTGAACACCTGATAGGATGGAAGGAGCTAACTTCAGTGCCGTGCTTCCCAAGGTCTAACAGACCTCTCATATGAGATTTAAGTCAACTAGCATGTTTAATCTTTAATCTAGAGTATGGGGCTTCTTGCCCCAGGCCGTGGGGCGTTTTGCCCTGGGGTTGGGGCAAAATGCCCCATTTGCAGTTGCTTAACAAATCACTTCCTAGCTAGGAGTCCGATCATAAGTGAATGAATTTGAGGGGTGGAATTTGAAGTAAAATGTCCAAAGAACGCATTGAGCACAAATTTGGCCTTCCAGGTGATGTAGGACAAAAGTAATGTAGCAAAATAAATTATCTGGGGCGTCTTGCCCCAGGCTACCCTACAACATCCCCTGACTGCACCTGCTGGACCAATGCCGTCCCCTCATGGGCCCACCACAGCTCTTGAATGACCTTTTCAAGTCCCCTGAAGTGCCTTTATTGGCCTAAATGGCCCCTGATTGACTTATGTGGTCCCTATTGGTCCTATATGGCCTCCATGAGCCCTCAACGTCCCTAGACAGCCTTACATTATATTCCACTGGGCCCTGTTGGGTCAGCACCGGCCCCTGATAGGCGTGCACTGGACCCACCGGGCCTATACCGACCCATGAAGGGCCTATGTCGAGCCCTCATGGACCTCCGATGATCACACCTCCGATGATCGCTGATGTGTGGCCCCATCAGCGGTGGTCCGTCTATCCCATTTACTTACGGTCTTTTTGGTCGATGTGACACCGGTAGTATATAGAAATGTTATGAAAAACTGTAGTACCGAAATTACAGACGATTAATGAATATCGTTTAGTGCTTACTAGATGCAGGAAGAAAATATGTAACCACACGCAATCGTAAACCTTTGCCGTCCCAGTAAACATGCCGACGTCGGCCCGACGTCGGGCCGAGGCTCGGCCCGACGTCGGCCCAGCGTCGGCTCAACCTCGGCCCGACATCGGCTGGACGTCGGATATGCCCGCATGTTCCGACGTCCAGCCGAAGTCCAGCCGACGTCGAGCCGACGTCGGGCCGAGATCGTTTGCCGAGGTAGACGAGATCGTTTGTCGTTGGACCGACGGGGCCGACGTCGGCATGTTTATTGGGACAACGCGCCAAAAATATCAACCGGCGGCGGGATTCGAGCCCCCAGTCGCCGACGTCGGCATGTTTACTGGGACAACACGCCAAAAGCATCAGCCGGCGATGGGACTCGAACCCCGCGTCAATCGAATGCGAGGTTAGTGCGCTAACCACTACACCACGCAGCCAGCCAACGAGTTTGGTTTGTTTTGTTGGGTTATGCCCTTTCGGTCTGACAAGACCATTTCAGAGCCGGAAGGATCATAGGATGGAGACATTGGTCTTCTTGGCGAGCACCCTGGGTCCAGTTCATATAGAGTCCCTGGTCCCATTGCTGTTACGTGACACTTATTGGAAAGGGCGACCCCACAATGGATTCATATAGCCACTCTTACACACCTGCACCAACGTTTCCCAAAGTGTCCCTTTGATAAGTGGCACTTTGGCAAAGTGACACTTGCCGACTGGCCTTTCTATCTGAACTGGGCCCGGCCCTGGTGAGTTGCCGGGGCTGAGCCTGACCAAAAGGCCGAGCAGCCCCCAAGCACTCACCGCACCCGGCAACGGGCGAGCTCGGCTTACGGGCACTCCCAAATGGGATAAAGTTTCCCGTCCAGTCCGGATCAGGGGGTTGCGGCGTGGAGGAAGATTTGAGTTTCCTGAGGATATTTTGAATACAGAAGCTCTTTATGAAACATGAAACATGTATTTAATATTATTTTAACGGTCAAAACAGCGGCCGATGTCGGTCCGACGTCGCCCCGACGTCGGCCCGACGTCGGCTGGACCTCAGCAATTGATCTCGGTCCGACGTCGGCCCGACGTCGGCTGGACCTCGGCTGGACGTCGGAACATGCGGGCATATCCGACATCCAGCCGACGTCGTGCCGAGGTTGGACCGACGTCGGGCCGACGTTGGCATGCTGATGCCGAGTTGCCGACGTCACCCCGACGTCGGCCGACGTCGGGCCGACGTCGGCATGTTTACTGGGGTGGTAGTGGGGAGGGGGGGGGGGGCGGCCGTCTGGCCACACTCCATATTTTTACGTGTACATATTTGTGACTTGAGTTGAAGTGAGCTTTGTAACCTCACCAGTAACCATTATAAGCAACGAAAAAGTACAAACGGCCACTTCCTTAAAAAGGTTACAACCACTAAATATTTTCAGAATCATAGTATTTCTGCGTATATTCAATTGGAAGGGTGCAACTGATGGCCAGCGGCCACTCAAAAGGTCATGTTAGGTCATGAAGATTACCGACAGTTTTTCGATAATAACAGTTTTTGGTGCAGGCTTGCCGGAGCGATGAAAGTACTTGCAAGGTATTCATCTCACCAGAACGGGTCAATCAATACGCAATACGCAACATGTACTTCTCCGGCCAGGTCATTGCCTTGAGCTCATGTCAAAAAGTTATTCAAGTTGACCTTTAAACCCCATACGTTTATTTCATCGGGTCTTGAGAGAAATACGATGATGGTAAAATAATGCAATGCCTTCGTTTTCGGGCCCAAAGGCGGTGCATTTTTTTTTTTTTGCAAAAATCGTCTATTTTACCACTCTCTGACCCTAGCCGTTGATCTGCATATTTAAGTCAAATCTGAAGACATGTTCGCGAAAAGACTTTGACTTATCGATTGCGCCTTTTCGCGACGCCCTAGCTCCTTTGGATTACGTTTACTCCGATTTGTGTAAAATTGTCGAAATCGGGAAAAATTTATAGGAAAAATGTTACTTTTGGTTAGGTGACCTGAAGTGACCTCAGCGTTGAACAAATAAAAATACCATAATCAATCTTAAGAAAACTTCAGAGAGCTATCGATTCCGATTGCTCTCTTTCTGCGCCTCTCTACCTTTCTTAGTATTCAAAGGCAGTTGCAAAATCCCCCCCCCCCCCCCCGAGGCCCGAGCCATGGCGAAGCTGGCGGCTGAGACCTGAGCTGGCGTAATCCTCTCAACAGGGCGTGGGTTACACGCATGGTAGAATAAAATGAAACATTCATATCAATAGCCAATAGGAATTAATTCGTAAGGATTTGTTCGAGAGAAAACGTACCGTGCCGCACAGCGACGGCAGCGCGCGGCGGGCACGGCCGAGCCCCGCCGTCCACGTGGTCCTCTGCAGGGCCTGGGGGGTCATCTGGAGCACATATGTGTGCTGACCGGCCCCAACGCGCCGGGCCGGCCGCCGCCGGCCGGCTCGGCAGTTCGCGGCGATACGACGACGACGGCGCGGCTCCGCCGGCGCAACGGCGCCGGCGTCGTACGATTCGATTGAGGTGCAGTGTGTGACGAGTAATCCAGAAATAGACATTCATCTAAGAACTCTTTTGGTCCTCCGGTTAATGAACGATACGATCAGCTACGCAATTCTTAGTGAACTGAACGATTCTCACGAACATTTCGGTCCTCCGGGCCGGATATCAGTGAACTAGTGTGATGGATTTACAGTGACGACGCGGTGTTGTGAACTGTGAGTACAATGTCTGACAAGCGGTCACGACATGCCAGTGATGCGAAATCACATCAAAGCCGCCGAAGCTCGTATCACACGAGGAGCGAGGCGAGCTTCAGCACGGCGTCCTCCGGTCTCAGTGAAGCCCGCCGCCGGGCTGCACTTAGCCAGCTCCAGGCGGAACAGGCCCAGCGCGCCGCCGCCGCCAAGGCTGAGCTGGCCCGGCGTCTGGCGGAGGCGGACGCGGAGCAGGCCCGACGACAGGCGGAGCAAGCCCGACAACAGGCGGAGGCGCAGGCAGAGCAGTCCCGGCGGCAGGCGGAGCAGGCAGAGGCGCAGGCAGCCCTGGAGGCACAGGCGGCGAAGGATGAAGCTGAGTGCCGTCAGCTGGAGCTGGAGCTGCTGGAGCAGGAGGAGCGGGGTTCGCAGCACCCTCGTTCTTCCGCTGCACCATCCGTCGCTGGTCTTCCGGTGGTTGCAACTGAGCCACCGGCACTGGTGGACGTGTCTCGACAAACGGACGAGTCAACCACGCGCACCCGACAGTGGCTGGCTCAGTCTCAGCTGCATGTGCCGCCAGTGGATACGGCTCCTGTCGGCACCCTGCCTCCACCTGCGGTGCGGCTGCAGCACCCGTCCCGTGACGACACCAGAGCGGTCCCACATCTGCCGCGCATCACGCTGGAGAAGTTCGGCGGCTCTGCCATCGAGTGGCCGCGGTGGATAGCCCTCTTCAAAGCGCTGGTACACGACCGCGCCGACCTCACCGACGTAGAACGGCTGACCTATCTGCAGACTCACCTGACGGGGCCGGCGAGAGAGTCTGTGCGGGGCATGCTCTGCGACGCCAGTCTATACAGCACCGCCCTGTGTGAGCTGGAGCGAGAGTTTGGTGACCCGTCCCGTGTGATACATGCCACGATGAAAAGACTGCTCACAGCGCGGGCGGTGAAAGATGGCGACCTGTCAGCGCTGACAGAGCTGTCTCGTGAGCTCCACACCGCGGTGAGCGTCCTACAGTGTCTGCACTACGAGCACGACCTCGCTGCCGCCACGAACGTCACCACTGTGACTGGGAAGCTACCAGCCTCCCTCGCCTGGAGGTGGGGCGAGCACATGGTGGAAAACGGCATCACTCGTCCGACGCTCGTCGATCTCGACGAATGGCTTCGCCGTCATGTGTCAGCTGGTCGGTTGGCCTTGAACGTGACCACCAAGCAGCCGCCGAAGGTCGAGGCTAACGACGCTGAGTGCCGCCCGAGACGCGTGTTTACCACCACGTCGGCGCGGCCCACGCCGGCGGCTGTAAAGCGGGGGAGGACGGCGGCCATAAAACCATCAGCGGACGGGAACAGCGCCGGCTGTGCCATGTGTCAGCAAACACACCAGCTCCAGCGCTGTGACAAATTTCTCGCGTTGACTGTGAGTGAAAGGGCAGAGTTTGTCGGCAGAAACAGACTGTGTTTCAACTGCCTGGGCCGCGATCACATCAGCGCTACGTGTCCCAGTGATGCACGATGTGACGCGGAGCACTGCAGCAGGCGTCATCACGCGCTGTTGCACAACGGCAGACGAGTGTTTCCGCGGAGTGATAACGCTGGTGGCACGCCGTCATCCACCAAACACGTCGGCACAGCGTCGGTCGAACCTCGCGGTCATATTCTGCTGCAGGTGGTACCCATCACCGTGAATGGTCCGGCAGGTAGCCGCACCACAAACGCGCTATTGGACTTAGGAAGCCAGGTCACACTGGTCACCGACGGCCTGTGTGACCGGCTCGGCATCTCGGGGCCCGCGGGCAAAGTGTTGCTGAGCACTCTGAACGGCAACCAAACGATGCAGTCACGGCGCGTATCGTTTGCTGTTGAGGCTGTGGGCGGCGACGGCAAGGCGCACTGCATACAAAACGCCCAAACGACGCCGACGTTAAACGTGTCAGCCAAGGTCATGGACTGCACGGTGGCAAAGGAGGAATGGCCGCACCTGGCCGACCTGGATCTCCCCAGCGCCACCCGCGACCCGGTGGAGGTGCTCCTGGGGACGGACGCCATCGAACTAATTGTGCCACGGGAAGTGATTGAAGGGCCGCCGGGGACGCCGTGCGCGGTAAAAACCGTGCTGGGATGGTCAGTGACCGGGCGAGTGCCGGGGCGTTCCATGTATGAACAAGGTGAACACGCTGTGCACCATGTACGTGTCAGTGACGAGAGGAGTGCGCTCATCGAACTTCAGAATCAAGTAAAGCTGTTCTGGACGACCGAGGCTTTCGGTACAAAATACGAAGGTGCACAACTGCACTCGAAAGCAGATCAGAGAGCCATGTCCATTCTGGAGAGCGTCACGAGAAAGACCGGCGACCGATACGAGACCGGTCTCCTGTGGCGTGATGACGAGGTGCAACTCCCAGACAACCGTCAGACTGCTCTTACGCGTCTGAAGGCGGTGGAGAGACGCCTGGACCGAGACCCTGACCTCTGTCGGTCGTATCGAGACACGATGAACGACTACATCACCCAAGGTCACGCCAGCAAGGTCAGCGGAGAGCAGCGCACGCACGGGCGGACGTGGTATCTGCCCCACCACGCCGTTCAAAACCCCAACAAGCCAGGGAAGGTGCGTGTCGTGTTCGACGCGGCGGCGAGGTGTGGTGGCACGTCACTGAACGACAATCTCATCACTGGACCCAACAATCTGAACTCACTCACCGGTGTGCTCATGAGGTTCCGACAGGGCCGCGTGCCGATCGCGTCTGATGTGAAACAGATGTTTCACCAGATAGCCGTCCGTGCTGAGGACCGACAGGCACAGCAGTTTCTCTGGCGTGATATGGACATGACGAAGGAGCCAGAGACGTATCAAATGAACGTGGTCATCTTTGGTGCAAAGTCATCACCAAGCACGGCCACCTACGTGCTGCGACGGTGCGCAGAAGACGGCAGAGACAAACACCCTCGGGCGGCCGACAAGATCGTCAGCCGCTTCTACATGGACGACTACCTGGACTCCGTCGACACCGAGAGAGAGGGACGGGAGCTGGTCAACTCGCTCAACTCTCTGCTGAGCGCCGGCGGCTTCCACCTGACAAAATGGACGAGCACGTCAGACGTGGTGCTGAAGGACGTGGCGCCTGAGGACAAGTGTGAGGAGTCACGCGACCTTGACCTGACCGGTGAGAACAGATGGATGAAGACGCTGGGCGTTCACTGGTGCGCTCAGGATGACCAATTCAGGTTCAAGGTCAAGAAAGTCGACAGTGGGAACACCAAGCGTTCCATCCTGAGCATCACGTCAGCAGTGTTCGACCCGCTGGGCATGTTGGCTCCGTTCATTGTCCGTGCGAAATGTCTCATCCAAAGGATCTGGCTCGGCGGATGGGACTGGGACGAGGCCATCAGCGACAGTGAACTCCTCGTTCAGTGGCACAGCTGGCAGCGGGAGCTGAACGACACGGACTGCGTGCGAGTGGGCCGCTGTTATCGCCCTGACGACAGAGCGATCGTAAACTGTCAGCTGCACGTGTTCGGTGACGCCTCTGAGCTTGCGTTCGGTGTGGTGGCGTATCTGCGGTTCGAGCTCGAGGATGGCACCGGCTATTGCAGCTTCGTGATGTCCAAGGTGCGAGTCGCACCCATCAAACAGCTCAGCATACCTCGACTGGAGCTACAGGCCGCCGTCATGGCCGTCCGCGTGGCTGACACCATCAAGGCAGAGCATGATATGGCCATCAACGAGACCGTCTTCTGGAGCGACTCGTCCACCGTGCTCCATTGGATCAACAGCGAGAGCAGGCGGTTTAACACCTTCGTCGCAAACCGCATCGCCGAGATCCAGGATGCGTCAGACGTGACTCAATGGCGACACGTGCCAGGGCCACTGAACCCAGCGGACATATGCAGCCGAGGCTGCTCGGTGACGGAGCTGGCGCCCGGCGGCGTGTGGGTTCAAGGTCCGGCCTTCCTACGGCGCCGTCACCAGGACTGGCCCGCCGCGCCGCCCCGCACGACGGAGCGCCCGAGAGACGAGGAAACGGCCGAAATGAGGGTAATAGCCTGCGCCACTGGGGGAGCTGAGCCGGCCATAAACCCCAGCCGGTTCTCATCATGGCTCAGGCTGCTGCGTGTGACAGCGTGGGTGCGCCGCTTCGCTCACAACAGCCGCAGCCGAGCAGCAGCTGATCGGCGGACGGGACCGCTGACTGCTGAAGAGCTGAGAGAAGCTGAGCGTGTCTGGCTGCTCAGCACACAGGCCGAGCAGTTCGGCGATGAAGTTGCAGCTCTCCAGCACGGAAGACGGCTCCCATCGAACAGCGGACTGCATCAGCTGACACCCTTCCTGGACTCGACCGGCCTACTGAGAGTCGGGGGCCGGCTGCGCCACGCCCAGATGGACTTCGAGGTCAAGCACCAGGTGATACTACCTGCACGCGGAGACATCACTCGGCTGATCATCACCGACCGACACAAGAAGCTCGCCCATTCCGGTGCTGAACACGTGCTGACTCACCTGCGGCAGCAGTTCTGGGTCATCTGTGGCAGAGCTGCAGTGAAGCGGTACACACGTGCCTGCATGCTGTGCCGGAAACGGTCAGCCCGGCCAGCGCCGCCGCTGATGGGTGATCTACCAGCCTTCCGAGTGGGCGAGCCGGCCCCGGTCTTCGCTCGTGTAGGAGTGGATTTCTTCGGCCCCCTGACGGTGAAGAAACATCGCAAACGAGAAAAGAGATATGGCTGCCTGTTCACCTGCCTGTCTACCCGAGCAGTCCATATCGAACTGGCGCACTCACTGGACACCGACTCGTTCATCATGGCCATGCGACGAATGATGGCGAGACGGGGCAACGTCAGCCTCGTGTGCTCGGACAATGGCACAAACTTCCGTGCTGGTGAGCGGGAACTGCGGCAGGCACTGCAACAGTGGAACCAGACAAAGATAGCGGACACGCTGTCTCAAGAAGGAGTTGAGTGGCGGTTCAACCCACCAGGAGCACCGCACTTTGGTGGCGTGTTTGAGCGACTGGTCCGGTCCGCCAAACGCGCACTGACGACTGTGCTGGGAGACCGAGCCGTGGACGATGAGACGCTTCGAACGGTCGTCACCGAGGTGGAAGGGCTCCTGAACGGCCGTCCGCTGACCTACATCAGCACCGACCCGGGCGACTACCAGCCACTCACCCCCAATCACTTCCTGATCGGTCGCGCGTCTCCCCAGCTGCCGCCCGGTGTGTTCGTCGACGGTGACCTGTGCGGCCGACGGCGCTGGAAGCACACCCAGGTGTTAATCGACCACATCTGGCGGCGCTGGCGACGGGAATACCTCCCGACACTCACCACGCGGGTGAAATGGCGCGCAGACACGGCTGACGTGCAGCTCGGGGAGCTAGTGCTGGTGACAGACGACAATCTGCCCCGCGGACACTGGCCTGTGGGGCGAGTGGTGAACGTGTTCCCTGGCGCCGACGGCCGAGTGCGGGTGGTTGAAGTGGCCACTGCCACTGGACGCTATAGGCGGCCGGTCTCTCGTCTCTGCCGTCTCGAGTGCGATGGTGACGGACAGTAAATGGACTCAGAGGGATAATGTGTGCGCGAGTGGGGCGACTAGTGAGTCTTTTACGACCACCGTGTGCCGCCGCCGAGCAGCGTCGGAGTCTGGACATTTGTGAGTGTTAACTGCGTCCGTCATTCGTGTTAGGTTGACGTGTGCGTGTGTGAGAATGAGCCGCTCATTCTGTGCGCTGTCGCTTGTGTCAATTGTCATTTGTTTGTTGATTAGCCATTAGCTAACAGCTGTGAGCCGTTCGACAGTGCTACGCGTTCACACTGTCATAGTGCCCCTCCCGGCGCATTCGGCCGGTCGGCCTGTACGAGCTAGTAGTTAACGGCCTTAGAGTGTAGCAGCCTTAGATTGGCACCGACGCGCGGCGCAGCCGATGTAGTTTACAGTATTAGCTTTAGCGGTCGTTTATTGCTGTACGATACGAACGGAAACGCTGCCTGCGAGCAGCTGTTTGTTGTTTCCTTAATGTTTTCTCTCTTACGTTTAGAATTTCCGCGAGCGACGCGAAAATTCGGGCCGGCCATGTTCGAGAGAAAACGTACCGTGCCGCACAGCGACGGCAGCGCGCGGCGGGCACGGCCGAGCCCCGCCGTCCACGTGGTCCTCTGCAGGGCCTGGGGGGTCATCTGGAGCACATATGTGTGCTGACCGGCCCCAACGCGCCGGGCCGGCCGCCGCCGGCCGGCTCGGCAGTTCGCGGCGATACGACGACGACGGCGCGGCTCCGCCGGCGCAACGGCGCCGGCGTCGTACGATTCGATTGAGGTGCAGTGTGTGACGAGTAATCCAGAAATAGACATTCATCTAAGAACTCTTTTGGTCCTCCGGTTAATGAACGATACGATCAGCTACGCAATTCTTAGTGAACTGAACGATTCTCACGAACAGGATTGCTATTAAACAATAGGCATTCATGATCCAAATTAAACACGTATGTGTACCTCACTTTGACGAATCATCGCCTTTCTGTTCGGTTCATTTTCTCGTCTCCTCATTTCCACTACCCTCTTAATTGACAAGCTGTTATCGTTATTTTGTCCTAACATCAATGTCTCCAGCCCCGGAACTCCCCGTTTCCCAGCCGCCACTCCGTGTCCCGTCCCTACAGCACCCGGTCCACCCAGCCCTCTCCCATTCCCGATCCACACAGCACAGCACCTCGGCCGGGCCGCCGGCGCCGGCGCTTTAATAAAGGTGTTGACGAATTGTTGCACGCCGCCCGGGATTTACGGTGTTTTGTCTTATTTTATGCGTTTTAACCGCGCGCGCCCTGCTGCGAGCAATCAACGTTTTGACGCCCGCCGGACCCCCCGCGGTTGGTAACGGATGGAGCGGGCCGGTCGGTCGGCCGGCCGGCCGAGCCCAATGGAGCGGAGTGTAGGAGGGAGTGGAGCGGAGGGCCGTAGTAGTGCTAGCCGGTCAGGGAGGAGACCGGCTTAGGCGGCACTACGTGGCTTTAAACACAGCTCTGTAATGGCAGGAAATCTTTGGAATATGACTGTCAACAAACGGCAGGTGGGACTGAATGCTGTGTAATACGACTGTCAATACACGGTAGGTGAACTGTCAATACCAGTGGAATATGACCGTCAACACACGGTAGGTGGGAGTGTAAATACCAGTGGAATATGACCGTAAACACACGGTAGGTGGACTGTCAATACCAGTGGAATATGACCGTCAACACACGGTAGGTGGACTGTCAATACCAGTGGAATATGACCGTCAACACACGGTAGGTGGACTGTCAATACCAGTGGAATACAACAGTGAACACACGGTAGGTAGACTGTCAATACCAGTGGAATGTGACCGTCAACACACGGTAGGTGGGACAGTGAATACCAGTGGAATACGATCGTCGACCTACAACCTCCCGAGCTCTCAAAGCTTGTTTGTCTCGCACTTTTTCCCATACGTCATATGAGCTCGGTTCAGTCACGTAGCTTAACCTTTATAATAGATATTAACCCGCGCCCGGCTGGGGGTCCTGGATTTCCACGCCCTGCTGGGGGGGGGGGGTGTTTGAACACCCCCCCCTTCTAACTCGGCTCCTGGGCCACGTAGCGATACGCGGAAGGCGGTGTTCGAAAGAACGTCAAAAATAATGAGGAAATCACTTCGGTCAATTTTTTGGTCAGGTCAAAGGTCAGGTCACCAGAGGTCATTGAAGGCAAAATTTCGCCGATTTCCAGGTCGAATGTCGACAATTTCCAAGAAGCCAACGCATAACTCGGGAACCAATAGAGCTACAGCGCCGCGGAAAAGCGCATTCGATAGCCCTATTAGCGCCCTTTCTGAGTAATTCTCTCAGATTTGACCTAACGTCAACGGTTTTGCCTGCAGGGGGCAAAAACTGCAAAAATAGCCGATTTTTTTTGGAAACAGTTTTTCTGCAATAACTTTTGACCCAAGCCTTGTACGAGCTTACTTTTACCGGCATCGTGTTCCTCTCGTCAAGACGCATCGAATGAACTATAACTTGACCTTGAAAGGTCAACTTGAAAATTTGACCTCAGGTCAAGGTCATGACCTGACCGGAAAGGGTCATGTTGCATATCAGTCGATCCGTATCGTCGAGCTGAACACATCTAAGGCGTTTTCATCGCTCTAGCATGCCTCTATCAAAAGTTATTTGCGAAAAACTGTTAGATGCCATTCGTGACCTAAGATGACCTCAGGGCATAAACAGGGGTCACGGACACCATTTTCATGTTCAGTGTGTCTAAACCACTTGTAATTCAGTGTTTGGGAGTGTTTATAATGTCTTTCGTCCAAAAGAGGCGCATTTCAATTTTCTTCCATTGACTTATAATGGGGAGGTCGCAAAATTGACCTGACCTTAGGTCATCGATATCAAAATTCTGAGATATACATTTGTACATGCTATTGCTCTTAGCAATCGCTGAAAGTTTCAAAGCGATCGGTCACTCGGTGTAGCTATGACAGACATTGAAACTTTTTATGAGGTGAGGTCACTTCAAGTGACCTGGTGACCTGACCTTGAATGACCTTGGTCTGAAATTTTCACAACATGTGTAGAATTCATGTATGATAAGGTATACCAAAAACGGCGGCGCTCCGCGCGGCCGTTTTTGAGATATTCGCGAAAAACCACAAAGGGGGGTGTTCAAACACCCCCCAGCAGGGCGCGGGTTAAATAAGTCCGGTGAGAAACATTGCAATTTTTACTTTGGCGCCACAAATGATCTAAGACTAGCTCAAGCACATAAAATCATAATAGAATAGCACACATTCCTTGAAAGAACCGATGCCTTTATGATTATTGATCTTAGCTGACGTCATATGCGACGCCATCAAATGCATCGGAATTTTCGGTAAAAAATACCGATCATGATTGAACGCTCTTGAGTCGGTGAAGCCACCAGTGGACTCCGAAATAGCTGTCCAATTAATTGATGTGCGGCATGATCTCCTCTGACGAACTTCGTGAACTGAGCGACTTCGACCTGACCTTGGTCACGGCCGTATGGGGAGGGGGTCGAACGGACCCCCCTCGGTTTTCACGAATAACTCGCCAGGGGCGGATCCAGGAAAACTCCAAGGGGAGGGTCATGAATCGAAGTGGTGCCCCTACCTATACCCAAAATTAAAAACTCAACGGATTTCGTCCACTTCATTTTGGTGGTGCCCCCATTTTCAGTTTTTTATTTTATTTTTTATTTTTAGTCAGTATCTTACCTCTTAGCCACAACCACTTTTACCAATTGTAAGCAAGTATATATGAATGTGCTATGTGTATATATGTTGTGGACGCTGAGTAATGAGTACTTACCAGGAACGTTATCAGGTAAGCAAATCGTTGTCAGTCCGACGAACTTGACCCTGGCGTCTAAAGGGTCTATCCTTGACACTTCAGGCTTGTCAGGGGCACCAAAGTTCTTCCAGGGACACCACAAACCTGTCAGGGGCACCTACGGCCTTGTAGGGGCGCCACAGGCCCGCCAGGGGCACCACAGGCCTGCCAGGAAGCAGGGGCACCACAGGTCTAGCAAGTATACACGACAGGCCTGTCAGGGGCACAACGGGCCTGTTGGGCCCATGAGCACCCCTAGGGGCAGGGGCACCACAGTCCTTCCAGGGGCACCGCAGGCCTGTGAGGGGCACCAGCGGCCTAGCAGGGGCACCAGTCAACACAGGCCTGCCAGGGGCACCACAGACCTGCCAGGGGCACCAGAGGCCTGCCAGGAGCACCACCGACCTCGCAGGGGTAACTTGGGCCTGTCAGGGCCCAGGGGCACCACGGGCCTGTCGAGAGGCACTTCAGGCTTTTCAGGGGCACCATAGTCCTCTCAGGGCGCAGGGGTAGCAGGGGCACCAGAGGCCTGCCAGGGGCACTACAGGCCTAGCAAGGGCACCACTGGTCTATCAGGGGCACCACGAGCCTGTCATAGCCAGGCATCTCAGGCTTGTCAAGGCCCAGGGGCACCACAGGTCTGTGAGGGGCACCAGCGACCTAGCAGGGGCACCAGTCAACACAGGTCTGCCAGGGGCGCCACAGACCTGCCAGGGGCACCAGAGGGCCTGCCAGGGGCACCACCGGCCTCGCAGGGGCACCTTGGGCCTGTCAGGGGCACGACGGGCCTGCCGAGGGGCACTTCAGACTTTTCAGGGGCACCAGTCCTCTCCGGGCGCAGGGGCACCAGAGGCCTGCCAGGGGCACCAGCGGCCTAGCAAGGGCACCAGAGGCCTGCCAGGGGCACCAGCGGCCTAGCAAGGGCACCAGAGGCCTGCCAGGGGCACCACAGGCCTAACAAGGGCACCACGGGCCTGTCAGGGGCACCTCAGGCTTGTCAGGGGCACCTCAGGCTTGTCAGGGCCCAGGGACACCACAGTCCTTCCAAGGGCACCGCAAGCCTGTCAGGGGCACCAGAGGCCTGCCAGGGGCACCACAGGCCTAGCAAGGGCACCTCTGGCCTGTCAGGGGCACCTCAGGCTTGTCAGGGCCCAGGGCACCACAGTCCTTCCAGGGGCATTACAAGCCTGTCAGGGGCACCAGAGGCCTAGCAAGGGCACCACAGGCCTGCCATGGACACCACAGGCCTGCCAGGGGCACCACCGGCCTTGCAGGGGCGCCTCAGGCCTGTCAGGGGCACCACGTGCCTGCCGGGGACGCTTCAGGCTTGTCAGGGGCGTTACAGTCCTGTCAGGGCCCAGGGGCACCAGGCCCGTGGTGTCCCTGCTAGGCCTGTGGTGCCCCTGGCGGTCCTGTGGTGCCCCTGTCAGGACTGTGATACCCCTGATAGGCCGGTGGTGCCCCTGGAAGGTCTTTGGGCCCCCGGGCCTCAAGGGGGGGGCCATGACCCATGTGACCCCCCCCCCCTGGATCCGCCCCTGTAACTCGCGTAAAAAGCGGCCAATCGCGACAAAACGTTCAGTACTCTCGAGTTGATCGATTTTACGCCTACCCTGAGAATTTCATGACCCTGACCCAAATGACCTTTGACCTGTGACCTACTTTCGAGACCATGTTTGCCCGGAATCGCGATTTGGCGTATGTCGGCTGGCATTAGCCGCGCGTTTGCAGTCTTTTCGCGTGGTTTCAAGCGTTCAAACATGAAACATGTATACGACGTTGCCCCTATGCATTAGGATGGGTGTCAACGTCAAGGTCACCTGAAGGGCAGGTCAGGTCATTGACCTTTGGTGACCTCGGTTCACTTTTTCGAGTTTTACATGTTTCTGAGCCAGTTTTTTAAGCTGAATTCGAATTTAGAAACCTTATGAACGTTTACGGAGTAATTTTGGTACCTTCGTAACATCTTACGAAGCTGTCAGAGGCGGTTGACACCTACTACGAATACCCGGCAGAACCCCTACTGGTTGACCTGACCTGACCCGACCTGGCCTAAATGAATGAAGACATCATCTGTGATCAAAACTAGCATGACATTCGTGATTAGCACTCCGAAAAAACCCATAGCAGCCACACTTTACACGACGTTCTAACAGGTCCTGATTTTCCCGACTTTTGAGTCATTCACCTGACCTGGAAGGTCAACCAATGACCTAGGACCTTAAAATTGGGTATCACCGGCTTCCTCTCTTCACGGGCAAGTCGGGGCAACATGCTCGTCTTTTCCGCGAAGCTCTAGTTCGATCAGGGGTGAAATGGCGGGGGGGGGGAGTCCAACGGACCCCCCTGGACCCCCTAAGGGGGGGGGGGGTCCAACGGCCCCCCCCCATTATACGTTCGCGGCTGAAAAAAACAAACAATACGGGCGAGGGTTAACCCGCGCCCCGCTGGGCTATTCAGCCATACGCGCCCTGCTGGGGGGGGGGGGGGGCAGATTCTGCCCCCCCTGTCTAACTTCCGAACCGATGGTCGTAGAAAGACGGGGAAAACGGCAATCGAAAGCTCTCAACAAGGCGGATCTTAAAAGCCCAATTTTTTTGCTTAAGTAGGTCAGAGGTCAGGTCAAGGTCAGGTCAAGGGTACAAAATGCAAGTTTCGACAGCATCGGCCTTGCACCGTAGTTGCCGAAGAATGGACTGAGAATGATTGCCCAAAACGTGTTCTTAGACTACCAAGACAATATTCGTTGCACACAATGTCATTCAAAGGTCAAGGTCAAGGTCAGGTCAGGTCAGGTCAGGTCACCAAAAACAAAATATAGAAAAGAGCATGTGCGACACATGTTTTATGGGTCATTTTACTCATGGAATTCAATAGGCACACTCAATAAGTGATATGGACCACCTCTGGATGAATTTCAGGTCGAGGTCAGGTCAAGGTCAGGTCAAGTTAGGTCAAATTTTGAAGTTGGTTGTTAAGGCCTAAAAAGGTGTCTATCCGATGCAGTTTTTTACGGCGAATCGAATGGGGCTTTTTTTGTGCCCGTATGAGGTCTAGAACTTCCAAAAAAAATCATTTTTCAAAAATTTTGTGTGTCGTGACGTCATAAAATTTTGAATAACTCCCACATTTTTGAACCGATTCTTCTAAAATTTGGTATGTAGGTGCACATAGACCACATCTTTGACATATATTCCGGTTTTTTCGATAAACTCAAAATTTTGGATTTTATAAATATTTTCCCAAAAAAGTCAGTTTTTTTGAAAAATTTTGGCCAAAATCCAAAATTTTCAAAAAAACCGAGATAGCCATTTGATAGACAAAGTAAAATCACGTATAATCTTTTTTGTTACGTCTTGATTCCTTTTAAAATGAAGATGTTAGCGGCGTTTGAAATTTTGCCGTTTTTGAGGCGAAAATGGCGAACATGACGTCACTAAAACGTCAATTTCTCAAAAATTTTCCGACGGATTTCGCTCAAATTTTCAGGGAACGTGTCAAATTGATGTATGATAAGGTACTGAAAGTTTGACGTCGCTGGCGTAACGCGTTTAGAAGTTATTGGCGAAAAACGGGAGGGGGGGGCAGATTCTGCCCCCCCCCCCCAGCGGGGCGCGGGTTAACCACTGAACTCTAATATATACTGGAAGGAGCATTGGTGACTTGTTTTTGTCTATCGATTTCCGCCATGTTGTGTATACCAGACATATAAATTGCATGTACGGTAGCAGAGGTGCAGTTTAGTGAGAGGTACACTACTCAAAAGTGCTGCTGCTTCATGCTTGCAGTTTGATTGCAGTGATCAACTTTTCAAGACTTTGGTATACACAACATGGCGGAAATCGTTAGACATTCTGGCCCATATCCGGCCAAGGCGAGTGCCTCCCCCTGGGGTTAACCCGCGAGTTGCTGGGGGGGGGGCGTTAAACGCCCCCACTTTTTTCGCCGGGCCATAGCATAAAAACGGCGCGCCGCAGGCGCGCCAAATTTTGGGTACCTGTAGGGAATTGATTGAAGTTTATTGTGACAAAGTTTCAAAAAAATCGGTCGGAAAATTTTTGAGATATCGAGGTTTTAGTGACGTCATGATTTCTGAGTTTTCGACCAAAAACGGCATATGTTCAAAAAATCATATAAAATCACAAAATAGACATACAGACATGCCGTAAACGCCATTAGACTGCCAATACCATGGTCAATCAAATGGCTATCTTCGATTATTGATTATCGTTCCGCATTTTCCATAATCTTGAACTGAATCTTGGCAATGTTTCGTGACTACTTCACGACCATGATACATGAATTTCTTAAATTGAACTTTTTGAGCCAAACACGTACACATATGATAAAATGAATGTCACCATCGTGTTCTACGCCACAAATTACCTATAAAACATGTGTCACAGGCTGCGAATATCAGTTTTGATTTTCGGGGATATGTGCCTACCCGGTTGACCTGACCTTGACCCTGACCTATGCTTGACTGACCCCTACATGGAGCTGATACTCTTGTAGGCCTTATAAGATGGATTGTGCACCGTTTTGACAGAGTTTATGGCGAGAGGCGCCCATTGCGAAGTCCTGAAGTCCATGCTACTGAAAGCCCGATTTCAGGTGTTTGACCTGACCTTGACCCGACCTGTGACCTCAAAATTCAACTTTAAAGTACTCATCTGAAGCGTCTCGTCGCGCTCTTTCGTTTGCCGCCTCGTGCGTTTCGCTGCGCCTATTGGTTCTCGAGTTATCGGCTGGGGGCGTTTAACGCCCCCCCCCCCCCCCCAGCAAACGGTGGGTGGCGAAATACCCCAGCAACTGCCGGGTTAAGTTGGCCTCAACCAAATAAAAAACACAACATCGGACTCGCCTGACTATGAAGAACATGATGGTGTCAAAATCGCTGCTCTATATGACCGTTTCTGGCGAAGTTACATTAAGCAACCGAAAAAACGAGCCGTCGAGCCTCCACCGAACTTAAAGGGTTCTTACTTCTTGACCTGACCTCACGGCTCAACAGTTGGTATAAGACCTCAAACTCGGGTACCAATCGCTGCGTCTCGCGAAGGCACACATTCATGTTTTTGCGAGGCTCGAGCCCAATCGGAGTCGAAACGGCTAGGGAAGTTTCACCCCACCCCCTTCTCGGCCGAACCGCAAGGACGCAGACAACTGACAGGTCCGGCGAGGGCTCATCGTGGTAGTCATACGAAACAGACTATAGCACAGGTCGTGAACCAATTGGGACTGAGTCAGACTTTGCAGTCGCACTCAGTTGAAACCGATCGGACCGGATCACTACCTTATTGAGCTTCATCTTCAGTTACTTGCTGCCTTGCGGCCAGTCCCCGAACCAGCAGTTCAACAGTACGCCGGTAGGGTGTATTTCGCCTGCGATGGGGGCCAAATCGTCCTGTGGTCAGATGACGCTTCGTAGCCCGTAGGTAACCAGGGAGTGGACAATCATGGGGTATGTGTCGTTTAATCGGTTATGCTTGTACATGACAAAAAGATCCCTTATTGCCACTGCGCTTTTATCTTCAAATGAAATTAATGTTAATTCATTCGGCGAATATTGAAATAAAAAAAATGAAACACCGTCATCTCCACCCATTAAATCAAAAGAAATGTATGGCAATCATTGGATTGATTAGCTGATGTTTAAAATTCGATATTTCACATATAATTTCACAATTTTTCCAGCACAGCTAGCAAGCGAATGCCGTTAAACGCTTGTCCTCAAGCGTGTCTCTTTTCGCTCAAACTTCCTCGCCGCACATGAATATATTTTGCTGACTGTGAGGTCACGATACGCAGCTACATCAGCACCATATCCTCTACAGCTCAGCTGTCCATACCTACAGCGTACCCATAAAGCTGAGTCGGACCCACTAATGCCTGCGACGAATACGTGAGCTGTTCGAATATTGGAAGACTGTTGGCAACGACGATATCCTGACTACACATCTGTGGGTATACACAACCTCTACACGCAGGCACAGCGACCAATGGTGGCAGAGAAACCATTTATTTCTAACGAGAGTCGACTGACTGACTGGCTCCACCACACCCACTCACACATGTTTGTAAGGTGCGGCATAGTGGTGCCCATGTTGATTTACAGCGGAGTGGGGTCCGACTTTAATTTTTTATTTGTTGTGCTAGAATAAATTTGGTTACATGGTCATGCTTCTCTTGGGTTACCGATTCAGATTGCATACTTCTTAACGGGATCAATGTGAAATTGGACGATGTTAAAAACGCAGCTTAGTGGGGCCCGGGCTGTATGACGTATTAATGACGTCATACATCGGTCCCCACTTCGCTGGGTATGACAATACACACTTATATACATACATATTAGAGCTACGAATTTCATCAAAAGTAGAAGCCAAGGTCACACCCAGCACCTCGATTTTTTATCAAAATACTTTGCAACACTTCATGCTATATATTATCAAATATCAGCCACTCAAGTCAGCATACATGATCAAATGATGATAGGTATTGGATGGCAAGCTAAGGGCAATAAAAACATCACCAGGAGCTGCGTACACCGTATTTCACCACCATAGGCATCTTTGTCACCACACCTTCGCTTCGATGAATATAGGCAATTAACATTAATGTAGGTATGCCTAAACCTTGAACCTGAATCTCGGCTAGCCGCAGTCAACGGTGGCAGAGCGCAAGTGGGCGTGGGGCGGTGGCACCAATGGACGGGCGTCTTGGCGAGCGAGTGGCGGCATCGGTGGCGGTGGACGGCCATCTTGGCGCACGGCAGCAGCGAGCGGCTGTTTTGGTAAGCACTCGTCGGGCAGCTGGACGGGCTCGGAGCTGGCTAGATTCGCCAGCCGGAACTGATGGTCGTCCGACGCCGTCTTCAGCACAACCACAGACAGACTCGCTGTCCAGCGCCTCAGTCTCTCCGTCTGGTATCACACAGGGGTGGGCTGTGTTATAATACAGGCTGGCACAGGGGAGTAGTTAGGTCAAATACCGACTTGACACGAGGGAGGCGGCTGGGTCGAACATCGAGCTGACAAGGGGTGGGGGCTGGGTCAAATACCGACCTGACAAGGAGAGGGGGCTGGGTGAAAGAACAAGCTGACACAGAAGAGAGGCTAGGTCGAACACCGAGATGACACGTGTAAGTAGTTAGGTCAAATACCGACCTGACACGAAGGAGAGGGCTGTTTATTTGTTTGTTTGTTGGGGGTTAGGGGCGCGCCGACTGCAAGGTCATTTTGCGCCCATAACGGAGATTTTAAATGCGTCTTAAGTTACTTACTAATTTATGTTTGATGCTTAGGAAATGAAAGTAACGGGGAAGTTGGCTGCGCGGATAAAGGAAAATAAGCCATCGTTATGGATCCAGCGCGAGTTGTCTGAGATAAAATTTAAGAGAGTCACTGTGGGCACAGGATGCCCGAGGTGGTGTGACCGCATCCGGGAGAGCCGGCGGCACGTCAGTCAGCAGAACATGGGCCACTGCGAGTTGCTCCCCACAGTGGATACATGAAGGGGGCTGGGGCGAATACCGAGCTTTCAACGCAAAGGTTGTTACTCGACAGCCGAACAGAGAATGCTGGAGAGTCAGTCACCACAGGAGTCAAAACAGAAGGGAACTGATATTATAGTTCGTTTTTTTTTAGTTCGACCCTCACTGTATTTTGAACAGAGCACGAGAATCGCTTACTGAATTACTGAAAAACTAGTTGGCGCACACTTATTTCATAGACGATCAACTTCATCTAAAATGATTCCTAACTGGCGCCCATTTCCTGCAGATTTACAGCTCGTATTCACCCATATTTAAAACTCAAAAGTGATAGATAACTTGTCTAGAATTATAACCGAATCAATTATTAAATCGCAAGACATTTGACATAACGCTATACCATCACGGGCGTCGCCAACGGGGGAGCCAGCAGGGGCCGGGCACCCCAACTTTGCTTGATTTGGGAGAGGGGGGCTGGCACTCACAACTTTTTTGTTCTGGGCCTCGTTTCATAAAGCTCTGCCGTAGCTTACACTTTTCCATAATTAACGCCCTTCAAACTACGGAGCGCAATAGAAGCGGTTACCAGTGTCTAAAACTTTCTAATTTAGAAGAGAATCTAAATTAATTTATTAACGACATGACGCAATTAACCACATTGCATCATGTCGCATATCATTCGTTTCGGCTGATTACAAAGAACACAATAACGCCTTTTTGAAGCTCTAGCCTCATTGTGTGCTAAATTATTAGCAAAAACGTAGTTTGACCTTATTTGACCTCAGACGACCCGACCGGTGTTTTTTTTTTTTTTTAGCAAACAAACACCAATTTCATCCTCAATTGAGCTAAACCGAGGGATTACAATACAAAAACGCTAAAATGGAGCATATTTTTTACAATTGGAGCTATTAGGACAAACTTTCTTAAAAAATTGTCGTGACCTCTAGATGACCTAAAGTCAACCGAACTTCACAAACCTGGATGTACGTTATACAACTCGGTAAGCTGTGCATACCCTGCCAGTTTGAATCAAATTGATGGACAACTCGAGATTTCATTGACAAAAAAACGTATTTTCAGTGCCATTTTGACCATGTACCTACCGGTTTTTGTGACCTTGTGACCTGACCTGAAGCCACTGGAACACAAAACTCCCAGGACACGTGTCAAATGGCTGCTCCAAGTTGAGTTTGAAATTTGGTGGCGCTAAGTCCTGCGGTTCTTACGCTATGAACGATAAACTTAGCGATACCGTTGCCGCTTATATAGTCAAATTTTACCCTGCATTGTACCGGTTTCGGTGACCTGGTGACCTGACCTAAAATGATAGACCTGAAATTATCAGGGAAGGTGCGAAAAGGTTGCCTCAGACGGCATGCAAAATTTAGCAGCGCAACGCGCTGCCGTTTTTATGTTGTTCGCGAAAAACACTAGGGGGTTGCATCAACCCAATTGGTTCAAACCCATTGGCTGTACGCAGCAGGCTGATTGGCTGACGCTTAACTGGCTGCATTCTAAGGTACCTATTTCTTCAATTGAGGCACACTTTCCTCATAAAGGCTTTTTTCAGGACGAGAAATGGAATCTCTTTGCCTAGGGTGATCGTTGGGGCGTAAAAGCTCCTGATTTGTGCTTTTCTCAGCTCAAGCTATGGAACTGCTATTCCAGTCGAAACCCCATGTTAAAAGTGAAGCATTTTCTTTAATGACCAGTAATTTGAAAAAAAATAGGTGTATAAAAACTTTTGGGACACCCTGTAAGTACCCAACGTCGCTGGCGGTACATGGTACGGTACACAATTGTCGCACAACTGCTATACGAGGCTCGAGATTTCCCCACTAGCCCCACAACAGATGCACCAACTATCAGCCGAGCCATTTCAACATATACATCTGGGCGAACATGACCTAGCTTCCTTCGGTACCCTCCCCCCTCCCCCCCCCCCCCCACACAGTACCCACCTGTTGAGCATCATCAGCTGAGATGTGGATCAGCGGTAGCTATGTCCGCAGGTGCGTAGCTCCGGGGCCACTTCCGCCGCCAGCTGTTGATGTCGTTGTTGCTGTGTCCCCACAGCTACCGCCGTAGCCAATACAAGCCTCTTGCGGGCCTCGTAGCCGGCGGCTAAGGTCACCACCACGTCGTCGCGCTTGACATCGAGGGCCGCGCCGACGATGTTCCATAGCGCACACAGCCGAGGGCCGTAAAAGCACGGACACTCCGGCAACACGTGCGCTTAGGTGTCCACTGCTTCACCGCAGACCAGGCAGCGGCCAGCTTGGCATTCATTGTCGTTACATTAGGCGAACTCGGACATTGATCTCCTCTCAATCCGGTGAAGATACTGCTCCGATCATCCCCAGTGGCCCGACCAGAGCTGATGAGTGTCAACAGCCTCCTCCCTGGTAGCGGCTCGGACCAGCGGTCCCCTATAACGATGCAGTACCAGCCAGTTGGACAGTCTGCTTGCCACCTCTCCCTGGTGGACCGCGCGACAACTCGCGGACGGACGTGAGAGTACGGACATCGACCTGGGATTGTCTGCTGGAACAGGCCAAACAAAATCATCATTATTGGTCAGAGGGTTGACTTCGCAGCCGAAAAAAGGCGATGTACGTAGTCAGAACGGCGTCCTCACGGGATAGAATACAATCTGTCGCTGAGTGAAGGGCACCGCAACAGGACGGAGGTGAAACTTGGTAAAATAGTGACACAAAATGTGTTTGTGTGAAGTGAGTTGTGGGAGAGGGATGCATCGTTGGAAGACACCAGTGAGAGACACCGGGCTCCGGCGGCGCACGGCGGCCCGGCCAAGCACACATCGTACACGAGGCAGCGTGGGTCGTCCTCGCACGGCGCAGCTAGCCGAGCCGTGCGAGGACGCCGTCGCTTGCAGTCGCACAAGAAGCCACCCACAAAAAGTGCATGTGATGTTACTTCCAGGTAGCACATGTGGTCAAATTATAAGTTCGCTTTGGTGCTAAGACCTTTGCTTGCGTTATTTTCAATCCAATCATGAATGGTATCTATTAATAAGATCTGATGACAAGTAGTATTGTCATGGGATAAACAATGGGAACTATTTTTAATTATATTATTTTAGAATGGCTACACGTGTTTCGACAAAAAATATTTTTCAAGCCTTAATATCCAAATGACATTATTTAAAACATTGACCTAAATACACATCATGCAAGTCAATAAAGTGACATAACTGATAGTAACTTCCTTCGAAGAAACATGTCGCATTCTACAGGGTCTTTCATAATGAATGTTACTTTTGAAAGAGCTATTTCTCAGGACATATATGTTCCTCATGTAATATGTACCATCACATGGAACAGAAACACATTAGCGTTTTTGCACACACAACTTTCATTTTAATGCTCCTCAGGAATTTTCCACTGTATCGCCCTTAATTAAGGCACAGGTTTCGGCCCTCTGACGAAGGTGTCGCACCCCGCGCCTCACAACGTCTGGGTCCGGGCTTCCAGCAAACCTCTCCATTGTGGTTCGCAGTGGATGGCTGCAGGAGGGTTTTGTCTAAGATCTGCCAATGCGACTCCCCAAAACCAGTAGTCCAGCGGGGAGAGGTCAGGACTCCGCGGTGGCCATGGTCGCTCGGTGAGGTGGCTGATAACGCGCTCTTCGAAATTTTCGATCAGCCACTGGCGCAACAGCTGCCGTGGTGCGCACTGTGGCACCATCCTGCTGGAACCACAGGCCGTCTCTTTGAACCTTGTTCCTGACCTGAGGCAGAAGCATTCCTTGAGCAGCCTGAGGTAAGCCACCCCGTTCAGTGTTGACGCAGGGGAGAGCCAATGGATGAAGACTTGTCCGTCGACCGTAATCCGTAATGCGTTTTAGTGGTGTCGACATACTCTGCTTTTCCGTGAAGAAAAATTGGCGTGAATTTTTTATTTTTGGGACAAAACCCTAATCAATTTGCAACAATACGCATATAAAATTCACGCGAAAGTGATAAATTAAGACCTCCTAACTAAATATTCAAAAGTAACATTCATTATGAAAGACCCTGTATGTCGCACCCCTGTACGCCAGATCCCTTTCAAGTAGCTGAGCCGCGTACCTACTGAGTTTCACTTTACTAACACTGCCGTTCAAAGTTGAAAGTGTAGAAATGAATGCTGCCTCTAAATCCTGTCTATGTTTCTTTTGGAACTCTTTACACAAAATTGAAGCTCCGTTCCAGTCTGGAAGGTGACCTGCCACGTCGACATGTTGTACAAAATACAAATGCATTAGACAGTCTATGATGCCTAAGATCGCTCTTGTGCTCTTTTGTCCGCGTATCTTTGCCTCTAAATGTTTCACCTATGTAACTTTTATCGCATGCACCACACGGAATTTTGTAAATCACACTGCCCTGGTTCTCGGTGGCTTTCTTCTTTCTTGACTGAACGAGGTTCTTGACTGTCAGACCGACTGCAGATGAAATATTGAATGATCCTTCCACAAATCTTCCTATAACTTCAGCTTCCTTTGACGCCAGTATCAAGAGGTAGTTATTTTTGTCGTTTCTTTCTCCCAGTGACGTACCCAAGGGGGGGGGGGCACGGGGGCCAAGGCCCCCCCCCCCTGAGCGCCGAAGGCGCTCAGGGGGCCCCTCAGGACCCAGGATATTTTTCTAAACACTGGATAAAACGTCTTTTACTCGGAAGAAAAATTGATATTAAAGTTTCATTTATGTGTCCTGGGTACCCGAGGGGCCCCTGCAGTCATCCAAGGGCCCACAGTTTCCTGGGCCCCTGGTCGCCTAGGGGGCCTCTGGTAGCCGGGGGCATGGTCTCATGGGGGCCCCTGATAGCCTGTGGCCCCTAGTCGCCTAGGGGGCCCTGGTCGCATGGGGGCCTCTGGTCGCATGAGGCCCCTGATCGACTGGGGGCCCCTAGTTGCCTAGGGGGCCCTGATAGCCCGGGGCCTGGTCGTATGGGCCCCTGATAGTCTGTGGCCCCTAGTCGCCTAGGGGGCCCTAGTCGCATGGGGGCCTCTGGTTGCATGATATTGAGGCCCCTGATCGCCTGGGGGTACCTAGTCGCCCAGGGGGCCCCTGGTAGCCTGGGGCCCCCGGTCGCCCCTAGTCGCCTGGGGGACCCTGGTCGCCTTGGGCCCCTGGTAGCCTGGGATCCCCTGGTCGCCTGGGGGCCCCTGATCGCCTGAGGGCCGCTGGTCACCTAGAGGGCCCCTGGTCGCCTGGGGGCCCCTGGTAGCCGGGGGCCTGGTCGCATGGGGCCCCCTGGTCCCATGGGGGCCCCCTGGTCGCATGGGGGCCCCCTGGTCGCATGGGGGCCCCCTGGTCGCCTGGGGGCCCCTGATCGCTTTGGGGACCTGATCGCATTGGCCCTTGGTCGCCTGGAGCAGTGGGGCCCCTAGTCATCTGGAAGACCTGGTCGCCTGGGAACCCCTGGTCGACTGGGGGCCCCTGGTCGTCTGAAAGTACGCTTATCACCTGATTGATCCCAAATCATCTGAGTGGCTACTGGCTACTGGATATAAGTAGTGACTGGAGTAGGCACTCATCTGAAGGAGCCAATATCTTTCACGGTGCCGGAGATATCACAGAAAAACAAAAAGGCTAAACTGAATACCCCCCAACCTTGGCCCCAAAGGCGTCATTGGCTAACACAGGGATGTGGGTCGATTTGCATTCGCATTTCCTCCTAAGTCCTATTCCTCCAATTAATTACAGAGTGTCCCAGAATTACCCAAACATTTATTGTCTGGCTAAAAGTACCTACAATTGCGCTCGATTCCTAGTGAAACATATAATAGCCGCGTTTACATAGGGCTAGTTGCCAGATAGTGGAATTCCGATAACGAGACATTTATTCCCCACTATTATATTATATACCTACATATCCGGAATTGGAGGATGTTCAGTAATTGAGGCGCTCGCTCATAAAATGCCGTGCGTTTCATGCACACTCCTCAAGCAAAAATATTTTTACTTTCCAATTTTCCACATTTTCTCAAGGCTTAGACCGTTACAGAGACCGTTTTAATTGACTTTGATGAAGTTGAACGCGAGAAATCACAACCAAATGCTGCATTAGGTTGTAAAGAACTGAATTGCGTTTTCCCACACACGTGGCGTTTTCTCACCTACGTCTGCAGGAGAGACCGGACCCACTATGCCCCCCCCCCCCCACCATCGAAAGGTTCTTCATGACTCCCGGGGGCCCCCGGGGAACCTGGGGGCCCTATACACTGTGGGGGGCCCCTTCGAAAGCAGGTGGCCCCCTCCTGGGCGAAATCCTGGGTACGTGCCTGCTTTCTCCTGCCCTTCTTCGAATTTTGATCGCCTTCTATTCTAAACCGCAAAGATCTCAAAGACAAGAAGCTCGCAAGTTTTGATGTCAAGGCGTTGTTTACCAACGTGCCTATAGCTGGGGCGACTCAAGGGCACTGGACCAGAACCCAGACATCATTCTGCCAGTGCCCAAAGCTGATTCCATTCGGCTAGTACGTCTCTGTGTGGAGTTCGGCGCCCTAGAGTTCGAAGGCGCTGAATTCAAGCAGATTGACGGACTGGCGATGGGGTCACCTTTGAACCCGGTACTCGCCTGCATATTTAGGAAATATTAGAAGCAGATCACTTTCTACGCATAGCCGGAACCGATACTACCTGGTTCCGGTATGTCGACGACATCTTGATCATCACAAACAACGACAAGGATTTGATGTCTTTGCTTGGCCAGATCAACAACGTTCACCCAAAGATACAATTTACCTGCGAAGAGGAAGATAACGGTACGCTAGCATTTTTGGACACGCGTATCTGGAACCGTAGTAAAAAGGCGGCGTTCTCAGTTCACAGAAAGCCGACCAACAAAAAATGACCTAATTCACTCAGCCCACAGAAGCCGAACGAAAACAGAAGTGGTAATTGGGCTTCTATCTACGGGCCTTTCGTATTTGCTCTTAACAGTTTATAGAACAAGAAAGTATTTATTAAGCTCAAGTACCACCAGGCCTCCTATATAGTTTAGAGAAGAAAGTGATAAAAATTCGAAGAAGGGCAAGAGAAAGAAGAAACGGCAAAAAGAACTACCTCTCGGTACCGGCATCAAAGGAAGCTGAAGTTATAGGAAGATTTGTGAAATGATCATTCAATATTTCATCTCCAGCCGGTCTGCCGACCAAGAACCTAGTTCAGTCAAGAAAGAAGAAAGCCACCGAGAGCTAGGGCAGTGTGATTTACAAATTCCGTGTGGTGCATGCGATAAAAGTTTCATAGGTGAAACATTTAGAGGCATAGATGGCACAAGAGCGATCTTAGGCATCATAGATTGTCTAATGCATTTGTACAGCATCAGGCACATACCCATGATTTTGCCCAGAAGGGGCCACCTGCTCTCAAAGGGCCCACTGGTCATCCGGGGGACCCCTGCCAACTCAGACAGGGGCAGTGGCGGCGGAACACCTTCAATTAAGGGGGGGGGGGGGCACTGCCGACTTTTGGTTCCATTCTTTCCATGCAACGCCCACAGGGCTAACGTTAAAATGCCATAATCAAGGGGTGGCACGGTGCCCCCCGTTCCGCCGCCTATGGCAGGGGGCGTGCCCAGAACCTTTCATGGGGGGCTGGGTACAGTGGGCCCAGTTGTCCCTTGCAGACGGGCCCATCTGTAACGGTCTTAGTCCTAAGAAAATGTGGAAAATTGGAAGTCGAAAACGTCATTTTGCCTGAAAGGTATGCATAATATGCACATAATTTTATGAGCGAGCGTAGCGAGCGAACGCCTCAGAGTCGCCGGTGTAGGTCCCTCGCACTGGTCTGGGGCGCTCAGAGGTGCCAGTGAAAGACCATCAGATGCAATGGTGTGGGGTCCTCACAGGCGCCGTTGTGGGGGCCTTAGGGCTTAGAGACACTGGTGGGGGCCATCATAGGCATGTGTGGTACTGTGCCTGTGGGGACCTGGGCTGAAAGTTACTGGTGGCTCTTCATAGGCCGACAAGGGACACTCAGAATCCGGCCAGAGTCGCTGGTAAATGCCGTCAGATGCGCTACCGGAGGGCTCTCAAAGGCGCCGGTGTGGGGGCTCTTAGAACCGCAAATGCGGGTCTTCAAGAGGCACTGGTGTGGGGCGCTAAAGGCCGCCGTCCACTGCTTGAATATGCGCTGAATTTAACGTTGGGGTCTATGAGCTGCGCGCCGAATGCCGTTCAGCGCCGAAAGCGCGATTCAGCTGATTATTTGCCGGCTGTTGGGCGTCGAATCATGCGCTGACGACTCAAGATTACTTTACTTCTCCTGACGACTTAAACTACTTCAAGTTTTCAGTGCGCACTAGGCATGGATGATTATGCGCAAAATACGCTCCTAACCAATGGACGGCGACCTTTAGAGGTGGCGGTGAGGGCCTTCGCAGGCGCCGTTATGAGGGCACTCAGAAGCACTGGTGTGGGTCGTGAGGCCATAACATACGGATGTGGGGCTCTTACTGATCCCTCATTGGCCAGCTAGGCCATCGGAGGCCGGCAAAGGTTCCTCAGAAGCGAGTGTGGGGCCCTTCTGGAGATAAGTGTGGCTACATTAGAGCCCACGAGTTGCTCTCTCAAGCCCTGCCGCGTCCTTTTCAACTGAAGGATGGTCAGCGTGGACCCTCTGCCGCCAATTGGCACCATAGGGCCCCTCGGGCCCGATGGAACCTAAACCCGATAACGGGCACATGGCCACTAGCCCCCTGGCTATGCCACTGAATCCAAGTGATCAGGGACCCCCTTAATCAGGGGCGTCTCAGGTGACTAGGGGACTTTCAATTGACCAGATCCCACTAAGTGACCAGGGAACCCTCTTATCAACAGGGGCCAGTTACATCAGGGGCACCTCGGGTAACTAAGGGCCTTCATATGGCTGCAGGGGCCTTGCAGATAACCAGACACTTCCCGGTTAAACACGGTCCATCAGGTGACCGACCAGGGTTACTTCAGACCACTGCCCAGTGGCCAACCAGGTGATCAGAGGCCCCTCAAGTAAGTAGGAATCATCATATAATCAGGGGCCCGTCAAATAACCAGGTACCCCTCAGATAGCCAGGAGCCCCTCATATTCAGGGGCCCTATGTGGCCAGGTGGCCCCTCAGGTGACCAGGAGGTCCCTCAGCTGACCAAGAGGCCCATCAGGTAACCAGGGGCCCCTCAGGTGACAAGGGCCCCTCAGATAGCCAGCCAGGGGCACCATATATGTGACCAGGGGGCCCTAATGCGACCAAGAGGCTCTTCAGGTGGACAGAGGCCCTCAGATGAACAGGGGGCCCTCAGGTGACCAGGGGGCCCTCAGATGGTCAGGATCCGCTCAGATGACCAGGGGGTTCTCAGGTGACCAGTGAGGTAACTAGGGGGCCCCTCAGGAGATCAGGGGCTCATCAGGTAACCAGGGGGCCTCTCAGGTGACCAAAAGGTCCCTCAGATGATCAAGGGCCGCTCAGATGACCAGGGAGCCCCTCAGGTGACCCAGTGATGTAATTAGGGGGCCCCTCAGGTGACCAGAGGTCCCTCAAGTGACCAGGGGCCCCTCAGGTGACAAGGAGGCCCCTCAGGTGGTCAGGGACCCCTCAGATGACCAGGGGGCTCCTCAGGTGACCAAGGGGGCCTCAGGTGGTTAGGAGTCAATCAGTTGACCAGGGGGCCTCTCAGGTGACCAGTAAGGTAACCAGGGGCCCCTCAAGTGACCAAGGGGCCCCTGAGGTGACCAGGGCCCCTCAGATGGCCCAAGGGCCCCTGAGGTGACCAGGGGACCCCTCAGGTAACCAGTGGCCCTCAGTTAGGATGGGGTGCTGTGGGCTCGTCACTGTGACGGAATCCCTCTTTGATATTTTTTTCTTTCGAGTAAAAGACGTTCTGTCTAGTATTGGAATTAAGGCACGGGGATCCAGCACGCCTTCGGCGTGCAGGTTCACCAGAGTTATCCCTGGACCGCAGGGGCCCCCTCGCGCCTTCGGCGCTCAGGGGGGGGGGCATGGCCCCCGTGGCCCCCCTTGGGTACGTTACATACTGTACCCCATGTCGACGAGGCAGGTCACCTTCCAGACAGGAATGGAACTTCAATTTTGTGTAAAGGGTTGCAAAAGAAACATAGACAGGCTTTAGAGGCAGTATTCATTTCTCCGTTTTTAACTTTCAATGGCAATGTTGGTAAAGTGAAACTCAGTAGGTAGTAGGTACACGGCTCAGCTACTCGTAAGGGATCTGGCGAACAGGGGTGCGACATAGAATGCGACATGTTTCTTCGAACGAATTTACTGTCTGTTATGTCACTTTATTCACTTGCATGATGTGTATTTGGGCCAATGTTTTAATTTTTGTCATTTGGATATTAAGGCTTGAAAAATGCATTTTTTGTCGAAACACGTGTAGCCATTCAGAAGAAAATATAATTAAAAATAGTTCCCATTGTTTATCCCATAATAATAATGATATATATAAATACGTTTAGCGCATTTACTTTAAAAAATATATGAATTTTCTATTCAGTATAATTTCACAGGCCTGAACTTTCCACTCGCATGGTCCGTTTGGCAGCAGAATTTTACATTTTCCCACTGGCACCCAAGCCCAGATAGTACTTTCGGGGCTGAGCTGGGGTCGCGCAAGCAGCCGCTTCCGACGTCGCAGGTTCATATCCGGCTCCACATCCGGCTCCTGAACGCAGCCACAGGGATCGTGAGTAGAGGTGGCAAAAGATGAAAATTTTGGGAACCAGACTCGAACCAGACCCGGCTGGACATTTCTGGAACCAGTCGGACCCGGTCTTAGTTGGAATCGGAACCAGTTGGACCCGTTCCCCAAAAGTCAATTAATAAAAACTGCTTGTAGGTATCATTAGTTGCATCATGTAAAACAGCCTATTTCCCACTGGGAATACTCATGAGCTACTGTGTGCAAAGAAACATTCACTTCATATTTTGCAATAATGTGTAGTGCGCAAGATGTATAGTTATGGTAGGACCCGGTTGGACCCGTCAGAAAATTTCCAGGAACCGGTCTGGACCCATATGGGTCCAGTCCAGACTGGTTCTTTGGACCGGGTCCTCGGGTCCACATTTTGCCACCTCTAATCGTGAGGCACCTCAACCGTGCACCCGACCAGACTGTCGTTCACGTAAAGCTGTGTGTTCCGTACAAGCCTGTCGTGATTTTCCTATGTTCTTCAAAATGCCGGCATTACTGTGACCTTCTTGATTATCACCTGTTTCTCCCTCTTATTCGCTGTCTGATGGTATTTTAACGTCGGTGTTGTTTAATTCTCTCCGTCCGTTTCCGTCTGCAGGGCGCGGCAGTCCAGTCCATGTGGGGCCCAGCCCATGTGTGGCCCTGACCGTGGTGCATACTTCCGACCCCGTTTGCATAGGCGGCGGAACGGGGAGGGCACCGGGGCACAGTGCCCCCTTTGATTTTGACATTTTAACATTAGCCCTATGGGCGTTGCATGGAAAGAATGGGACCAAAAGTCGACAGTGCCCCCCCCCCCCCCTTAATTGAAGGTGTTCCGCCGCCACTGCCCGTTTCAGTTGTCACCAGAGTGTCGCTGGGGAGACGACCCGACCGAAGTTCTCTCCCCGGCATCGAACGAATATAGCTATAGCCGACAACCACGAGTATCTAGACGGTAGACCCGATTACCAAACGAGAAGCCGAGCTCGAAACCGAGCCAAAACGAACTCTGCAACGCTGTGTTATCGGCCCAGCCGGGCGTGCACGAGTCGCCGTGCAGACAGGGTGCTTGGGCCAGACAGGCGTCGTCCAGGACGCAGCGCGGGTCGGCGGCCGTGTAACCGGGCCGCAGCTCGCAGTGGCAGCTGTAGCTGGGCCGGGTGGCGGCGCTGCGCCTGTAGGTGCCCTTCCTGCGGTCCGCAGGGCGCGCCCAGTCGGCACGGGTCGCGCGGCTGCTGACACAGCGGCCCACAGCCAGCGATAACCGTGGCGGTACGGGACCGCAGCGGCCACCATAACAAGACCACCACACTCCACACAGGTTAGCCTGCACGCAGCTCAAGTCGTCCAGAGAACGCGGCTGCAAGTTGCAGCGCGTCTGGCAGCTGCAGCTGTCGGCGACGCTACTGCGCTCGGCCCGGTGGCCAACCTGCCGATATTGGAGCGCCTCACCGTCCGCCCACGGGTTCAGAGGCTCGGCACCCACCAGTTGCGGCCGGAGCGAGAGTGCGTTCGCGTCGAGCACGCTGCAGCGGCCGCGCAGGTAGTACAACACGTGATGCTGGTTGTCACCAAAGATGGCCGTGTCAAGCCGCTGGCCCAGGCGCTGCCACGATTACCGGTGCGCCGAGCCGGCCGAACAAGCACCAGCTAACGCCCACTGCGGCAAGTGGCCTGCAAACTGCGGAATGCACATCCCTCCACTCAACATCTTTTTGAGCATGAAAATCGTCCTTGTCCCAAGTGGTCCCCCCCCCCCTTCCCATAATGGACGCCAGTTAGTTTTTGCCAATATCATAAAAAGGTAGATATTGGCCAGCCTCTGGCATCAGACACCAGCGCCCAGAAAAGAATGTACTTTAGGGGTCTGAAGCAGAATCAGTTGCAACTTGCAATTGTAATAATTTGGTAAAGCAGAGTCCTGATTGGTTCCAGTCCACTGAAGTTCTACACAGTCAGTCTGCAAGATTTATTTCACAATAATTACCTGTTATTTACACACAACACAAATGCTATAGGCAATGGGTGCCTTAGCACTGAGAATATTACCTTCTGAAGATGGAGAAAAAAGATAAGATATATGTTCTATGCAATTCAGAATCAGTAAAAAAAAAAAATCAAGTTAGGAACTGCCCTTGTAAACAGGTAGGTACCTATACAATGGCACTTGGCTTGGCAACACAGACTCGCAGTTAAACTTGGGTGATAAACAAGGTACTTTATTTTCTGATTTTGGATTATTTTGGTGGAGATTTTATATTTTGGTATAAACTGACCTACATTATTCACACAAAAACCATAGATAGGTATTCATTTCACTGAACATTATCTTCCATGTACAAAGACCCCGTTCAAAGCCAAAAGTTGGGTTTTTGCCCCCCCAAACCCAAAAGACTCATTGTGTGTAAAAGCAAATCTTGTCACCAACCCCAAAAGCGACTTCTCACTAAGGTAAGGTCAAAAGAGAAATTTGTCCCGAGTTCAAAAATTATTTGTCGCTAAGCCCACAAGCTGCTTTAGTCACTAAAATCCAAAGCTATTTTTCCTCTATGTCCAAAAGCAAATTTTGATCCTAAACTCAAAAGTAACTTGTCGCTATGCCAAAAAGCGGCATTTCCACAAAGTCAATTTTTTTTTGCTAAGCTGAAAAGCTGCTTCAGCCCCTAAAACCCATCAGCTATTTTTCTGCTATGCCCAAGAGCAAATTTGACTCAAAACCCAAAAGCGAGTAGTCGCTAAGCTCAACAGCGAAATTTATCCAAAGTAAAGAAATTATTTGTCGCTAAGTCAAAAATCTGCCTTAGCCCCTAAAATCCAAAAGCGACTTTTGACCCTAAACCCAAATGTAACTTCTCGCGAACTCAAAAATGACATTTGCTAAATAAAGTCAAAAAATTATTTGCCGCTAAGCCAAAAGCTGCTTCAATACCTAAAATCCAAAAGCGACCTTTCCGTTATGCCCAAAAGCAAATTTTGACACTAACCCCAAAAGTGACTTGTTGCTAAGTTGAAAGGCAACATTTGCCCAAGTCCATAAAAGCTTGTCGCAAAGTTCAAAGGCTGGCTGCTTTTGACCCCAAAATCCAAGTGACCTTTTTCCATGCTCAAAAGCAAAGTTCATTTTTGTCCTTGTCGCTAAGCCCAAGTGACTTACCTACTGATGGGTCAAGAACTTACTTTTGGCCCAAGACCAAAAAAGCAAGTTTGTGCGGTAGTAGTATACAGTGGTGGATCCAGCTCAGTTTTTTTTTTGGGGGGGGGGGCAAACCATAACAATTTATTGATTCTTTCCGTGCCTCGTCCATAGGCGTAATGTTAAAATTATGCCGTTTGGGAGGGGAAAATGCCCATTTTGCCCCCCCCCCCCTCCCTGGATCCACCACTGGTAGTAGGTATAGCAGGCATCATGCTTGTTTTTTTTTTTTTGCAACCAAGGGGAGGTGCTGTAGGTTAGGATGTAGGTTGTGGGTTTCAGGTTGTAGGCAGGGGCGCGGGAACTACTTTCCGACTGGGGGGGCACACCATAATAGAGATCAACCTAGGGTACCCCCAAATCTAGTTTTCTCACCGGTTTTAGGCCACTTATTTTTCAACCCTCGGCTTTTTCAACAAAAAAAAAAGAAAACATTTGCAAAAAAGTGTGGTATTCCGTCTCAAAGCTGTGGGGGCACCGCCCCCACGGCCCCAGAGTTGGGGGGCAAGCTGCCCCCACTGCCCCCCCGGCTCCCGCGCCTATGGTTGTAGGTGGTAGATTTTAGGTTGTAGGTTGTAGATAAGGTTAGGTTAGGTTTAGTTATTTTTGGTTTGGTTAGGTTTGATAAGAAAGCTCTGGGTATAGCGCCTCTCCTCGGTTGCAAAAAGGAGTGTGATGCCTGCTTTGCGACTAACGTTTGTGCAATATCAAACACCAAGCATTTCACCTAGATATTAGGTAATTTACAAATGTAATCCTGAGGCTGGATTCAAACGTTAACAGGCACTAAATCTGGATACGATACCTACTACAAAAGAAAATCCATGAATTGCGCCAGGATTTAACAAATCACAAAAAATGGAACAGCCATTTGGCTCATTTTTGAAGAATAGTCATTCTTACGAGTAAAAAGACAATTGTATTTATATTAAGTTCTTGTTTTACTATTTTCTTGTAATATTCATATCATCCAGATAAATATTCAAATAAATATTTTCGATGTTACCTCTATTATGATCAGTAAAACATTCAAGCCGATAGGTAGGCATTTTCAGGCATTTTATATTTAGCAACTGCCGAGACCAAAGCGACGCGGGCAACAAAAGAAACCGCGGGGATAACGTCATTTTGAGTCATTAGATAGACATAAATGGTTTTAAGTACAAGGCATCTGCACATTTAACACTCAAAACAATACAAATTAGCATTTTTATTGATAGACAATTGCCTAGATCTTACCGTCGAAATCGAAGTCGCCCAGCGCGCGAATGGCGGACTGGTAGTTGATAGAGCTGGACACCAGTACTTCTGGATGGGCGTGTTGTCATTTCAAGGTGCCTATTTACTACCTATTTAAAAACGCTAGGTATGAATTTGTTATTATTTAATCTACCTGCCACCCAAAACCGAAAACATCAAAATATTTGCAATTGTACATGCAAAATACCTACCCATTCCATCATCACAAAGTACCATCTCTTTCATACGTCATCAATATGGCACAGCAGAAAGCTGAAATGCCCGGCGGATTTGTGTGAACGCGAGGGAAGTCACGTGACCTTGAGTCACACTCTTTATGGCAAAATCCAGTAAAAAGGGGCCCATCTGATATTTATACAGACGTTATATCACGACATAAGGAAGGCGTTGTGATGCTCAGCATAGTGGTGCCCGATTTTCGGGCACCACTATGCAAACGGGCACCACTTCGCGTAGGTGTATCGGACAAAGGGCACCACTACGCTGGTCTTACAAACGCACTCACACACACACACACACACACACTGCTCGAACGGGTCGAGGGCCACGCCGTTCGACCGCACACTTCACAAAGCTCTCACAGCAAACGTGCTTCAGAATCTCACTCAACGTCTCAGCCCTCCAGGGAGACACATGCGCACGTGTTTACTCTTCTTCCGACAGCCTCACTAATCCATTCTTCAGGCTGCACACAGATCAACTAACAAAAAACCGCGCCCTGTCTTCCGACGGACGTCCGGCCACTGCACCCAAAGCTCTTGCCGCGAACGCACACGGGGCCACTTCGCTTTACCCATTCTACACGACAGGGGCACCGTCTCACGCCAGCGCATCTAGCCCAACCGCCAGCCATATCTCCTCGTAGCACCGTAAGCCAAACAAGAAGCGACGATCAACCGCACACACGACGGGGGTCAGGATGTCGAGCTGGGCCGGCTGGCCCTCCGGTGCTACTGAGCACGCCACTATTAGCACTAGTCTAGCCGGCGGCGGCTTCGGGCAACGAGTGACGAGAGTGGCTCGGAAGCGGCGGCGCTGACTGCTAGTAGCCTACACGGGTATCTCGTAGTCTTCCAGCGGGTCCCAGGCCTTCTTTTCGCCCATGGCAGGGATGCGGATGATACCTCCCTCGCTGGGAAGCATGGTGAGTCCGTCGGAGAGGAACTCGTCCACCTGCCGAGCCACCTGGCGACCCTCGGAGATGGCCCACACGATCAGCGACTGGCCGCGGCGACAGTCTGCAACGAGACAGGGCAAACGAATGTAAGACGGGAGGGACTTGAAGTCCGAGAGCCGGAGGCACACCCAGTCAGACAGGGAGGGGACACTCGGTTACGGGAATGTCTATTCGGACAGAGGGGTTCGGAAATAGTTAGAAAAGGCAGTTATGTAATGATTTAACAGGCTGGCCTCAATGGGAAATGACTGCAATAACAGGTCAAAGGGAGCTGTACGTGGAAGGGCAGGCTGCATTACACGCTGGCAGGAACGAAAAAAAAAAGTAAAAGAAAACACATTTATAAGAAAAAAACGCCGCTAAGGCAATCTTATTTCGACAGTCACTTTATCTGGCAATGCAGTGGTTTCAAGTTCTTACAAATGGGGGACAGTACTAAGACGCGTGTCACAGTCCACGTAAATATCCTGACGCGCTGGGGCTCTCCCGATTGCCTTACCTCCCGCGGCGAACACGCCCGGCAAGCTGGTATTGTATTTTCCCGGCGGAGTCTTGACATTGGAGCGGGGGTCCTGCTCGAGCTCCATCTGCTTGATGAGGTCGGCCTCCGGGCCCAGGAAACCCATGGCCAGGATCACCAGGTCCGCCTTGAACACCTGAGTGACAGACGATAGATATACTCGTAATTCATGTGTTAGGGTATGTCATGTGTTAAGGGAAAACAAGGGGACGCTCATATGATCAAATGCACACTTTACAATAGGTAACTATGAACTTGAAATGCCAGACACAAGCCACACAAGAGGATTACGTACCTACTATACCTTTACAGAGAGTTTTCAAGGCAGAACATTCAGAGATTCGTATTTGTAAATTGAAAAGTAAAAATCCATAAGTGGCAGGACAAAATCAAATATAGCAAAAAAGGAGAGAATACATTCTAGTAAGCCCAAAGAAGACTAGAAGTCAAGTTTATGTATGCATGAAGCTTAAGTTAAGTCGTTAGTACAGTACCGACCTGTTCGGTATCGGGCTGCTCCTTGAGCTGCCAGCGTCCCTCCTCGTCCTTCACCCACTCAACGCGAACGGTGCGTACGCCCGAGACGCGGTCCGAGTCGTCCGACAGAAACTCCTTGGACATGATCGAATAGTGGCGCGGGTCGGCGCCGAACTTGTGCTGTAAGACAGAGAGGGAAGGGCGTCAGGGGCCATTAGTAGAGTATACAGTCTGGGTGAGCGGAGAACGCACTTACAGCTACACAAGATTGATAGAGAGCGAATGAAGTGGTTCTCTCGTAATTTTTGAACGAGATTAACCCGGCAGTTGCTGGGGTATTTCGCCACCCACCGTTTGCTGGGGGGGGGGGGGGGGGCGTTAAACGCCCCAGCCGATAACTCGAGAACCAATAGGCGCAGCGAAACGCACGAGGCGGCAAACGAAAGAACGCGACGAGACGCTTCCGATGAGTACTTTAACCCGCGAGTTGCTGGGGGGGGGGGGCGTTAAACGCCCCCACTTTTTTCGCCGGGCCATAGCATAAAAACGGCGCGCCGCAGGCGCGCCAAATTTTGGGTACCTGTAGGGAATTGATTGAAGTTTATTGTGACATAGTTTCAAAAAAATCGGTCGGAAAATTTTTGAGATATCGAGGTTTTAGTGACGTCATGATTTCTGAGTTTTCGACCAAAAACGGCATATGTTAAAAAAATCATATAAAATCACAGAATAGACATACAGACATGCTGTAAACGCCATTCGACTGCCAATACCATGATCAATCAAATGGCTATCTTCGATTATTGATTATCGTTCCGCATTTACCATAGTCTTGAACTGAATCTTGGCAATTTTTCGTGACTACTTCACGACCATGATACATAAATTTCTTAAATTGAACTTTTTGAGCCAAACACGTACACATATGATAAAATGAATGTTACCATCGTGTTCTACGCCCCAAATTACCTATAAAATATGTGTCACAGGCTGCGAATATCAGTTTTGATTTTCGGGGATATGTGCCTACCCAGTTGACCTGACCTTGACCCTGACCTATGCTTGACTGACCCCTACATGGAGCTGACACTCCTGTAGGCCTTATAAGATGGATTGTGCACCGTTTTGACAGAGTTTATAGCGAGAGGCGCCCATTGCAAAGTCCCGAAGTCCATGCTACTGAAAGCCCGATTTCAGGTGTTTGACCTGACCTTGACCCGACCTGTGACCTCAAAATTTAACTTTAAAGTACTCATCTGAAGCGTCTCGTCGCGCTCTTTCGTTTGCCGCCTCGTGCGTTTCGCTGCGCCTATTGGTTCTCGAGTTATCGGCTGGGGGCGTTTAACGCCCCCCCCCCCCCCAGCAAACGGTGGGTGGCGAAATACCCCAGCAACTGCCGGGTTAAAGTTGAATTTTGAGGTCACAGGTCGGGTCAAGGTCAGGTCAAACACCTGAAATCGGGCTTTCAGTAGCATGGACTTCAGGACTTCGCAATGGGCGCCTCTCGTCAGAAACTCTGTCAAAACGGTGCACAATCCATCATATAAGGCCTACAAGAGTGTCAGTTTCATGTAGGGGTCAGTCAAGCATAGGTCAGGGTCAAGGTCAGGTCAACCGGGTAGGCACATATCCCCGAAAATCAAAACTGTTATTCGCAGCCTATGACACATGTTTTATGGGTAATTTGGGGCGTAGAACACGATGGTGACATTCATTTTATCATATGTGTACGTGTTTGGCTCAAAAAGTTCAATTTAGGAAATTCATGTATCATGGTCGTGAAGTAGTCACGAGAAATTGTCAAGATTCAGTTCAAGATTTTGGAAAATGCGGAACGATAATCAATAATCGAAGATAGCCATTTGATTGTTCATGGTATTGGCATTCTAATGGCGTTTACGGCATGTCTGTATGTCTATTCTGTGATTTTATATGATTTTTTGAACATATGCCGTTTTTGGTCGAAAACTCAGAAATCATGACGTCACTAAAACCTCGATATCTCAAAAAATTTTCCTACCAATTTTTTTGAAACTTTGTCACAATAAACTTCAATCAATTCCCTATAGGTACCCAAAATTTGGCGCGCCTGCGGCGCGCCATTTTTGAGCTATGGGCCGGCGAAAAAAGTGGGGGCGTTTAACGCCCCCCCCCCCAGCAACTCGCGGGTTAAGATGATTTACCGACTTCATAGTGCAAATCATGTTAGAGCATTTACGTAGCAGCAGTTAATAACCGAAATGTATCGATAGCTTCAAATTCAAACTTCAGATATCGCTACCTTCAAGCGGCATCAGCTAACTGACCTTGACCTCCTCGTGTCCGTAGTCGACGCGGAACACCTTGGGCCACTCCGGCCAGGGGTTGTCGCTGGCGCGCGAGTCCGGCGGCCGCGGCAGGATCTCAAATGCCGTCACCGAGCGGGCGCCCTGCCGAAAACGCACGCATATAGGTCAGACATTCGGCGAGTTGACAATCGACTCCATATAAAACCATTGCAGATGATTTTCCCATACCTGCTACATTGCATGATTAAATCGAGACATCCAGGCATTTTAATGGCACGTGCACTGTACCACACTTTTCAAAGTTTAATGCAGTGCCTTAATATTGCCAGCCGTGTGGTTCAAGGGGTGTGGTTAAACGCGTTGAACCACACGGCTGCTGACGTCACTATCAATTATAGTTGTGAGCTTTTTGGCAGGTATGGGAAAGACCTTCCAGCCCTAAGGCCGGGAATTCAATAAATGTCACCTCACTTTTTTAGCGAAAAGCACCTCGGGCCTAACGGCCCTCGGAGTTTTCGCTAAAAAACCTCGGTGACATTTATTGAATCATCCCGGCCCCGGGCAGGAATATATTAACCGAACCAGCTCAAGTCATGTCATCAGGGTCAGCTTCCCAGCTGAGCCTGAGCCTGATAAGATTGCCTGGCAAGCTAGCGTGTGCGCATGACAAAAGAAGAATGGACCCACTTTTAGCTATCCCTTGCAGCAGAATGCACTAAATGCGACTCAATAATCATACAAAACGTCCAACTTAAAACGCTTGTCCATCTCCACATATTCCGAGGTCATATTCCTAAAGCAGCGATGGTCACCATTAGTTTGGATTCCCCGTTACGTACGTGCCGCAGGGAGGTGCCGATGCAGTCGTTGCCCGTGTCTCCGCCGCCGATGACGATGACGTCACGGTCCTTGGCCGAGAGGCGTGTCTCGTCGATGTCGTTACCCATCTGCTTCTTCTGCCACGTCTCCAGGAACTCCATGGCGAAGTGGATGCCCTCCAGCTTCCGGCCGGGGATCGGCAGGTCACGAGGCCAAGAGGCACCCGTGCACAGGACCACGGCGTCATACTCGCTCAGCAGCTCCTGCAAAGGGACGCCGGTGTGGTTTCATACTCATCCAATGTGAAGACTGGAGAGAGACAGGGCAGCACAGGACGTACAGCCCTCAGCAGACTGCGTGGTAGGTATTCTTTTTTCGACAAAACCAAGAATAAGTAAAAGGATGTGTTATTATTCGTCAGAACTCACTACGAATAGATGCGCGTTGCTCCACTCCTTCGACTGGGTCCATCATTAAACAAATTATACGCCTTATGTGGCAACAAAATGCAAAAGTTTGTTTTGGGGGCAAAAATAAACTTTTGTGTTTTGCTGCCAAACTGGATGGAAAATGGATACGATGATAATGCCAATCTAAGGTGCTGAGTCTCGCGCGTCTTGCTGTTACGATTTCCGAGTGACCGATAGCATGGTATTCGCGCTATTCTCGGTTTTGTCGAAAAAAGAATACCTACCACGCAGTTTGCAAAGGGCTGTACTTCATCTGACAGTATTTGCGGGACAGGTAAACATTGTCAATCTTATGAGGGGATGGAATATGACGTCTCACACATCCAGCTGTTTTGTTGAAAGTGAGACGGAGTTTAAGGCCACACTCATGGAGCACATTGATAGAGTAATGGCCGCCAGTCGCGACGACTCCACGTGCCGAGCCGGTCTCACCTTGGGCTTGACGTCAACACCGACATTGCAGTTGGTGACGAACATAACGCCCTCGTCCTCGAGCAGCTTGACACGGCGCGCCACCACCCCCTTGTCCAGCTTCATGGTCGGGATGCCGTACTGGAGCAGACCGCCGATGCGGTCATTTCTCTCCAGCACGACAGCTGTGTGGCCGGCCTTGTTGAGCTGGGCGGCGGCCGCCATGCCGGCAGGACCGCCTCCCACGATAGCGACCTTCTTACCGGTGCGCCTGAGCGGCGGCTCCGGGTGCACCCAGCCCTGGTGGAGAAAAAAGGTAAGGCACGACCGTCAGTGGAGGGGGAGAATGGTAAATCTACCACGGTCTCTAATGAAAATAAGTACCTAATAATGTTCCTGCACTGCACTTACATTTATCTTTTGATGTCATTCCTCGCACAGCAAAGTCCTTACTTCGGAAGAAGGAGTCTTAAATGCTCCCTGATGAACTCTGGACCTCAGGACCAAGACCTACCATACTGACATAAGGACCGCCCAATGACCCACCATTTCGAATCCGTGGTCGATGATGGCGCACTCGATGTTTTTTATGGTAACCGGCGGGTTGATGATGCCCAGCACACAGGCGCCCTCACACGGCGCCGGGCACACCCGGCCGGTGAACTCTGTCCAAGAGAGACGAGTCAGCGAAAGGTAGTGGAGCGGAAGAGGGGGAACGGTACAGGCGACTAGCTTGTGGGACTGCGCCTTGTCAAAGCCATACGCAAAAATAATAGATAGCGAATAAGGCGGCATTTGCATGAAGTGCGTCAATTACATTTGTTAGTACTTAACGCAAAAAAATAAGAACAAGGCAATCTGTAACGAGCCCAAATTAGACTGTCTTTTGTAAGCGACGGGACGATTGCCATGCATACACAGAATAGCATATATAGCATTTTAGATAAAAAGGAGTGGCGATGGTAAGAGCTGACAAGGCAAACATAGTCAATCTTTCCTCTCCATCTAATCCCTGTATCCATGACCGAACGCGCAGGTCTCCACCAGTGGTGTGCCCCCACAGACCATCTGCCACACTGACCGGGGAAGTTGTTGGTCTGCAGCAGGTGGTCCAACGCCTCCTCCCACAGACCCTTGTACACCAGGTCGTTCCACTTGGGGATGATGTTGCCCAGCGGACAGCCGGTGGTGCTCTGACACATCGGAGTGCCGCACTCCATACACCTGGCAGAGAGCAAAGCAGCGATTAGAAAACAGTCAGACACTAAAGACAGAAAGACGAGCGGTGAGCAGGCGGCGAACGAACCGACACACAGACCAACCAATGGCAACCATACACATATGCGAGTAGCCTGGCCTATTTAAACATGGAAGAAAAACGCAAACGGAAACAAGATATCCGTTAATTTCGGCAAATGACCAAGTCAGTAAAGACGAGGAGCAAGCATGGCACTCTTGTCTCTACCCCTACGAGCACGGAGAAAGCCACAATCCGTGTGCCACTCACCTTGCCGCCTGGCGCCGCAGTCCCTTCTTCACCAGCTTGTGGTTGTAGATCTCATTCCAGTCCTTCATCCGCTCGGCAGCCGACCGGTACATGATCTTCTCACGGTCATACTGCAAGAAGCCCCTGGGGGTGGAGAGTGAGGAGGGTTAAGTGTTGTGTGTGTGCGACGTGCGTGCGGGGTTGGATTGGATAAGTTAGCAGCTTGTTGGCGAGGTTTAGAAGAGAAGAACACAGTCTGACCGCACAAACAAAAGAAAGGCCACGCACACAGCGCACGAACCAAGGCACCTTTATGATCAATTCAAATCCGTCTGCAAATATTTTAACCAAAAGATAAGCCTACGCATGACTCTTCAATTTTCATGCATGATTGACCTCCACCAAATACAGCGCAATCAATGCCTCTCAAAGGAAGCTTCGGTATTGCATCGTAATTCAGCGGTACAACAACTCCATAATCCATTCTGCTTTAGCATACGAACCACTTTTGCTAGAAACCAGCGAAATAACATAGAAATCAGACTACAGCTACCTCCGCCGAAAGGACTGACCTCATCTTGTCCAGCTTGACAAGCACCTTCTTCTCCTTCTCGGGGTCGGTGATGGAGTCCTCGATGTCCAGCACGTCCGGCTCCTCGTCAGACTCCTCCTTGGCCTCCTTCTTCTTCTCCAGCTGCTTCTTCTTGAACTCGGCCTCGGCCAGCTGGCGCAGCGCTCTCCGGTACTCGTACGGGAACACCTGGAACAATGTTACACGGTCACAGACACAGGACAGTCAGCTGACGCAGCGCCCGACGGTACTCGTACGGGAACACCTGTAACAATGGTACACGGTCACACACGGACACACATGGCCAGAAGGATAGTCAGCTGGCGCAGCGCTCTCCGGTACTCGTAAGGGAACACCTGGAACAATGTTACCCGGTCACATACACAGAAGAACAGTCAGCTGACGCAGTGTCCGACGGTACTTGTACGGGAACACCTGGAACAATGTTACACGGTCACACACGGCCACACATGGTCAGAAGGATAGTCAGCTGGCGCAGCGCTCTCCGGTACTCGTAAGGGAACACCTGGAACAATGTTACACGGTCACACACGGTGGGACAACAGGTCATAGACGGTCAAAAGGAGAGTCAGCTGGCGCAGCGCCCGACAACACTCGTACGGGAACATCTGGATGGATGATCACGACACAGAAACAGGCTGCATGATCATGACACCAGAAACAGGTCATACACGGTCACATACGGTCACATAGGTCAAAGACAGGTCGCACACGGTCAGAAGGGCAGGTGCTGCTTACACGTTTAGGAGATGGTCAGCCATCATACGCGGTCACACACGGACACATGCCAAACAGTGACGCACAGTCATACGCGTTACAAGCTCACATAAAAATAAGTCACTGAACGGTTGGCAGCACACGGTAACAAACGCACGCTACGTCTGTAACCGACCTTGGTGAACTTTTTGACGCTCTCTGGCCAGTTGTCGAGGATGCGCAGGGCCACCAGGGAGCCGGTCTTCTCGGAGAACTCCCGGAGCAGCGCCTCGACGAACAGGATGTCCTCCTCCTTCTCCATGGGGAGCAGGTCCACCATCTCCATGTTGCATTTCCTGTCGAAGTCCCAGGCGAGACAGGGTGAGTCGGGGGTTGGTAGCCGCTTCTAACGCTCTGGGACGTAGATTTCTTAGCAAAGAGCGACCAATTTATGTAAATGCAATAAAAGCGGTAGGCATGCCTCATATATGACTGAAGAGCGTTCGAGCATTTTGATTGATGGACTACGATTAGGCGGATGCCGTTATATGCTGATACCCACTGCTAACATATTAATGCGGAATTACACCGGAACGGCTCTCAACGGTCTACCCAACAATTCAGCGCGTATTACAGACTGTGAAACTCCACTGCATTGAACTTTTTATACGTTTTATCTTTCAAAAGCCTCATAATTTGACAGCAAAATTTCCAATTAGAGCACAGCCCAAGTCACTCTCAACAAACAAATGACGACTATCTCCTGTACCACATGTTTGGCTCACTCACTTCTGGAAGTCCTCGGCCACCTCGCTGTACACGTAGGCGATGCCTCCCGACATGCCGGCGGCAAAGTTGCGTCCGGTGGGTCCGAGGATCAGTACCCGTCCGCCGGTCATGTACTCACAGCAGTGGTCACCCACGCCCTGTATAGGAAACATCAGAGTGACCGATCGGTCAGGGAATGGGCTTCTCGGAGAACCCGGGTGGCTGGTGTGATATCTTGTTGATAGGAAATTGTATTATGCTGATGTTACAAGACAATTTGAACTTTGCACGGAAGAACGATAAGATGCATCACGCTTCAAACACAAAAATAATGTAAAATGTTACACCTAATTATGTGGGGCTAATTAGAGTGTCGGGTAACATAGTGCCGGCTAAATAAGACTTCTTGACCAGAAGTTGCAAAGTTACGCCGAGAAATACCGTAATTAGCCTTCAGTCTAATGAAAAGTGGTAACAAATGACATCCTCTTATAACCATTTCAGGCAAACTTGCAGACAAAGTCTCGAGCGAGCAATATTCTCCAAATTACGTTAACAATTCTAACTCCGCAAGACCAGCCTTGACCTAGGCAGGAACACTACAATAGCCCCATACTATGACCAATGACCACTATTATCGTACCTACCCACCTACCCTTCCCGCTGTCCATTCCCCTTGCCAGCTGTGCCCCACACCTTCCCGTCCCGGCACCCTTCTCTCCCTCCTGACCTCGATGACAGCGGTGGCGCCCGAGTTTCGCACGCAGAACCTCTCGGCCGCCTGTCCCCGGATCATGGCGCGGCCGGAGGTGGCGCCGTACAGGCACACGTTGCCGACGATGATGTTGTCCTCGGAGTGGAACTCCTCCGGCATGTCCTTGGGCGGGTAGATGGTGAGCTCGCCGCCAGACAAGCCCTGTGGGGAAAGGTCACAAGGTCAGACGTCCGCTCATACGCCGCCAGACATACCCTGCGGGCGGACAGAGGGTCAGGTCAGGCGTCCGCTCATACCGGTTAGTCCTAATGTGCCGAAAAGGTTGAGTCCTTTTATTACGGAGCGAGCGAAGCGAGCGTAGTCTTTCCTTAGATTAACGGAAATTTCTGAGTATGAGCGGCCGGCCGGCCGGCCGGCCGTGGTCACGATTCTGTGACGCTTATATCTCAGCAACCACTTGACAGATTTACACGCGGTAATTTTTGTAGGGTAGCTTCATTCCTTCTACCAAGTATTGGCCTATTCCCGATGCATGTGGGTGACCCCTTATGCACGTGCCACGTGCAAAACGAAGAGGTGTCACTTTTGTAATTGTTGCAATATCTCGGTAACTACTTGGCCGATTGCGCTGAAAGTTGGCATGTAGGTAGGCACCCACTAGGCAATGCATATCTATGTGCCAGAGTTGGGGTGCTGCTGCACGTGCGCACGTGCAGGGGTCGATTCCAGATCTCCAGAACGGCTGGACCGATGGCGCTCAAATTTGGCACATGGTTAGGGACCGGTTAGTAGGGTGCCGTGCAAAAGTCAGTTGGGACCCATTTTCCACGTGCGCACGTGCAGGGTGCCGCTTCCAGATCTCGAGAACGACTGGGCCGATTCTGCTCAAATTTGGCACATCGCTAGAGACCGGTTAGTGCGGTGCCGTGCACAAGTCAGCTGGAGGTACCCTCTCGAAATTTCGCACGTGCAAGGCTCACCCTCTCGCTCGCTCCGTTAGTCGCCCCAAAAGGCGTTATACCTACTGGTGTAAATATGTTGAGAATGATGTCGGAATATCTAGAGGCCATGAAAACGTTAGCATTAGGACTTCTGTAGTCCGACTTCATTGCCGAATCAAGTCACGTCCCCACTATTTCACGGCTCCTCTCCCGTGATTGGATGTGACCTTATCCAAGCACTAACACGAACTTAATAAAATCAAGCAATGTGGAAAGAAGCGCACACTGAATCTGATGGAAATGAGAAGCAGCAGTCTTATTATCAATCAGCGTCGAAATGAAGATCTTTCGCCCTTACCGAAATAGCAAAGTAGCCGCAGAGCCTGGGACTGTCCGACCATTACTCTCGTTGTGAAGTCTGAGTGTCAGTGCTCACTTTTAATTGTCTGTCCAAGTCCGACAAGGTGTAACCCCATAAGAGTGCCGATCCCTTTACGCACCTTGCCGACATAGTCGTTGGCGTCTCCCTCGAGAGTGATGTGCACGCCCTTGGAGAGGAAGGCGGCGAAACTCTGGCCGGCCGAGCCCTTCAGGTCCAGCTGGATACTGTTGTCCGGAAGGCCGGCGTCCAGGTGCTTCCTGAGAGACGGAGAGGTGCGACGGTTAGCGTGCGAGAAATTACAGATAACAACAGGGTGTCTTCCTGACCGGACAGCGGGTGGAAGAGCGACAGTCGGGGGATCGGGTACGGGAAAAGATCAGAGACAGCGAAATGTACTCTCGAGTCTCGACTGGGACACTCACACGGGGACTGCAGTGTTGGATTGCGATATCACTGTGAGTATAACTGGGCGACGACATCAAGGACATACCACTGCTAAACCCAATTACCATGCATCGCTAAACAAGCAAACAGGCTTTCCAAGTTTATGAGTAAGATTCGTATTAAATCTTATATCACGTTCCAGCTTGTGACGTTTAATTAGAACCGTGTATCTCTTCCCCCCCCCCCCTCCACGGCCTCCAGTGTCAGTGCAGGTGCGCTGGACTCACTTGGCGATGTGGTAGCTGAGGGTGGCGCCGAACGTCCGGCAGTTGTTCATGATGTCCGCCTGGATGTGCACACGGTCCGTCTTGCCCTCGATCACGTCCATGCACTGAGCGATGACGCCCTCCTCCATCCGGGTCGACAGCTCGAAGTCCTGCCGGGTGGTGACGACGTCAGCACAGAGTAACAAGAGAATGGGTGACGACATAACGACAGCCAACGGTAGAAAACACCAACAAAGCGATTACAGAATTTAAAGACGAGTCGATAAAATGACGCGTCAAAATGTAAGACTGCCTGTCCCAGCCAGGTACACATTTGTAGCACAGTGCCCAGAGAGCCCCCCACGCCCCAAGGATAGCAAACATCCTAAGGAGTGAGCCGTCCTCAGAAAACAACCCAAAGAGTGAGTCTTCGAGACCACCATACCTGAGCGACGCTGCCGCCGAGGATGTTGGTGTTGGGCCGCAGGTCCTGGGCGTGCAGAAGGATACGCGCAAAGTTGAGCAGCTTCGTCTTTGGCGGCAGGTCGTCCCGCAGCTTCAGGTACTGGGTTTGACCGATCAGGTCGTTGAACTTGCGAACGCCAAGCTTGGCCATATAGCCACGGACCTGGAGAACAAGGGGAGTAATTACATTGTGGAATAGACGGCAATCAAAGTTAAAAGATCAACAGTACCGTTAAACATGGCGTGTTACCGTTCATTTCACAGTTCGAGGCATTCACAACCTGAAAGATGTTTTGAGACACACGGTTACGGTTAACCTTAGCACAAGGCCAGAACAAGGCTGAATACACTCATCGCCTCTAGCATCAGCATTACATAGCTCTCTCCCTCCTTCCTCCCCGAATAACTGGAGCCGCCAGCAGCCATCCTACTGACCTCCTCGGCCAGCAGGAAGAGGTAGTTGATGACGTGCTCCGGCTGTCCCTCGAACTTCTTCCGCAGCTCGGGGTCCTGGGTGGCGATGCCCACCGGACACGTGTTCAGGTGACACTTGCGCATCATGATGCAGCCCAGCGCGATCAGCGGCGCCGTGCTGAAGCCAAACTCGTCGGCACCCAGGATGGCGCCCACCAGCACGTCAAATCCTGGTAAGAACGGCAGCAGTGTTAGGTCATGGATGAGACCGCACTGGTGTGCAGTGAGCACCACGTCAAGCACCGACAGGATTTATCAGCACATTGTAGGTGATGTAAAGGGCTTCCGGCTTCTAGACATCTCGTACAATGTGGTTTTTGTCTGGCCAGTGTTTTCGCTAAAATAGTGTTTGTAGAAACGGGGAAATGGTGAGGGTGAAGGTTCGATGCATATAAGGTATACACCGACACGGGGATGAGGAATAAACTTCTACAATCTGGAGGTTGATAGATATTTGGAACTTGATTTAACTGGACCATTGATTGGCTGTACAATTTCTTACGCTCACGAGGTTACAAACCATAGGCATGAGTCTGTTACATGCAGCGTAATATTGCCACGCCTGAGACATCATACACGAAACGACGACTGGCAATCCTTTGTGAATCATCCACACCCCATTATTTTCAATTTTCATCGATACTCCACTTTTAACAAACATGTCCCGAGAAGACTAATGAACGCCGGTTGACGTCCATTGTGGTAACAAACCGCGGCCGTTCCCCGACCCGGCCGCCGTTCGGCCACGAATGTTTCCGCAGCTGTCAAACTCTCATCCGATAGCGGCTCCGAGCCGTCGGGACGGCAAATAAACCCCTGAGAGCCACTCTCCGACTGGCCGCCTTCCAAAGCCACGCCACTGCCGCCAGGCCTGACGCCGGGCAGATGGGCCGAGATAGGGTCGTTACCGACTGGGCCCTCGGTCAGTGTCAGTGTCGGCGCGACCGGGGACGGAGTAAAGCTTGGTGGTCCGACCGGACCGATTCAGCGGCGATACGCCACTCGCCGGCACAGACCTCAGCTCGACCATGGCAGCGGTGGTGCTGCTGCTCGCCGTAGCAGTGTTGGTTTCACCGACCGCTGCGGAGTCGGTGCCCTGCGAACCGGTCAAGTTCGGCCATGACAGCGTCGTGTGCGCCTGTAACGCGACCTACTGCGACACGGTACCTGAAGTACCGGCGCCCGCTGCCGGTGAAGCCGTAGTCATCACGTCTACCCGAGCCGGCGCGCGGTTCCAGCTCAGTTCTGCCTCCTGGAGCACCGAGCCGCGCGACGCCAACCGACTGGCGCAGCTGCGGATCGCTCTGGAGGGCGCCGAACGCCGTCAGGAGGTGTTTGGATTCGGCGGCGCCTTCACCGACGCCGCCGGCATCAACATCGTCAAGCTGCCCGAGGCTGCGCAGGAGCAGCTCATCAACTCCTACTATGGACCGGACGGCATCGGATACTCGGTGGCGCGCGTCCCGATGGGTGGCTGCGACTTCTCCACCCATCCCTACACGTACGCCGATGTGGCTGGAGACACAGTGCTGGCCAACTTTTCGCTGACTCACGAGGACACAGAGTACAAGCTGCCGTACCTACGCCGCGCGCTGGCCGTGTCTGACACTGAGGTACGAGTGTTCGCCTCTCCGTGGTCGGCACCCGCCTGGATGAAAAGCAACGGTGCGCTGAACGGCATGGGCCACCTGCTGCCGGAGTACTATCAGACCTGGGCTAACTACTTCGTCCGATTCCTGGAGGAGTATGACAAGGAGGGTATCTCTATGTGGGGCGTCACGGCACAGAACGAGCCTATTGACGGCGATATCCCCGAGTTCGCCTTCAACTGCATGGGCTGGACGGCTGAGTCGCAGACAGAGTGGATTAAAACCAACCTGGGTCCGACGCTGCGGGCGTCACGATTCAACGCCACCAAGGTGATGATCCTGGACGACCAGCGATTCCTGCTGCCCGCCTGGGCCGACGTCGTGCTTGCGGATCCCGAGGCGGCTGCTTACGTGGACGGCGTGGCCGTGCATTGGTACGGAGACCCATTCTTCCCTGCTGACGCACTCACGGCCACGCACAACCACCACCCGGACAAGTTTCTGCTCAACACTGAGGCTTGCGAGGGCTCCTACCCGTGGGAGATCCAGAAGGTAGCGCTGGGCAGCTGGCATCGCGCCGAAAACTACGCTGCCGACATCATCCGCGACCTGAACCACTGGGTGACCGGATGGATCGACTGGAACATCGCGCTCGACATGAACGGCGGACCCAACTGGGTGAGTAACTTCGTCGACTCTCCGATCATCGTAGACGACGAGCTGCAGCGTTTCTACAAGCAGCCCATGTTCTATGCGATGGGCCACTTCGCCAGGTTTGTGCCGCCGGGTTCCACGGTGTTGGACGCCGGCGTGGAGCAGGGAGACCTACTCAGCGTGGTGGCCGAGACTCCCGACGGCGGAACCGTGGCCACGCTGCTCAACACGGGCGATATTGAGCTGGAGGTGAGCCTCACTGACCCGGAGCGGGGCCATCTAGACCTGACGCTGCCCGCTCGCAGCCTCACCACTGCTAAATGGATGTAGCTAAGGCCAGGATAACAGGTACCAACTAACGACGGAATAGTGCTATCAGAAATTGGTCGACGGCAATGAGGCCTGTCCCGCTGTTAACAAATGTAAGTTAAGCGCAATTAGCTGTAACGTGTGCTAATAAATTTCCTGTCCGTGATAAAACCAAAACTTTTAAAAGTACTACGCATTACACCGAAACGATAAAATCCGACACAACCCAAGCAACTAAAAGACTATACAGTATACAGCAACTACCTGAGGTTTCGCCATTACCTGACATGATTATCGCCTTTACAAATCGCACCCTCCCATCTCTCTAAAGTCCCCCACTACTCTCACCTGTGCGGATCTGCCCGTCGACCTGGAGCACCACGCGCGAGCGCAGGTTGTTGAGCGTCAGAGTCTGGTGCGTCTCCGACAGGCCCAGTTCCCAGGGCAGTCCGGCGAACTTGATGCCCGTCCAGCTGCTGGCGCCGGTGCCGCCGTCGTGGCCCGATATGGTGATGTGCTCGGCCTTGCCCTGTAGACAGAGGCAGAAAGGGAGGGGTCACGACGGGGCGTTAGTCAGCGGGACGGGGGACAGGGATAGTAAGGGAATAATTAACCTACGCAGGCAGCGGTCAGTGTTCGTCGAAATGTACCACTGTTTGTCTTAAAAGGCACTTTTGAATGTTGCAAAATACACCAATAATGGTGAACCACCTTAATCAGCACTTCCTTAACTTGGGTGGCCAAACTCTAGTTTCCTCTGATGACAATTAACTGCATCTGTTTGATCTCTCTTGCTTCCTATAATCACCATTGCCAGATCACCCTTTCAAGGTCCCAATACGCTAAACCACTGTACAAGCCACTAGCAACCGTACTCACCTTGGCCACGCCGCTGGCCACCACGCCGACTCCCACTTCGGAGACGAGCTTCACGCTGATGCGGGCCGCTGGATTGGCCGACTTCAGGTCGTAGATGAGCTCTGCCAGGTCCTCGATGGAGTAAATGTCGTGGTGCGGCGGCGGGGAGATGAGACCCACGCCGGGCACCGAGTGACGCGTCTTCGCAATGTCCTCAGACACCTATCGACGGGGGAAGAAGTTATGGACGCAGCTATGGATATGTGGGTTAGGCAGCTGCACCACACAAGTATTCAAGCCAACGTGACAAATATGGCAAGATAAATACACGAAGCTCACCCATTACACTGGATGGTGACACAAAGTCGTCTATGCTTTGTTGCCCCCAAGTCAAAAACAAAGGTAACCAACTCATGTGGAAAAATAGCAGAAATGCTGCCTGATTGACGCAAACGACCATGCAACCCGACTCAATCAGCGCCCTGCACGTATGTAGTCTCTGGTTCATCTCCAATCCCCACCAAGTCTCACCTTGTGTCCGGGCAGCTCGCCACCCTCTCCGGGCTTGGCTCCCTGCGCCATCTTGATCTGGATCTCGTCGGCATTGGCCAGATAGGTGGCGGTCACTCCGAACCGGCCAGAGGCCACCTGGCAAAAACACGGGGATAGTGGTGAGTGGTGGTGGAAATAAACATAAACCTGACGGTGCGCATATAGATCCGGAACACAGAGGCTCCGTAATTGGCAACAAAAATCCGCTTTCAGGAAGTGCCACACAGTTCGACGACTGACGAAACATATGTAAGGAAAAAGAGAATTCAATTCGCAAGTTATCGACAAGCATGAAGAAGGAGAGCTAGCGGCATTGTTTCGTACTCACTACGCTAGGTTGGCGGCCCCAGCCCAATTTAATCGCAGCGCTTTCCTTGAACATCGAGGACCAAAATTATCTAACAATTAGCCAGCCCAACCCAAGTAACGTGTCCCATTCGGGGACTATACCTCCTACCTCTCTCTGTTTTCCTCCCAGCCGGCAGCACAAACCTGTTTGATGGCCGATCGTTTGATGTTCTTGGGGTCCTCGATCACAAACCGTTCAGAGTTCTCGCCGCCTTCACCGGTGTTGGACTTGCCGCCGACCCGGTTCATGGCGATGGCCAGAGTCGTGTGCGTCTCGTACGAGATGCTGCCGAAACTCATGGCGCCTGGAGAAGGGTGGGAGGAGTCAACAGCGGACGGTGTAAACGGAATGTGGGGTGGCGCCAAGTGCGGAAAGCGAAAAACACAATGCGTCACAACTAGAGATGTCATTCGGTTTCGGATACCGACTTTTTGGTATACCGATACCAAACCGATACCAACTTGGTATTTGGTATTTCCAACCTTATGTTTTTGGTATTTTGTTGGTATTATGAATCCTCAATAATGTATAAGAGGCTGCGAATTTGGTAAAAAGTTTGTATATTCCTGGTATTCCAAAGTTGGTTTGGTTCCGGTATATTCCCATGGTTTTTGGTTGGTATTTGGTTTGGTATCGGTATCCTGATTTTCTGTAATTGACATCACTAGTCACAACTGTGCACTCGGTGGTGCATTGCAGTGATGTAACAATCCATGTAACAGAATGCGTAATGACAGTTCCAACCAACAGTCAACTGGAGCCTGAGGTCATAATATCGTAGCATAAACAGTCCTTCACCTTTCTTCCTCATTTTCCACTTTCTTCACTAATCAGTAGGTAAACTACATCAACATTTACCAAACCATCTCTCTCGTGTCCACTTTTCCAATGTCCTTTAAGTAACTCCATCCAAAGCCCCTCTTCCCTCTCCCAGCCATTAGTGACCGACCACTGACCAGTGCAGAAGCGTTTGACGATCTCGCTGGCCGGCTCGACCTCGCTGATGTCCACCGGTGTCTGCGACTCGACCATGGTCAGCTGTCCGCGCAGGGTGCACTCGCGGATCGTGGTCATGCTCGACGCCACGAACCGCTCGTAGGCGTTCTTGCTGTTGGTGCGCGCTGCCGCCTGTCGGACGATGAGAGGAGCGCAGGCTGTTAGATACGCCACTAGAACGGTAATCCTGACTACAACCGCTCACCAAGCGATAACTTTCAAATCTATCACTGGAACGATGAGAACGGTGCAACGAGACATCCCTAGAACTATTTGAGCAGACAGCACCAAATGACGAACTGTTGAAGATCCGAAGCTACCGTCCTCAGTCGCGGCTACTTCCCCTGGCATCGTCTCTAACACCTGTTCCCCAGCTGTCTATCGCCTTGCCCACCGTCCAACGTCCAGCTCACACCCTCCACATCAAACCACCCACGGTCCACGGTCCACGGTCCATGGTCCACGGTCCACGGTCCACCTACCACCTCCCACCATCCACTTCCCGTCATCCCCTTCCCCTCCACCCACCCTTCCACCGACGTTCTATATACTCTGCTTCCACCTAACACCCCTCCCCTCCACAACGTCCACCATCCCCTCCCCCCCCCCACCGACCTGCAGACTGGCGATGTTATCCGGGTCGTTGATGTGTTTCTCGCCGCCCTTGCGCCAGTGGTAGTAGCCCGGGTTGGGCAGCACGTAGGTGTCACACTCTCGGAGATTGTAGGACAGACGGTGGCGGCATAGAGCCTCGTCAGCCAGCATCTTGAACGTGACGCCGTCCAGTCGCGACGCCGTGCCCTGGGGAAGGGAGAAACACAGTGGTACGAATGAATGTATCGGGGAACAGTATCCTCCAGTCATATCCTCCAGTCGCGACGATACACACCGTTGGTGAGACTCGGTTGCAGTTTTGGATGCTGTGTGATTCACTCTTTTCGCTACTGGGCAAAGAACACATGACATGAAATGGTGGAAGGATTTTCGAATAAGCGGGGCTACAATCATGGAGGATATCTCTGAAGTAGCCTAGCCTGCTTGAAAATTAACAAATAAACAAAATATCAGACACGTCGTGTTAGGACTTTTACGAATCAGCAGACAAAGAATGAGAACAGGGCACCAACAGCAGTACCGAGACCGACTTCTTCTAGCACCTACCTTGAAGCACTTGTCGATGACCTCGTGGTTGAGTCCGACGGCCTCGAAGATCTGCGCGCCCTTGTAGGACTGCAGCGTGGAGATGCCCATCTTGGCCATCACCTTGGCTATGCCACGGGACATGGCCGCCACGTAGTTCTGGAAGATAAGCCGTCACGGTATCACACACATGTCTGTGGACTGTCGAGTGCGTCCGGGGTTATTAATAAATGGTGACCTTTGCTGATCACCTCCGCAACGCTGGCTGCCGCTGACTTCCACGATGAAAGTACGATATTAACGTAATATCGTCCACTCGTAACAAAGTTCGATAAATTAATTTAAACTGTTACAAGAATAACGATCGTCATTTTACGTAAGGTTCGCTCCAAGGCTTTATTACATCAACTACTCACAAAACGAGTTTGAGTTGCGTTCAAAGTAAGTGTTAATCTGCAGATTACCAGGGCACATCAAAAGAACAGAATGACCTGGGCCTAGCGCTTTAAGGCGACAGTGCAGCTTACATTAACTATTTCTGGCGCGTTGGGCAGAGACAAGTCCCCAGAAACTCAGTAATATGCCGGTCGGACAAATGGGCCGGTAGCCATGAAGAGCTGAGGCCTCTTGCACCAAATTACTTACCTAGGTAAATTCCGATTTTACCTAAATTCTCTTGCACCAAACTATCCACCAAAAAACGCTACCGTGAAAATCTACCTAGAAATTCTACCGAGCGGCATCGGAACTTACCAGTTGTTAAACTCCGACCGGCTGTTTTCCTCTTGCACCGAAAGCCGGAAAGAAGTACTCGCGGATAAATTTTTGACGGTTTGACGGTAAACGCGGGCTTCCAAAATAACTAGCAAAACCTTAGGTAAAATGATTCAATTAGAAACAATAGGCACAATACACGATAATCCACGGGTACTTTTATGTAAATTAGGCATTACAAAATGTTTAGACAATGATAAATCAATGTTTTATGAGTGAATAATAATATAATTGACCAAATGCTCCATGGGTTCACAGAGGTGCTTCTCCGTACCAAGGCGATAAACCTCCGTAGCAGAACAGCCAGGTTGAAGACTCACTCGTTGTCATGGAAACGAAGCTTATTTGCTCAAGTAATTTAATATCAAAATAACTTCTATCGGTATTTACGTAAATGAAAAATGATTTCATAATACCAAAATGTATATTAATAAAAACAATATCCATTTAATTGTTTTCTTTAGTTACTATTTGTTTGCGCCCACAAATAATTCGTCGCCGAACAGCCAATCAAAACAAATCCTAAAAACGCGAGCTGTCAACTTTACCTAGGTAGGTAGGTAGGATGGTGCAAGAGAAGTTACCGCCGTAGGTAGTTTTACTAGGTAGGTATTTTGCCGATTCTACCTAGCTAGGTATTTTGGTGCAAGAGGCCTCTGCCCACATATCACAATTTCCCTGTCAGGCTGTTCACAATGTCCTGAGGCCTCTTGCACCAAAATACCTAGCTAGGTAGAATCGGCAAAATACCTACCTAGTAAAACTACCTACGGCGGTAGCTTCTCTTGCACCATCCTACCTACCTACCTAGGTAAATTTGACAGCTCGGGTTTTTAGGATTTGTTTTGATTGGCTGTTTGGCGACGAATTATTTGTGGGCGCAAACAAATAGTAACTTAAGAAAACAATTAAATGGATATTGTTTTTATTAATATACATTTTGGTATTATGAAATCATTTTTTATTTACGTAAATACCGATAGAAGTTATTTTGATATTAAATTACTTGAACAAATAAGCTTAGTTTCCATGGCAACGAGTGAGTCTTCAACCTGGCTGTTCTGCTACGGAGGTTTATCGCCTTGGTACGGAGAAGCACCTCTGTGAACCCATGGAGCATTTAGTCAATTATATTATTATTCACTCATAAAAATATTGATTTCTCATTGTCTAAACATTTTGTAATGCCTAATTTACATAAAAGTACCCGTGGATTAATATGTATTGTGCCTATTGTTACTAATTGAATCATTTTACCTAAGGTTTTGCTAGTTATTTTGGAAGCCCGCGTTTACCGTCAAATCGTCAAAAATTCCTCCGCGAGTACTTCTTTCCGGCTTTCGGTGCAAGAGGAAAACAGCCGGTCGGATTTTAACAATTGGTAAGTTCTTTGCCACTCGGTAGAATTTCTAGGTAAATTTTCACGGTAGCGTTTTTTGGTAGGTAGTTTGGTGCAAGAGAATCTAGGTAAAAGCTGAAATTACCTAGGTAGGTAGTTTGGTGCAAGAGGCCTCATTTATAGTCCTGACTTGTCACGAGAACCAGGAGCCATGCCTTCATATATCCGGGCATTAGACCTGGCGTCGACACAAACTACCAATCCGCTAAAAATACCCGGTCTGCTGTGCGAACGTAAAGGTCCTCTCGAGCACCATATACCCACACTTTACCTAGATTTCGATAGTCTTGGTCAGCCCCGCCCCTCCCCTTACCCACCTCCAAGACAGGTGTGTTCGTCACTTACCGTGAAGATGACCTTGTCGGTGAAGGTCTCATCCAGGACCTTCTCCTCACGGAGGGCGGCCATGATCTCGAACACCATGTAGGGACAGATGGCGTCGGCACCGAACCCGAGCAGCACACACATCTGGTGCACCTCCCTGCACGAGCACATACACGCACAAACGAAACGGGAGCGGCGGTCAGGCAGAGTGGGGCGGCATTCGGTGGTCGCTAACAGGGTTTGTGCAGCTAACGAACGGGTGTCTCGAATAAATTAGTGTTGTACACGTATTTAGCATCATGACACGTCAACTATCTGTTACGGCAAAATATTATAGTGATTGAAGAAGATGCCCGAGCTCCTACCATTGATATAACCATACATCTCTAAAACTTCAGTCATTGACATCTTATCCCGTGAAACAATTTCGTAAATAAATTTCATGCCTTAAAGAGATTATGCCTAAGTTCGTAAAGTACATAAATAGCTTCGCTTTATAGGACGGTCATTCAACGAAAATTGGTTTTCTCAGAACGACCTGAGCTGAAATTATGAGGCGGTGCAAACTCGTCCATCGATCTTCTTCCCCCAGGCCAATATAGCCCGAAGAAGATCAACCGCTTCCTCGACCGCCACTATCTGTCCAAACGACCTCGTTCATCAGAGAGTGTGAGTATGGCAGAGTCGCCACGGTAAGCGACTTTGTCCACTGACCTAGCCTCTCCGGTCTCAACGATGAGGCCGACCTTCATCCGCTGACGCTCCTCAATCAGGTGATGGTGGGTGGCGCCGAGCACCAGCAGGGGGCTCACGGGAACCCTGAGGATGGAAAGAACGTTACGGTCAGCAGGGGGCTCGCGGGAACCCTGGGGACGAGAAGCGAAACGCGGTCAACAGGGGATGGGGTGGCGCCGAGCACCAGCAGGTGGCTCACGGGAACCCTGTGGGACGGAACGAAGCGGCACGGTCAGCACTCAGCAGAGTAGAGTACGGTCGATCATCACCAACCAGCAGAGGGCTCATGGGAGCCCTGGGAACGAGAAACGGAGCAGCACAATCAGAAGGGGAATGGTGGCATTCAATCCAAGCAAAGGGCTCACGGTAAGGGCTCGGGGAATGACATTGGCGTTCCACTCAGTAATAAATACGTTTCATCGACGCGTAACACGCAGTCCACGCACCTACATCCTTTCTAAACAGCAATAATATCTCTCTATACCAACAGTCACATCGGGCAACATCAACAGTACCGTTATCCATTTGGAATGGCCTCCCTAACTTGCAGTGGCAATGACTCGAAGTCAACACTCCTCCCTATATGCGCCTCTTCGTCGCTCGACAGTGACATATCCCCGAAGGGTGTTCCTCGATGATCATTCCGTCCTTTGGCATTACTCTACACCCTCTACCATTGACCCTTTCCTCACCTCTCGGGTCCTGCCTTCCTGTCGGAGAGAACAATGAGCTGGTAGCCGTCCTTGGCGGCCTGGCAGGCGGCGCCGGCCACCCGGTCAATGGTCGACAGCATGCCACGGGCGCCCTTCTCCACTGGGTACGTCACGTCGATCACGCACGTCTGAAACGGGGGAACAGGAAATTATAGATGACGGCAGGTGTAGGGGACGGGATAGGCGGAGTGATGTGCCGCCTCATGTGATGTACTATGCGTCGGACAAACGTACCCCAGTGTGATATCCTCATATCACATGGAAAACGTGTGTTAGCAGATGCATCTCGTTACACGTTGGGGTACATTCAGCACTACACGTTATGAGCAAATGAAAAAGAAGTTTTGTCCCACGATACAATCTTTTATGGCATTAACAAGACCTACGTGTCTCATACGGGTCTCGTGACTGTCAATGCATCTAATGATATCAATGTTAACTTCTATGCAATCATTCAGGAAGTCATACATGTCTAATGTGTCACATTAGTTCTTGTAACAGTAACACAATCGCTGCAAATCACCACAGGCTATTAATTATTCTGTCGGACGGAGGCATGCGTCTGGGCGACACTCGTACATGTCACAATTTGTCGGTGGTATTGTAAAGGTCACACCGACTCCACTGTGCGGTGATTGAGTATGACATCATTAGTGGTCCGCACACGACCAGAGGGATCATTAGACAACGTCAAATACGGCCACTTATGTCGTCCGAGTAACATCTCTGCTGACCAGCGCCGCGGAGCTCGAGTGATTTATGGACCGGCCGGCCGGGAGCAGTTGAGGTCAACGGTCTCCTTTGTACGACCATTGTGAACCACGTATTTCATAAAATTCAAACAAACGACCCCAATAAAATTAACGGTAACAAAACAAACTTTACAAGATTTCCAGCCGTGTATCGATAAAATTGTCCGCATACTCCTTACCAATGTAAAGCGAGGGACTGACTTGAGTAAGGTAGCTGAATGTATAATCGATCTCAATGTTTGAAATTACCACAAAATTTAAATATAGAAACATTATATCAGCTCGTGTTCATGCACAGTTCGCCGCCGGCACTGACCCGCCAGTTTTTGTACTTGCAGTCCACGATGACCTGCAGGTCATTGACAGAGAGGATCGGTTGCTCCAGGTACAGTCGGTTACACTGGAGCTCGCTCGACTCCAGAATGTTGGCCTCCGGACCTGGCGGGGCGGCGAAAGGTCAGGTCAAGTCAGGTCAGGTCACACAGGTCAGGGCAAACTGAATAGCCTGGGGACGTTAGGCAAAGTTAGTTAACTACTAATGATTTCAATAATTTCACGGAATGGTCAGGGTTAACTTGCAAAGTATGCATATAAGTTGTAACAAAATTCCTGTCCATACAGCAAGGTAAAGTGTTGGCAAAACTGCAGTCCATTGGTTCAATTTGTTCATCGTCACTGCTATGGCGCCCAAGAGTCCGCTAACCGAACAAAAGCAAAGGAACGTCGATAATGATATTGCCAGCTACTCGCTCGCATTGTTCTCCCGTTGCGACGATAACAGGTCGTCAGCGCGGCAGTTGGGAACACTCATCCACTCAATTACCGGTCTCGCTCCTCTCCATTATCCCCCCCCCCCAACCCCTCCCGACACGCCACGCTCCTACAATTGATCCGCACCCCGCCCCACCCCCAGCACTGCCCTCAGAACGTACCGATCGGGCAGGCCAGTGACATGACAATCTTCTCGCGGAACGGGTCGATCGGAGGGTTGGTGACCTGGGCAAACAGCTGCTTGAAGTAGCTGTAGATGAGCGGCATGTACTGGGACAGACAGGCCAGCGGCGCGTCGTTGCCCATCGAGCCCAGAGCCTCCTTCCTGTAGGCGACAATGGGATTGTGTCAGTGACATAAACCGGACGCTGCTGAACTGTCCGTACGTGACATAAGTAACCTAAAACGCGTTCAAAATAAGTAAGAATATAGGTACTTTGGTAAATGAAAAATAAACAAACCATAAGGAACGCGGAATTATATGTATGTCTTGCGCGAAAACATGCGAGTCTCAGGACCATTGTACGCAGGAAACGAGTCAATTTCCAAGTGGAAGCGACACGGTGCATGCGAAGAAAGTGTCACGCGATGGGAAATAGCTATAGAGTGGTTACATTTACTGCGACTAGTTACGAAGGCTGTTTGGATACCCATCAGAGGCAGAGCATAAACATGATTAAGAACGCAATGTTACATTCAATTAACCATCACCATTAATTTTCCGCCACGTTGAATCCCGGAGCCCACAAACAGATCCATCACCAAGCCCGCTCTCTCCGACACAACAATGAATAATCAGCACCATCCTACCACCCTACCCAGACAACATGTCCCCAAACACGGGTCATAGTGTCCAGCCCTGTCTCATCTGACCATCCGTCTTCCTCGACCCCTCTCTCTCTCCCTCCTCCCTCTTCCCTCCAGCGCTACTCACTTGGTGGTGACCATGGGCAGCAGCAGCAGGGTGATGGTCTCCACGGTGAAGCCAAACATGGCCAGTCGGCGGTCACCACCGAACATGCGCCTCATCTCGGCGTGCGTCATGGTCGCCAGTGCAGACTGGCTGCTCGAGACACGCTTCAGGTCCAGCTTGGGAGGCTTCAGGGACACGGCGGATGGCTCCTTGTGCGCGCCGTGCAGGTCGTTCAGAGTCACCTGCACGTGAGGTGGGGGAGAACGCGAGTGATACGGGTTCCCCGGTACAGATAGGGGTGAAGGGAGGTGTGGGTTTAAAGTAAGACGTAAGACGGTGTCACCCGTTTGAAGTGGCGACCTTGAAGGATTAAGTTTTGAATGAGGGATTAAGTCAAACCAAGTTTCTTGCTAAGATCCGAGAAGATTGGGCTATAAGCAAAGGAGTCAGGAAGTTCAGGTATGTACACCTTCAACTGGATGGACCCTAAAAGAAAGTTCAGCTCAATGTCATCCAGTCAGCACAGCACCTGAGTCACCTGTAAGGGTCAGAGGTCAGCAGAGGTCACGTTTTACGGGTTGTCGACTGCCGCGGCCCGGGAGCACCAGGTGCGGGCCGGGGGTTAAGGACAAAAGTACGTATCGCCAAAGTACGTAGGACAAAAGTACGTAAGCAAAAGTACGTAGGATTAAAGAACGTATCGCAAAAGTACGTACAGTATAAAGTACGTATGGACAAAAGTACGTCAGGGACAAAAGTACGTATCGCAGAAATACGTACAATATAAAGTACGTATGGACAAAAGTACGTCAAGGACAAAAGTACGTATCGCAGAAGTACGTACAGTATAAAGTACGTATGGACAAAAGTACGTCAGGGACAAAAGTACGTATCGCAAAAGTACGTAGGGTATAAAGTACGTATGGACAAAAGTACGTCAGGGACAAAAGTACGTATCGCAAAAGTACGTAGGGTATAAAGTACGTATGGACAAAAGTACGTCACGGACAAAAGTACGTATAGCTAATGTACGTAGGGTAAAAAGTACGTATGGACAAAAGTACGTCACGGACAAAAGTACGTATCGCAGAAGTACGTAGGGTATAAAGTACGTATGGACAAAAGTACGTCACGTACAAAAGCCTACGCATAGCAAATGTACGTAGGGTATAAAGTAGGGTAGCCTTGGGCAAGACGCCACAGATAATTTATTTTGCTACATAGGTATGTACCTACTTTTGTCTCACATCACCTGGAAGGCAAAATTTGTGCTCAATGTGTTCTTTGGACATTTTACTTTAAATTCCACCCCTCAAATTCATTCACTTATGATCGGACTCCCAGCTAGGAAGTGCTTTGTGAAGCAACTGCAAATGGGGCATTTTCCCCAACCCCAGGGCAAAACACCTCACGGCCTGAGGCAAGAAGCCCCATACACTAGATCAGTGGTCGGCAGGTCATTTGGGGTCGTGCCCCCTTTTTGGGCGCCAGGCAGGGCCATTGCCCCCACCTACCAGACCCCATTGCTGACACAACTATGTTTACTGAAATTCCATACCGTCCTGGAACTCTTTGGGTATTTGTGCATTTCCAACGCATCAAATTTAAAACATGACACTTCCTCCACAAAACATTTAATGCCTATATCCCAGTAGCGGCGGAACACCTTCAATTAAGGGGGAGGGGGGAGCACTGCCGCCTTTTGGTCCCATTCTTTCCATGCAACGCCCATAGGGCTAATGTTAAAATGCAAAAATCAAAGGGTGCACGGTGCCCCGGTGCCCTCCCCGTTCCGCCGCCTATGCTATATCCCATTTAACCCTTGTACGTATAGGGGCGGCGGGTGGTTTTTCGTTAAAAGCTCTCGTAAAAGGCATTGGATCACGACCAAATTGTACCCTCGAGCCCATCATTTTTTTTTTTCACCAGCCCGGAAATATCATGACCTGAGACCAGTTTTACCAACAGAAAAATAACCGCCTGCCGGAATTTTTGCCTCAGTCAAGACCGCTTCACATACGGAGCGTAAACGCGATGGGCTCGTAAGCGGATAGGGCTTTACCGTTTACGCTCCATATGTGAAACGATCTTTAGGCAAAAATTCCGGCAGGCGGCTATTTTTCTGTTGGTAAAACTGGCCTCTGGACCCATAATGACCGTTGGCTTATGAGCTTTTTATGGAGATCATCTTGAGCCATAAAATAGAGTTGCAAAGTTTCCCCCAAAGGCTGCTACCGGCACCGCCCCGCCCCACAATTTTTTTTGGGGATACCGGCATGCTACCACGCCCAAAGCAAAAACACCACCAAATTACCGGCATACTAAAAAACGTGCATTGTTGATTCCAGTTTACCCCTACAAGAGATGCCACATTTTCCTCTTAGTGTCCAAAGTTTGAATCATATGCTAATAATTTTTTTTTTGTGCAAAACCAAAAATACCGGCATGCTACCGGCAAGACATGCCAGATACCACAAAAAACCTGCGGTAGTGAAAATTTACCGGCATGCCGGTAATGCGGTAGGGAAACTTTGCAACTCTACCATAAAATCTCACTTCAAGAAGTTATAGCGGGTCCCGATTTTCTCGACACTTATCATTGCCCTCTTGAATGAGACGGAATGACAAAGGACCTTAAAAATGGGCAGCAGCGGCTTCCTATGGTCACGGGTAGCACGCTCGTCTTTTTTTTATGCACAGCTCCATATCAGAGTCCGAGAGGCCGCGGGGGTCCGATCGACTCCTCCCCCTTACGTTAGCGGCTGTTGAAACGCCAACAGACGGGCGACGGTTAAAAGTTGCAGCTGCTTTTGAACGACTGTACGGAGGGGTGAGATGGTGAGGCGAGCAGGTACATACGTGAAAGTTGGTATCTAATCAATAGTGTGCTGTGCCTTTGGCCTGGGCTAATCTTTGAACCCTGGGATGCAACAGCCACGATGGCTCCATCCACTGGCGGATCCAGGCTTGCGTTTTGGGGGGGGGGGCCAACTCATGCAGGAGCCAAACCTAGGGTACCCCCAAATCCTGTTTTCTCATCGGATTTAGGCCACTTATTTTTCGTCACAGCCCTGACACTATGAATATTTTTTTTTTAACTAAAAGTAAAAATATATAAATGGTAGCCCATCCGACCCATGCCTTTATATTACTTTGTAAACACTTACCATTGCCTTTGTCGACCAGTTAACCCGCTTCGAGTCAGTGCTTGGGTCCCTTTGCGGGCCGGGAGGTGGTAAAACACCCCTTGTCTAACTCGGCTCCTGGGCCAGGCACTGATTGAACTATGTTTCATTATCGCTTGGGGGAGGGGGCAAACGGGCCACTTTAGACCTCTGGGAAGGGGGCATGGCCGTAAATGCCCCCTCCCTGGATCCGCCAGTATAAGAGACCATTGGAGCTGCAGTTGGGTACCTCAGACGTCAGGGTACGCCCTCAGATGTATAGGACTCGCATGGAGACCTCTTATGCTATAGTGGACTGAAAGGACCCAAAGGAGCCTGTCTAGGGCTCCCGGAGATAGACGTGGGCCCTCAGGAGCCCGCCAGAGCCCCCAATGAGGGATAAGTGAGGGGTACCAAGTGCCTGCCATTGCATATTGCATAAGCCATAACGCCATTATTAATCAATATGATATGTATCAGTGGCAGATGAGATCCAAGGGGGGCCACATGGGTCATGACCCCCCCCTTGGTGCCCGGGGGCACCACAGGCCTGTCAGGGGCACCACCGGTCTAGCAGGGGCACCACCAGCCCGCCAGGGGCACCACAGGCCTAGCAAGGGCACCACGGGCCTGTGAGGGGCACCCCAGGTCTGTCAGGGACACCAGATACCTGCCAGGGGCGCCGCCAGCCTCGCAGGGGCACCATGGGCCTGTCAGGGGCACCAGAGGCCTAGCAGGGGTACCAGTACCACAGGCCTTACAGGGGCACCTTGGGCCTGTCAGGGGCACCACAGTCCTGTCAGGGCCCAGGGGCACCAGCGGCCTAGCAGGGGCACCACAGGCCTGCCAGGGGCACCACCGGTCTAGCAGGGGCACCACCGGCCTCGCAGGGGCACCACCGGCCTCGCAGACAACACGGCATCACGCAGGGGCACCTTGGGCCTGTCGGGGGCATCACGGGTCTGTTAGGGGCACTTTAGGCTTGTTAGGGGCACCACAGTCCTGTCAGGTCCCAGGGGCATCAGCAGCCTAGCAGGGGCACCCTAGGCCCGCCAGAGGCACCACAGGCCTTCCAGGGTCCAGGGGCACCACAGACCTAGCAAGGGCACCACGGGCCTGTCAGGGGCACCTCAGGCTCCCGTGCCCCCCCCCCCCCGGATCCGCCAGTGATGCCTCACCACGCGAAACACCGCCAACTCCCAGCTACCGCGCCATAAACACGTGCCAACAACAGTCTTTTTTGAAGGTCGACTCCACTCGCGCAACTTTTGACTGACCCTCACTGCTACCATATTGCTTCCATATTATGCTGTGGAAAGCTTTACTTCACCAAGTGTGCTAAAAACCTCCATCAAGGTATATTTTCTTAGCAATTTTTCTGACGTTTTGGGGGGGGGGGGCTTAACAGGCCACTTTAGGCCTTTGGGGGGGGGCCATGGCCCCCGTGGCCCCCCCTTGGATCCGCCAGTGGCTCCATCACTGGAGCTACAAACTCTAAAAAGATAGGCTTTCTCAGAATCCCTCATTACCCCCACCGAAAGGGCTCCATTTACCGCCAAAGGGGGCATGCCCCACCATTTGCCGACCCCTGCACTAGATTAACAGAAGAGAGGATCTTTCCCCAGAACCCTGCCAGTTCCGAGAAACATCGGTGAGGCGTTTTACCTCGGCGGGGCGACTTGCCCCGGTCTACCCTACGTGTGGACAAAAGTACGTCACGGACAAAAGTACGTATAGCAAATGTACGTAGGGTATTAAGTACGTACCCCACCCTTGGGTTAAGTTGATCAATGTGTAATACCTTTCTGATTCTTTATTTAATGAGCATTTGTTACAAGGCATAGCAAAATTTATTGATGAGTAAATGGGCGAAATGGACAAAGCTATATTATTTGGTATATGAATTTATCATGAGTTCCCTGCAGTATGGCAACAGAGCAGCAATAAAGAAAAAGTGGCCCAACTTACACGACTATACCCTACTTCTAACATACGTACTTTATACACTACGTACTTTGGCATACGAACCGTACGTACTTTTGGCATACGTACTTTTTACACTACGTTCTTTTGCATACGAACTTTTGCGTACGAACATTTGCGTACGTACTTTTGGCATACGTACTTTATACACTACGTACTTTTGCATACGTACTTTTGCGTACGAACACTTGCGTACGTACTTTTGGCATACGTACTTTATACACTACGTACTTTTGCATACGAACTTTTGCGTACGAACATTTGCGTACGTACTTTTGGCATACGTACATTTTACACTACGTACTTTTGCATACGTACTTTTGCGTACGAACATTTGCGTACGTACTTTTGGCATACGTACTTTATGCACTACGTACTTTTTCATACGTACTTTTGCGTACGAACATTTGCGTACGTACTTTTGACATACGTACTTTATACACTACGTACTTTTGCATACGTACTTTTGCGTACGAACATTTGCGTACGTACTTTTGGCATACGAACTTTAACGCCTACGTATATTTGCGTACGAACATTTGCATACGTACTTTTGTCCTACGTACTTTAGCGATACGTACTTTAGTCCTAAAATCGCGGGCCGGGGGCACTGAGTACCGACTGATCGCACTGAGGCCCGTGGTAGGCGAGCCGGACCTAGGTAATAAGGTCAGTCGGCGCTGCGCGAGTGGCTCTCGACAGCTTGTCAGGGGGTACTGAGAGGCGGATAGTGAGTGAGTGACGCAGGTCTGAGGAAAGCAGAGTTCAACGGAGGTAGGTGGAGGTCAGAAAATGTAAGTTAACCCGCGCCCCGCTGGGCTATTCAGCCATACGCGCCCTGCTGGGGGGGGGGCAGATTCTGCCCCCCCCTGTCTAACTTCCGAACCGATGGTCGTAGAAAGACGGGGAAAACGGCAATCGAAAGCTCTCAACAAGGCGGATCTTAAGAGCCCAAATTTTTTTGCTTAAGTAGGTCAGAGGTCAGGTCAAGGTCAGGTCAAGGGTACAAAATGCAAGTTTCTACAGTATCGGCCTTGCACCGTAGTTGCCGAAGAATGGACTGAGACTGATTGCCCAAAACGTGTTATTAGACTACCAAGACAATATTCGTTGCACACAATGTCATTCAAAGGTCAAGGTCAAGGTCAGGTCAGGTCAGGTCAGGTCACCAAAAACAAAATATAGAAAAGGGCATGTGCGACACATGTTTTATGGGTCATTTTACTCATGGAATTCAATAGGCACACTTAATAAGTGATATGGACCACCTCTGGATGAATTTCAGGTCGAGGTCAGGTCAAGGTCAGGTCAAGTGAGGTCAAATTTTGAAGTTGGTTTTTAAGGCCTAAAAAGGTGTCTATCCGATGCAGTTTTTCACGGCGAATCGAATGGTGCTATTTTTGTTTCCGTACGAGGTCTAGAACTTCCAAAAAAATCATTTTTCAAAAAAATTGTGTGTCGTGACGTCATACAATTTTGAATAACTCCCACATTTTTGAACCGATTCTTCTAAAAATTGGTATGTGGGTGCACATAGACCACTTCTTTGACATATATTCCGGTTTTTTCGATAAACTCAAAATTTTGGTTTTTATAAATATTTTCCCAAAAAAGTCAGTTTTTTGGAAAAATTTTGGCCAAAATCCAAAATTTTCAAAAAACCGAGATAGCCATTTCATAGACAAAGTAGAATCACGTATAACCTTTTTTGTTACGTCTTGATTCCTTTAAAAATGAAGATGTTAGCGGCGTTTGAAATTTTGCCGTTTTTGAGGCGAAAATGGCGAACATGACGTCACTAAAACGTCAAATTCTGAAAAATTTCCGACGGATTTCGCTCAAATTTTCAGGGAACGTGTCAAATTGATGTATGATAAGGTACTGAAAGTTTGACGTCGCTGGCGTAACGCGTTTAGAAGTTATTGGCGAAAAACGGGAGGGGGGGGCAGATTCTGCCCCCCCCAGCGGGGCGCGGGTTAAGGTCAGTGAAGATCGGCTGAGATTGGCTGGGTCAGCTGAGGTCATCGAGGTCGGCTGGGTCAGCTGAGGTCCACGAGGGTCTGCAAAGGTCAACTAGTCGTTGTAGTGCTATATGGCTGTAACAGAGATGGATGTATAGGGACAGGTGACAACAATGCCGGGTTATAAGGTGAACGTGTCGTAAGGCGTATTAATTACTGAGCTCACCAGTCAAAATCCAGAGACTGGTAGATGGAAGGACACTAAAATCGAAGACACTATATCCATGCACCTTGGTGGAGATGGCATACAATGTCGAATATTAAAAAATAGCAATAACAGCAGCAATCCATTATCAGAAAGGATTAAAAAAAGAAATGAAGGGAACCGTCAGCTCAGCAATGACAGAGCCGGTACCCATCTGCAGCTTCTGCTGAGTCTGCTATTAGTCGGGAGATTAGCTAATTCTGACGAGTAAAAAACATCCCCGATCTGGGTCTGTCGCGAGAAATAGTCTGCGACCGCATTGAAAAGGCTTCATATGACTCAAGTCGGGAAGGGTAACTTATCAAAATATGAAAGTTTACGCAGGCATGTGCTTTGTCACACAAGTAACAGCCAAAGATAAAAGCAAATAACTCAAGCACGTAACACGCGTAGAGAGCAGCGTTTAAACAACCGAAGAAGACACACGTCATAAAGCATCCAATAACACGTAGATAAGCAACTATTTGCAGATCCAAGGCTTTTCTGCGAATCGAGTTCAGTGTGTGCAAAATAACTACGCTGGTAACAACACTGATTGGTCGTCCTTACAAATGTTTGTTCAGCGGCTTGCATTATTGAGCAGCAGCGGATGGGGCAATACGTCCGGCGCGCGACTGTGCGAGCTCCATTGTTCGACCACGGCTGGTCTCCAATGGCCGCAATTCCTGCCACTGCCAACGTTCCAACAGCCTTCTGTGTTACAGGCCTTTCACCGTAAGTCAGGCAGAAGCCAATAGCAGTCCAGTGAGTCAATGGTACAACCGCCACCGTCTAGCATATACCACGTATTTACAGCCATGGGTTGGTGAGCGTGATGCAAGGCGAGACTAGCGAGCTGATAGAACTGGAGTTATTGGGGCTGGTTTTCAGAATATGTGGAAAACACCATAAATAGCACATACAAAACACCACAAACAGTTAATCACAGTGTACCACACACGCCGCATAAACCCAGATCGTCTACCACCTGCAGCGCGCTCCGTGGTAATCCATGTAAGACAAAACTCGAGAAGGTAAAGTTCAAAAAGGAAACCGCCAGCCAACAAAAAATCGCGCCTAAAATCAAACGAAAGCCTTCTTCCCGGAATAAGTCATTCTAACTACCAACTCGAGACAGGCCTTGCTCGAAACACTCGAACTCAAAACGCCTTGGTTATCTTCGAATAACTCTGTGCATAAAGTAAGTAGTCGATCAAACAATATTTTCGCCACGCCACCAACATTCTACAAATACGACAAAAACACCGCGACGTTCATTAAAAAACTTGTCAAACATCAGTCGTGTACAGCATCTTTGAAGTTCAACAATAAACACAGTTCAATAATTCACCACAGTCCTCAAACGAAAAGCGATGACGACAAATATCATCAAAAAAGACAACGTCTACGGGTTCAAGGACTACCGGGGATTTAGATGCTTTGTCGGGGGGGGGGAGGTTGTCGCGTAAATGTTATTTTTCATGCACTGCTATTGAAAACGCGTAAAAATGTCCCTGAGGAAGGTAATGACCCAGCATCCCCCTCCGGAATTCTGAATCCACTTGTGAGGAAACTAAGCAACGTAACGTTTTTATACAGCAATCTGGGTCTAGACTGGTGCAGTCACAAAAACAGACGAGCGGGGGACCAGCACCAATACATGCGTCACGGCGGCTCGGTGAGCACTGTGTGAGAGACTGTACCTGGGCGTCATAGAAATCCTGCAGCCTGGCCTGGTGAGAGTGAGAACACACAACACGGGGTCAATGAAGGTCGTATGAGGATCGGCCGGGCCAGCTCCAACACAGCCACACACAGCTCCATCAGAACCAGCCACACCGCAACACAGCTCCGCAACACCCAGCCAAGCAAACAGGCTTATAGGGCGAAACCGCAGGCAAGCGGTGATGAGAAAGAGAGCGCGAGGATGCGAGAGTTGTTATGTCAAAAGTACTCTTCTGAAGCAAAATGAGAATTAATTATGAAAGACTTTATTTAATCTTGCTCACAACTGATTTAAAGAAGAGTGTTATTGCTTGAGAGTTGCAGGGTGATGCCAACTACAGAGATGATGGGCAGAGGACAAAGTCTCCAACGCACCCACTCCGGCAGTAACAATAAACCAAAGCAAACAATCACACCGACGCCACGCCCCCGGCATGACGACACTGCGAGCAGGCAGTGGCACGTTCCGGGAGCCCCACACCCATGTCCGCTGCGTCACCGTCGCAGAGGTGGCAGGGAGCACTATGGAGGAGGCGTCGCGAGCTGAGACCGCGTACCCGCTCAGCAACAATGACGACACTGGGCTAAGCTGCCTCCTGTCACTCCAGGACTCGACTGGCGCACCCTGAGGTCAGACACTCATCAAGGATCAAGGACCAACAGGAAGGGATCAAAGATCGAGTGACACTCACCATCTGTTTGAGCCAGGTGCCGAGCGGCCGGCTGGTAGCCATGGATTGCTTCAGCTCCTCGTCTCGGATCACCTTCTTCTCCAGCACGTCCACCAGCAGCATCCTGCCCGGCTTCAGGCGGCCCTACACACACGGAAAGACACAAGAGCGTTTCAAGTTCAGGGCTTATACCTACTGCTCTTATCACCATACATCAGTAGCATATGCCAGCAGCATCCATGCGCGGCTTCAGGCGGCCCTGGACACAGCGATACAGGAGGCTGCAGGGAGAGATACGTACTCATCAAATCAAAATACACCAGCACCGTACACCAGCAGCATTCTGCCCAGCTTCAAACGGCCCTACACACTTGAGAGACACATGTTACATGGGCATACAATAACTCATCAGATCACAATACACCAGCAGCTTACAACAGCAGCATCACGCCAGGCTTCAGGCAGCCCTACACACCCCGAGACACATGAGGGTAATTTTGTGGTCCTACCTTCAAAACAGTGTTGGCAGTATAATCCCACCACAGGATTTCTTACCATCCTGACGATTTTGGCAATTTACTCCCACCCCTGGATGGAAAATGTCCTTACCTTACTGACGATCATGGATGTTTTGTAGAGTTCCTTACCTTCCTGACGATGTTGGCGTGGTCGGTGTCGAACACGCCCACCTCGGACGCCATCACCATGTAGTTGTCCTTGGTCTGGTAGTAGCGAGACGGGCGCAGGCCATTTCTGAAACATGACCATCAGAAGGCGTCACAAAACAATGGAAAGATAATTTATTGACGCAAGCGTTCACATATAAAAAAACGTTATTGTTAAGTCATTTCTTTCTTTCCTTCCGTTTAGCAGCGCTGCTTATTAACGTTATTGAGCTAACTCACTGCTGCAAACAGATGCGAATCAAATATCATCAGCATATACGGTTAACCAGAAGCAAGGCGTTCGTATCCAAAAGCCGAAACCAAAATAATGTACCCGTCTAAAAAAGGAACTGAATTCCTTTCCTTCCAGACTTCTGAATCTGGCAACATTTATCTAAAGCAGAGTGCTGAAAGCCGCTCCAGGCTCCAGTGAGCAGCCATCCATCAGATCAGACCTCATCCCGAGGCTGGCTACTGCCGAGGGCGGGGGCGGAGGCGGGGCGGGAGGCCATCCTTTACAGTCGCCGACCGCCCCCGCTCCCGCCGACCCCCCCCCCCCCCGCCCAGCCGCCGCTGACCCCGAGTAGCGCCGGGAGCTGTAGAAGACGGCGGCGTGGGCGACACTGGCTCAGTCTCCCTAATAACCCCAGACGTGATCCATAGCCGCGCCCACACACATAAACGGGACGACGGCGTCGACGAATATCCAATAGGCTGCATAATTTCCAACCTCATATCGAGCTCGTATTTTCCAGGGGCAAACGACAGAAAATGAGATTATACCTATTTCTGCATTGGGTTTTATATCGCTCAATATGAGATTTGGCAGAAGGGGTATTTAAACAGCACAACTACGTCTATAAGATGCAACCAGCCATGAGAAGGATTTACTGAACGGAGTCATTTTGAAAGGCCTTTTGAGGGTCTGTAGTCATAGATGCATGGATCTCGTACGCCCTTACAAATCAGCTTTCATCTTATAATTCATTTCTTCATCTATACTCCTTTTTTACCAATTGAGGGGCGAACAGTTGATAGTGTGATATTCTCAGAGAAGTCATCTCTCGCCTAGCCCACAGGCCGACCCGGGTGGAGCGACTGTCACTGAGCACGCCGCACGCGGTGCAGCGTGGAAACGCAACACCCAGCGGTGTCACGGTATCCCTATCCAGCGGCTGGCGGCACGCGGCCGACCCTTGGACAGCATCGCCGACCCAACAGACTACTGAGCTGGCAGTGGTGCGGCGCGGCCACCCTGCAGAGGCCGGCGCCCGGCGCATTGATAGCACAGCGCCAGCGGCGGCGGCGACGATCGCCTGCCAGGTCCCCGCGAGTTATAATGGAAATATCCCGACAGTCGCCGCGTCGACTGCCGACGCTGGGCGGTGGACGGTGGGCGGTGAGCGGTGGGCGGTGGGCGGTGGGCGGTAGCCAGCAGTGGGTTTGGCGGCCCCAAGAGATCGCACTCTCATGGGCAGTCATAACTCCCGGAAAATCGTCGCGGAATTATTTAGATACGGTCACCGGGGCAGCTTACGGAGAATCACCGCCCTATCAGTGCTGATTCAGTTAGCAGCCGTGGGGTTTTGAGGAGTATTTTGTCGATAAGGAAACATAGTTTGACGGTTACATTACACTATCCTATATCCCTTCTCGAAAATCTAGCGGACCGTCTACAGAAAATTATACAACAGAAATATGAAGCGAGCTGCAAATTGTGTGTTCCACATTCAGCAGCAGCTTGGCCACTGGAACCAGCTCAGCTCTCGCACAATGCCGGTCCAAAAATGGAAACTGCGCAGTGGACTCGGCATTCAGCGCGATGAAAGACCTTCCGTCGGTGCTGGGCCGACCAGGCTGCGCGCAACTTGTTTGCACTCTCGATAAATGTCAGCGACCGCGTGCTGGCAGCGTGCCAAATGCTCGGCACAGCAACGAAACCGAGAGGAGTACGAGGACATTACGTAAGCGACCACGGGCATACAGGGGCTATCAGGGTAGTTACGGCCAGTTTTAGAATGTAACCGGGGTCAGATACGGTAGCGTCGGCCGCACACGGCACAACAAGAGATAATAGCGCGCAAACAGGGATATCAAAGAGGGCTGTCATTAGGCTCAGGCCCTATGCGAAGTAATACGAGCACCTAGCGATTCACAATTCTCGTGTCTGGTGATTGTGGCTCGCAGGGACGCAAGCCGCTCTTTACCCATCGTCACCTTTTGTTATCCCGATGTTGTTTCCCATCGTCACCTCCCGTTAACCCTTGTTCCCTAGCCGTCCCCTGCACACGCACCGGTCCAGGATGGCGCCTATGAAGCGTCCATCAGTGAAGGTGAAGAGCGCCGGTCCGTCCCACGGCTCCATGGCGCAGCCGGCCCACTGGTAGAACTGCTTCTTCTCCGGCGACATCAACTTGTCGTTCTGCCACGCCTCCGGCACCATCGTCATCACCGCCTGCAACGGGGGAGGTCAGAGGTCAGCGAGACCAACGATAATAGCCAGCACAGCACACAAGGCACTCAAAGATAAAGAGAAAGTCCTGCAATGTTGAGCACATTCCGCTGTTTCATGTTTGAGGCAGTTGCTAAATTTAGAGGTCAGTTTAGAGGTCAATGCAGGACTGGTGGGGAAATGGTGGCAGAACGCCAGTTCTTCAGCCGTCAGAGCTGCCTATGACGGTCGTGCCCAGTGACGTCAACAATCAGAGATGTTGGCAATGCACATGGTCAGCAAGCGTGGCCTAGTGTTGCTACTAATCGAAAACTGCACGACAGTGGTACTTAAGAAAGCATCTTCTTGTATCGACTTCACTCTCTTAGGAAGCCAGAACGGAACACATTAGCAGCCTAGAACACTTATTGGAGCTCGCCGGCAGCCTCACCACCTTAGTGGCACTCAATGAGCCGTGACGTCACGCTAAGACAGTCGGAAGTCAGGTTGAATGGATAAGCGTCAGCTAACGACTTTTCATGGACCAAAAGGGATAAAGAATTAACCAAAGATTTTATTTCCGAGTAGTGTTCGATTGGTATGTTCACCGCTACGATCCGTAATGCCAGCTTCAATGAGCCGTAGATTGAGCCCCTTTCCCCACTCGCCCGCAGTAAAAACCTATTTACATGTCGTGAACCAATCTGGTCAGTTGAAGTGATTATACACAAAACCACACAAAGTCCAACCCAAGATACGTTGCAATCTAAACGAAATATTTCAACATCGGTCCAAACGAGTGGCGAGCATTCTGCGGTGCCCGGGTACGAACGCAACAATAACACGTTACATAAGCAGTCATCGACCGGGCCATCGTCGGTCGACGAAAGAACGGCATTGTGGACGGAAGGAATTACAAAAAAGTGAGAGGACCGTGAAAATTACATTTAGTAATAGTCCGACCTTACCCATCATTCATTAACCATCAAATTGTTGATTGTTATTTCGTGCTCCTCGGTCTTCTGTATTACGCAAACTAATATTTTTAGTGATGATAAAAACTGCAATGTTCCCAGGCGGCATTAGGGTGCTCTCGCCTCACACACGAATTTTCTTCTCTTCTGTGACTTCCACGCGTCTTCAGCCGGGGGTACCCCGTTGTCGGGTACGGCAATGGCCGGGGGCGTACCGACGCCTCAGACGTCGTTTGTATGCTGCTCCGGCACCCTCCCCAGTGTCCCATCATCGGCTGGGCTACAACGTCTGCACGGCCGCTGCCGTCTGATATCGGTCCAGCCGAGAGCAGTTGCTACAGAAAACCACCGATCGCTTACCACTACAAATCAGATTCTGAACTCAATGCTTCTACAGTTCACAGAACAGCCCGAAACCCTATCAGTCATGTGACCCTGTGCTCGGATGAACTGCTGAACAGTGGCGGCGGAAGGTAATTTTGGATGGGGGTGCAAAGTTTTCTCAAGGGGCCCTCTGGAAGTTTTGGGCCCCCCTTCAGTTTTTTTTAGTGATTATTATTGATTTGTGAAAAACGAAGATTTTGGAAAACTATCCCCATACACACAAGTTCTGTAAAAGGTTTGAAATTGCAGTGTACCTACCTGTCTCAAATAATGAAAGCATAAAGAAGCAAATGCAGCTGGTTTTTTATCAGTTAATCTTCTAGTCTAGCCACCACCCGCAGCGTCTCAAACCACTTTTCTGGATCCGCAGTGGACCATTGAGGGCCCTACGAGACCGTTCCAAGAAGACCGTGTTTAGAAGCCCCTTGGAAACCGACCACATCCACCAGAGACCACTCCTCCAGAGACCTACATGACTCCCCAGACTGAATGAGCCCTCCGATCAAGGTCGGTCTCTTGAAAGTTGCTGAAAGGCTTCAGAAGGCAGTATAGGCTCGAAAGTCTTTTGAGGGCTCTCAGAAACCGGCATCGGACCCAAAAAAAGCCTGTATGGGGGCCCTCCAAAGCCGGGATGGAGGCCACAGGAGCCGATGTTTAGCCTAAAGAGCCGGTTCGGAGGACTGAATAGAGGAAAGGGGTCTCAGTGGGGCCTTCAGGGGCAAGCGTTTGAGCCCCACAAGTATGTGTGGGGTCTTAGAGGCAGGTAGACCCCTGGGGTATGTACGGGGTCCCAGGAGCTCGCGTGTGAGCCCTCAAATATTCGGCTGGCGGCTACTAGAACCAGCATGGGGATTCTTAGAAGCCGCTTAGACCCACACTTCATGGGTCATGAGTCCAAAGAGTCGATGTAGGGGCCATAAAAGCCGGTGTGGGCCCATGGCCCCATAAGTTCCGACATTGAGACTCTCAGAGGCCGGCGACGGGGCACCAAGAGCAGATAAAGTGCCTCAACAAGCCGACATGGGGCCTGAGAATCAGTGTGGAATTCCAGGAGCCTGCGTGAGCTCTCAGAGACCTTCGTATTTCGTAAGGTCCACAAAGGTCGTTGAATCCTCTGAATCTGAACTCTGCGGGGCCCTCAGAGGCCAGCAGGCAGCATGTCTCTTGGCACCTGCCTGCGTTGAGTTGAGACCCTCCGAGGACGTCGTAAGGTTCTTCAGAGGCCAGCGTTGGCCCGTGAAGCCTTCGTTAGGCCTTAGAAGCCGTCAACAGGGCCCTCAGAGGTCAGCATGGCCCCTGGAGCCTGCCTGCGTTGAGGCCCTCAGAGGCCGTCGTGGGGCCCTCAGACGGCAGTGTGGGCCTTTTGAGCTTGTGTTGGGTCTTAGAGACCATCGTGAGGGCCCAGAGAGGTCGTCGTCAGGGCCCTCAGCCCCTCAGGGACCGTCCTGGGGTCCTCAGAAGTTGTTGTGAGGACCCTTAGAAGCCTTCGAGAGGATCATCAGAGGTCGTAATGAGGGTCCTTGGCCATATTGAGGGTTTTCATGGGCCCTCAGATACCTTTGCAGGGCTCTCAGAGGCCTTGGTAAGGCCGCTAGAGGCCATCGTTGTTAGGGCTCTCAATAGACCGTTGCAGAGCCCTCAGATGCCAGCATAGCCCCTGCAGCCTGGTTGGGTTGGGGCCCTCAGAGGCCGTCGCTGGGCCGTCTGAAGCCAAATGGACCCTCAGACTTGAGTTGGGTATAGGGCCGTTACGAGGGCCCTCAGAGACCGTCGTAGAGGCCCTCAGAGGCCAGTGGGGCCCCTGGAGTCCTGTGGGACTCTCAGCAGTCGTCATGAGGGCCCTTAGTGATCATTATAGGGCCCCAGGGGACAGAGTTCGTCGTGAGAGCCCTCAGAGAATCATCGTAAGGGCCCTCAGAGGCCGTCATAGGGGCCCTCAGAGGTCAGCGTGGCCCCTGGAGTCTCCTTGGGGCCCTGGAGTCTCTGTGGGACCCTCAGCGGTCGTCATGAGGGCCCTTAGTGGCCGTTGTAGGGCCCCAGGGGACAAAGCCGTCAGGTGGGAGCCCTCAGAGATCGTCATAAAAGGGCCCTCTGAGGCCGTCGTGGGGGCCCTCAGATGCCACGTGGAGTACCAAACGCGGCTCGGGACACTTCTAGCCGGTGTGGGGGCCCCAAAGACTAGCATGGGGCGCACCTGGCCATATTGGACATCCCGGATGATTCCACATCAGTGTTCGTTTCCCGATCACTGGTTTTCAAGAGAAAATATATTGGATGGTGCGACGGGCCCATTGTGCGGAGTTTGGGGGTGCAAAAAGATATGTTTGCACCCCCATGTTTTTCGATGGGGGTGCAGCTGCACCCCCTGCACCCCCTATTCCGCCGCCACTGCTGCTGAAGTCACATGACCGTGCCGATGGCCGCGGGCAGTCATCGTCACGTGACCCGTTGATTGTTTCCACCAGCTGCCGGCCGGGGCGTCGGCCGGGGCTCTCAGTTCTGGCAGAGGTCCAAGTCGACACGCCGGCGCCGGGGGGGGGGGGGCTTCAGCCCCTCCCCCTCAGACACCCTGCCGGCCTCACTGACCGGTCAGCCAACGATGCGGCTGCAGACCCCCCCCCCCACCCCCACCCCCTCTGCAGGATAAACAGTTCGGAGCAGGCGGTGAGCACTATCCAATATAACGGATTTAGACGAGAGATCGGGGATTTGGACGGAGAGCATTGAAGTCGAATGTGCGTTCCAGAGACAGCTTCGACAATGTCGAGATCTGATCAAATGTAGGAGATATTATGTAACGTCTTATATAACACCTACGCGTACAATACATCTGCATCCCTATGTTCGTCAGGACGTCCTGGAAGGGATGATATTCGTTCTATTTGCATATTTTTTGTCGCATCTTTAGTTGGAAAGTATAACGTGAAGTCGAGTTGTATCTTCTGGAGCTGCGGGACATAAGTATGGACTGGATGAAACCTCTGGATGACACGACCAAGCACCTAACGCTCTGCATAACTGGTGGGGCTGAGGATGAAATTGTGAGGCCCACATGACCCTAAATAATGGCAGACGAGCGCGATCGCACTCACCAACCTATTCACTCGCCTCCCGGCCCCCACTGACCTCCGGCAGAAGGCGTCCTCCGGCCATGACGAGGAACTCGAGCACGCAGTCGACGCAGCCGGAGTCTGAGAGGTTGGGCTCCACCACCGGGTAGATCATGGGCAGCTCCTCTCCCAGTTTGTCAGACTTCATCACACCCTCGCGAGCCTTCATGTAGTTCACGTTGCCACGCAGCGTGTTGATCTCGCCATTGTGGGCCAGCATCCTGAGGTCAGATGGAGGAGAAAGGTCAGCGACGGGCCAGAACTCAGAGGCAGCTGACAGGAAGGTCAGACCTGACCCCAACACAGGTCGCAGAGCCATTTAATGAGTTTTACTCTTTTAAATCGTGCACAAACAAATAAAATGCAAATAAATGTAATGTAAATGTAAATGTAAATGTAAGCAAATGTAATCGTGATGGATTCAAAAGTTGATTGCACAAATGGTTTCTCTGATGAATTGCATAATTTAGTTCACTAGAAGTGGCAGCAACCTGCCAGTTGGGCAGACTAGCATTGCGAAATAATGCCCGAGCTTTCCAACAGGCATCAGTTGTAGCACAGCCGCCAGCATCTATGGAGCATTTAATCTCCAGCCGCTTTGTTTGGCACAGGTGTGCTACAACATACAATACTAGTGCTATCGGTCTGGGCAGTATCGATGTCAAGAGCCGTTCAAGAGGCAAGGGTGGCAGTAGGATGAAATAACACAAATGTGCCACTACACATTGCCGTTACGTAATAACCCACAGGTGCACAGGGAACCATTCGACGGGAACCTCCTCCCCGCAATGCCAGCAACGGGCGACCCCCACTGGCCGCCTGATGTGTCTGGGAAGATGCTCTGGGGACTGAGCTAAGTTATGGAAGGGTGGTTGGCAGTTGCCCAAGGGGGTATCGTCCAAGAAAGCGTCAAGACTATTGGGGCCTCGAGCCTTCGTCTAACGTTCCAGAGCACAAAGCGCAAAAAAGCAAAATAAGAAACCGGGTACTAGCTGTTATAAAAATGTCTTTAAACGTATCGGAGAAGCTCAGCATCCCGCAAAAAAATCGGTACGTTTCCAGTGGCAGCCAAATGCCAAAAGAATGACTCTCTACGTGAGGCTTTTCAACAGTCCACTGATGTTTTCGGGATGACGTGCACGGCTCTATAACGACATCTCAAACTGGCACCGACAAACAGGACTGCCAGCGCCGAGATTGGCGCTGCCTTTATTCAATTGCTGACCTATTTGGCCACTTGTGTGGCAATAACAGGTTTGTATCAGGCTCAACTCGACCGGCCTAAGCCGGACCGTGGACAGGATGACAGATTTGGTCCAGTCCACGTCTAAATCTAGACCACGAGACCTCTAGAGGTCGAGGTGCAAACCCACGGACCGTCGGCCCCGACCTTCGACCATCCCACTCCTTGCCCTCCATTACTAAACCGTCCAATTCGTCGATATTTATAGGCGTCGCCAAGCCGCGTCGCAATGCAAACATGGAAGCTGCAGCCTTCTGGGGGGCTTCGCTGGATCGGGGGCGCCTGCGCGGAGTGTGCGAGCCCGCGCCAGTATCGAGCGGGGAGTGGTCGCACTGTCGAGTGTCGAGGAAATGGGCGCCGGATGGACCGGATCTGACCGGTGTCGGATGGACGACCCGACGCTCCGGGCTTCTTGGCTGGCTTTGGCAGCGACACTCCCCCGGAGAGACTACCGCGGGGCACATTAGCGGTCGTGGGATGATAAGCGGATGATGCATATTTGACGTCCAATCGGATATTCGGAGAATCCAGAACAAAGACAACGCTGATCGAATAGCGGAATTGGAGCGTTACAGTGCAAGACGTATGGCTAAGTGATTAGTAATTTATTATTTCTGGCAGTAATTCGCGGTTCTGGTAGATTTTATGGATATCGTTAATAAATACAATGAAAAATCAAAATAGCAAGGCAATCAATGTGTGGCGAACGCACTGGCGAGGCTATCCAATCATTGTTCTGTCCTTGAAGTTGATATAGTAAAACAAACAATCTGCCACGCTTTTAACGTAATTTGAACGTTTCCAGCAGTCCAAACTCCCAAAGTTGAGGCTGCCGGTTGCAAGGCAGTAAACAATGCCCGATGGACACTCGTCTGTCTAGCAGTCTAAGATAGCCCGCCAAGAGTCCCAAGAATTTACTGTCCGTGAGGAACCGCTCCTGCATATTGCATGTTCATAACAGGTCCAGCGCCAGGCCCAGATTCGCGATAGCCAAACGCTACGGCTGCTGAAACGCCAAGCATGACCGTGGACCTCAACCCAGATATAGAGCTTTAAAACCAGTATAACGCCTTTTGGGGCGACTAACGGAGCGAGCGAGAGGGTGGGCCTTGCACGTGCGAAATTGCGAGGGGTACCTCCAACTGACTTGTGCACGGCACCCTACTAACTGGTCTCTAGCGATGTGCCAAATTTGGGCACAATCGGCCCAGCCGTTCTCGAGATCTGGAAGCGGCACCCTGCACGTGCGCACGTGCAAAATGGGTCCCAACTGACTTGTGCACGGCACCCTACTAACCGGTCCCTAACCGTGTACCAAATTTGAGCGCAATCGGTCCAGCCGTTCCCGAGATCTGGAAACGACCCCTGCACGTGCGCACGTGCAGCAGCACCCCAACTCTGGCACATGTATATGCAGTGCCTAGTGGGTGCCTACCTACATGCCAACTTTCAGCGCAATCGGCTTAGTAGTTACCGAGATATTGCAACAATTACAAAACTGACACCTCTTCGTTTTGCACGTGGCACGTGCATAAGGGGTCACCCACATGCATCGGGAATAGTCCAATACTTGGTAGAAGGAATGAAGCTACCCTACAAAAATTACCGCGTGTAAATCGGTCAAGTGGTTGCTGAGATATAAGCCTCGCAAAAGCGTGACCACGGCCGGCCGGCCGCTCATACTCAGAAATTTCCGTTAATCTAAGGAAAGACTACGCTCGCTTCGCTCGCTCCGTCACTGGCGGATCCAGGGGGGGGCCACCGGGGCCATGGCCCCCCCCAAAAGCCTGAAAGGGGGGGCCAACATATCTTTTGGCCCCCCCCCAAAACGCTTGGAGAAAAATTAATGTGAGAAGGTTGCGTAGTAGATACCTACTAGAATCAGCAGCGTGATTCAATAGCGTAGAGAAAGTCAGGGGCGCGGGAACTACTTTCAGACTGGGGGAGCACACCATAATAGAGATCAACCTAGGGTCCCCCCAAATCTAGTTTTCTCACCGGTTTTAGGCCACTTATTTTTAATCCCTTGGCTTTTTCAACAAAAAAAAGAAACAGTTGCAAAAAAGGACGGTATTCCGTTTGAAAGTTGTGGGGGCACCGCCCCCACTGGCGGATTCAAGGGGGCCACCGGGGCCATGGGCCCAAAAAGCCTGAAAGAGGGGGCCAACATATCTTTTGGCCCCCCAAAACGCTCGAAGAAAAATTAATGTGAGAAGGTAGATACTTACTAGAATCAGCAGCGTGATTCAATAGCGTAGAGAAACCCAGGGGCGCGGGAACTACTTTTAGACGGGGGGGGGGGGGGGAGGTCACACCATGATAGAGATCAACCTAGGATCCCCCAAATATAGTTTTCTCGCCGGTTTTAGGCCACTTATTTTTCATCCCTTGGCTTTTTCAACAAAAAAAGAAAACATTTGCAAAAAGGAGCGGTATTCTGTCTGAAAGTTGTGGGGGCACCGCCCGCACGGCCCCAGAGTTGGGGGGGGGGGGGAAGCTGCCACCACTGCCCCCTCCCCCCGGTTCCCGCGCCTATGGAGAAACTACCGGGTTTACTAGCTTCCTTCATAAAGTGTCGTCATGTCTTATCGTCACCCGAGAAGGTCTTATTGCATAAATATCGATTGAGCTGTCAAGTTAACAAACTTGCTGTGGCAGCCTGACCTGACATGACCCGGCAACTTTTCATTCACGGAATATGTGCAATAAATTTTTTAGGAAAACTCACTGAGTTTTCGTTGAAAAAAAAACTTGTTTTGTTTCGTAATTGTACAAGAAGCATATGAGGGACCTTTTTGTCCCTTCCTGCGAAACGGTAAAAGACTTATTTCGGTCACAGCTCAGGCCAATCTCTATGGGTCAGTCGGGTCACTTATTTCTTAAAGGGTCCTTACGGCATCCAAGGACCAATTCCGGCTTTTGAGTGCGCCACATCAGCATTTGAGCTACGACAGATGTCGAAATCTGAATATATGTTACAGGCCGTATGAAAAATCGGTCCGTTTCCAAACGGCCTGGCCCAGTCAGGCCATATGAAACTACCTGAAAACACCGGCCGTTTGCAAACTATGACCTGAAATATCAGACCGTTTGAAAACGACCTAGTTAGACCGGCTCCGTAATAAAACCTACAAATTAACTAATGGTGTGAGAGGCAATTCCGTGAATAGCTCAATGGCTTGCTTAAATTGCATCATGTCTGTCACCTTCAGCTTCACTCAATGAGATATTTATTACGTAACGAGATAGGCCACTTCGGAGCATGACACGGTTACCGTTCTTTCCAAACTCTCTCAATACCCCCTGGCCAGCCAACAGAGAAGTTAGTGTATAGTGCTCCAGCTTGGGCTTGGCTGGCGCCTCAGACACTATATTGACTAATGCTGACAGAAAGCATTCTCGGCTGGGGCACTGTGGCGGGGGATCGCGACGGGCGCAGGTCAGGAGAGGTGCGCAGTTGTTGTCTTGGCAGCGGCAGCGACCGCGCTCAATATACGCTGATAACGACTGGTGACGCGGCGCGGTGTCGTACTCAATGGGCTCTACAGGCGCTATCCAAGGGATCGAAGGAAAGCAAGATGAGAATAGTATAATGCAATTTAGCAGAGGTTCAGTGGAGAACATCTAACTTACCTGAGCGGATGAGCTCTCTCCCAGCTGGGGAACGTGTTGGTTGAGAAGCGCGTGTGCACCAGGGCCAGGTAGGTATCATAGCGCGGGTCCTGCGGGCAGACGGTACCAGGTTAGAGAATGGCTTACGGCGTCCCCAGGCACGGCTGGCAGAGACTGACATGAGGGCATCGCGGATGGCGTACTGGGTTGAGCAAGGTTTACAGAACGCTGCTGTTTGTGCCGTATGTTTATGGCTGTGTACCATTGTGCAAGATTTGATCATAAACATATAAATTATGAAGGCAAATGCTTGAGTACATTTCCCAAGAATGTTTTCCGTTTGAGTAAGAAGTTGTTAGATGTTGCAACGTAATAAAACTGCTAGGCAGCGTTATTATACTATTTCACGCCATTCCTAAGCTGTTGGCAAGCCCGATGTGGTTCGTTTATAGTGAATTGCATGTGTGAGTACAAGGTGAATATGAATAAGCGTCAGCTTACAGGGCCCGCGCTCACTGTTAGGTCGGCGGCGGCGGCGGCGGCCAGGCTGCGTGCCTGCCGCCCTCAGCCCGCTTCCGCACCACACCTGCAAGAGCCGACACACCCGTGCCACCGGACGCGCTCTCTAGCTCTCTCTGTCTCTATCGCTCTCTCTCGGTCTCTCTCCGCGGGGGACATGGATCCCGACACGGCACGCCACCCAGACTGACCAAGGCTCCGCTCCCCAACGCTAATAAAGCACACCATTCCGACGCGACGCATCATGGTGATTCGCATCGTTCCTACCTTGCCCGGCATTTGCAGACTAATCCATTTATTAGCTCTGCTAAATTAAAAGCTTTTGCTTCTCCCACGTGCGACAAAAGTTAGACAAAAACCCAGACGACACAAGCAACTCAATTTGTGTGTGTGAAAAGGATGTCAACATCACACGCCGCGATAAAAAAGCAAGCGGGCGTCTTAGCGAGCATCTGTCTCGAATAGCCCCGTATGTTGCTACACTGCGGTGAAACTATGCGTTCTAAAAGCAATGTTAGACATAAATGATTGGACGAACACATCACATATTGACCACTTCAATCTCCCTCAGAGTTGTGACAAACAATAATAGCCGAAAAGCTAGGATTCAGTGATTCTGATGAAATCGAAATGTAGACAATTCATCGCATAACACTCGCCAATCTGAACAAAGCGCATGTCTAGTAAATTGGAACCCCATGAGCCCACCTATTCACCCTGTCAGTCACCGAAGCAGGACCCCACTCACCGTAGCGAGCTGTGCCGGTCGGACGGACGCCGGTGCTGGCTCACCTGGAGGTCAAGGAAGTAGGTCCAGACCTGCTGCGAGGTCAGCTGACCCTTGTACACGATCGTCGTGCTCGACAGAGAGATGATGTAGAAGCGCACTCCCGGCCGCGGCACGGCGTGCGTCGACCGCTTCCGCAGCACAAACACCTGAGGAGCGTACAGGTGAGATTTTTATCGGGCTATTGGCGCATCGGTGCGCCATTTCACCGATGAGGGTACAGGTTTCGCGGGTTTTAGCGGTAGGTTTTGCACCTAGAAAATTTAGTGTGCTTCAGGCTATATCTTCGTCGTCTTAAAGGGACCATCCCACCTTAACATTAGTTTTGAGTTGAGATAGCCAAGTTTGCGGCCAGGCTCAGAAACCACCATTTATCCTGGTCGCAACCCCCGCAGCTTTATGGTGTTCATGAAATTTCTTCCCTTTACTTGCAGGGTGGGACCAGCTTAGTCCCTATCTCTTAACCATTAGCGGTTTTTTGATGACGTCAGCAGTCATTTCAACGCCCGCCATTCCTTGAACCCGAGTTTTGCTGACCTTGAGCTCCCTTTTTTATCAACGTGAAATCCGTCGTCGGCGCTGAGAAAGCCTATTGCTTTTCATTTTAATTAGAATATTAGAAGATACCCACCACTGGAACTTGGACTGATATTATACCAAGGCCGAAGATGATCAAGCTGCCTGCTATATCTGGAGCTTGGTGTTCAACTTCAACATGGAATAAAAAACAAAATATCAAAGCAAACTGGATATGGTACTGCAAGTTAAAGTCCAAAGAAATTTGAAGAGCTGACAATTGACATTAATTCTTTTCCTGCAAGGTTTCCATATGGAGATCACAGTCACACCATGAAGAAATATTTTTGATGTTAACAGTTGAAAGGGGATTTATCTTCCAGTTTTGACGAAAGACGCTGCTGACTGTCTTTGGAAAAGGATGTCGGCATGAGGTGCAATTGTGCTTGTGAAGTGGTTATAACTGGTCTTTTCACAGTATTAAATTAAATGTGCCATTGCAGCCAAGTGTGTTATCATGTAAGGTAAAATCAAAACTACAATGTTGGTTTTACGAGCATTGAGAAGGCTGGTAGGTAACACCTGCCTGTGCTCGTAAATCATGCTGCCAGAGTATTCTAAATCAATTTTATCATACACTATTGTTGTCCAGAATGGTTGCACTATTGTTTGGTATCATTATTCCATGTAAATATGGTAGTGTAAAGTCCGACCAACATGTTACCAGATTTGAAGCTGTTACGTTACCTAAGTACCTGTTTTTTACTGGCGTGGTGAATGTCACCTGGATTTTGTTTTGAGGTGCAGACCTAGTAACTCTGACTACATGGGTTTGAAGCTATTATCTATTCTGTTTTTACTGGCCTGGTGAATGGCGACTGATGTTGTCCGTGGATGGCACTGAAACAAATTTTGAGTGTTTTGTACAGTGTTTTAATACAATGCTGAGGGCTGAAAGTTGTCTTGTTTAGAGTGGTGAAAGTTCAGGATATGCCAGCCACCATGGTGGGTCAGAGTTAAATGTGTTGCAGTCAGTTCGGCTTCGGCAAGCACACGGATGGGCATACGCATCAAGACCTGCTCTGCCATACTTTCAGCCAATTTTACCTAGGTAAGTCTTTTCTTTTTTCTGCCAAAAGCTATGACATTGTGAATTTCAGCACTGTGGCCTGTGTGTAGCTTTCAGGAGAGCAATTCTAAATAAAGCTCTGATAAAGTGCAAAATCAGCAATGCAGCCCTCTATTACATTTTCTACAACATCTTACTTGTTCCTTGCATGGAGAGAAAAATGCAATGTTATGAATTCGTTTATTCACATAATTTGACAAGCATGCAGTTACCTGCTACTATCACTGCACAAAACAGAGCAGAAAACATCAGTTGATCAAACACAAGACATAACAGAAGTTTACAACATAGGGCTGCCGAACCTGCTTCCTCCCACACAGTTGATGCCATTTCCTAGCCTGGCTTGATGTGAGCACTGAATAGCTGCTTTGTCTAATTACAGCTCACTACCATTCAACTTAAACTACTCTCTTTAAAGTAAGAGTGAGAGCGTTCAGTGTTCATAGCAGCTCGACAGACGACAGACAACAAACATCTTGACAAACCAGCCAGTATTTGATTTGGCTAATGATTTATGTGCTTGTTGTATCATGGCCAAACTACTTTAACAGCAATAATCCCTGTTTCATCTTGATCTTGCTTTTATTTCCATTTGAACTCAGATCTTGAAACAATCATCTGAAGTGATATCAGATACTGGCTTCTGTTTCTCTTGAAAGCAAGTTAAAACAACAATGATAAACTAAGGCAGGAGATGTGAGTTGTGGCAGTAGATTTTTGATTCAACATATGTCAACCTTATATTGCTTGAGACCTCTGGGAAAGACAAACAAATATTTATAGTTTTTTGATAGTTTGGATTCTTGGCTTGATTTAGCAGATCAGCTGTGAACCTTGACTTTGAAATCACATAAATGTCATGGTACCCGAACGAATCCTCGCATGACATTTCTTCGTAGCACAATTTTTCGTCCGCATTTCTTCGTCTACAAATCTTCGTCGGTGCATTTATTTGTCCCTCAATGCTTACTCTTGCATATATTTGCGTTGAAGAAGAAATGCGAGCCGATTTTCATATACCCTGGTGCGAGACAAAGTAATGCGATAGGTACGAATAAATGCCCTGACGAAGATTTGCAGACGAAGAATTGCGATACGAAGAAATGCCATAAGAATTGTCCTGGAACCCTTTATTGGCCATCATATATTGACCTTGATAAGATAAACGCATCATTCGCGCAATATTTGTCGCACTTTGATACCAAACTATTGCTTCCAAATGCCGACGTAAAGAAAACCTTTATGTGACGTCATAGAAACAGCGGATTTCCCAAAAAGTAAACAAAAATAAAAGTCTTATATCTCGAAAACGGGTGAATATTTTCCGGTAAAATTTGGTAGATGTTCATTTTCTCTCTTTGTGATTCACGCTACATCACTTTTATGCCAATTCATTAACTTTTTTGAAGGTGGGAGGGTCCCTTTAAGCTTTTAAGTGTTGAAAATGCGATCGACTTGTTGGTTCACAAGCCGGCCATGATCGTGTAAAATGGCTTCATCGTAGATCGATTAGTTCCTGAGATATAACCGGAAATGTCAAAGTGCAAAACCTACCGCTTAATCTCGCGAGAGCCGTACCACAACGATTCCGAAATATCTGAATAATTAAATGTAATATTTTGCACCTATCTTCTTGAATAATTCCCAAAACCTTTAAAGATTAATTAGGAAGGAAACCAATTTACCCTTCGTTACATCCGCGACTGACCTGCAGTTTGAACACGTCGTCGGGCATGTTGGCATCCAGCGGAGCCACGAACAGCTGCCTCATCAGCGGCTCGCCGCGCCGGGCCGTGGCGCCGATCCCGGAGTTGTCCACGGGAACGTTCCTCCAGCCCAGCACCTGACGAAGAAGAAGGACGGTCGGTCTGAGCGGAGAAGCCATAGGGGTGGGACATTTTAACGACATTCTAAGAGCCAGTGGAAGGGTTACAGCAATTAGTCTGCACAAGGAGCGTCAGACTTCGAGAATATGGACGTTTTTTTGCAGAATAAACAATGGAAGAAAAGAATCGGCTGATAAGCCGGGGGATGGAGATCATTTCGTAAATGTAGGCATGAATGTACAAAACCAGATAAGGCGAGCTACAAGCTAATTACGTATACGAGTATCAACATAAATGCAAAAGTTCATTAAAGACGGTTTTGAAATGGACCGAGAGCAGAGATCAAGGCGCCTCACCTTCAGTTTGCACTCCTTCGCGAACTCGTCGATGATGCCCTTGCACTCTTCCTCTCCCTTGTCGTTGACCATGCAGATGCCGGTGGCATAGCGGCCCAGCGGGGGTAGCTCGAAGCCCAGCTCATCCCTTCAGAACAAAATAAAAAAGGATGTAAATAGACAGTGTTTGAGCCAAAGGTTCGAAACGGCAGGTAAACGACATTGCTGTTTTTATTTCACCTTGTCCGTCGTGAATATGTACAGTGGATCTAGTAAGGATCTCCAGACGTTACTAGATGGCGTCGAGCCTCAGTCGAGTCCATGTCAAATTCAAGGGGAGGTCAGTACCGAGCTGGACCCGATGGGGAGGTGGGCGAGGGGGGGGGGGGGGCGGTTGGCGAGGTCACGGTGCGGGTGACCTGTCAAACAGCCCCGGCGCGGTGGGGCACTGCCGCGGGCAAATGACGCACTCCAGTGTTGTTCCATATCGCGGTGGTGGGCCGGGCCGGGGCGGCCGGTTAGCTTGGCTGCTTGGAGGAAAGGATAATGAGGCATGGGTTTGCTGTGGCCGGTTCATCTACTGTCAACTATGATGAACCCAAAGTAATGCAAATATGATGTTGGTAATGCAGCTGACAATGGAATGCTAGCGAATGTTCCGAGCGCCCGAAGGATTAAGATTATTTATGTCTCCTGAAATTTTCATTGAATATAATTCAAGCACTAGAAATATCGTATCGTTCGCCAATTTTTTGACCGGCTGGCGTTTCTTCCGTAGGCGCCCTTGGGCAAATAATTATCACGCAGGTGATTTATTTTTTGCTGGTAAGATTTAAGGTCAAATCAAGTCGCTGAGAGGAGACGAGGAAAAGCGGACGAATGCCACATTTTTGTGCATAAAGTCTCAATTAAAAAAAGCTTTAAGTTATTATACGTGTAAGCTAAAAAACAATAAGATAAGTTAATAAAAATATTTGACCCGAAATTGGCCTCTGTTTTCTCTGACCATGATTGCGTGTAAGACACAGGTCCAATTCCGGGTTCAACCCGACCCGACATGGTTCGGCTCCCCCTTTTTTAATATAAATTTGGCCCGAACCTATTGAATGAAAGGAATCATAAGGAAAGAGTCCCCGCTAAGCTGAGCTTGTTGCGTTGACCCTACCCTCTACCCTCCGATCAAGCAATTCCTGGTCTATGGCAGAATTCAGATTCCAGTGTTTAACGTGCGCACATAGCCGCGCACGGCCGATCCCCTCGCTGACTTCGCCTGGCAGCGGCCTGCCACCAACCACAACCATACCCGTCAGGAGCTCAAAAACGTCAAGCACACGTCGGGTTTCGAACCCGGACTTTTGCAACCGGGACGTGCGCTCTCACCACACGGAGTCCAACGCCCTGCTGTCCGAGCTACCGGGACGGACATTTACCTAGGGGCTTCGCCTCGTGACATTGACAGACGTCAGACACTTTGGCCGAACTATAGCCGTAGCACTGAGCAAGCTGCGCAGGGCGATAGGTGCTCGTAGCGTTTAGGTTGGGTAACCTGTGAAGTGTGAGCTGAACGCGATGTCGTGAGTTCGAGCCCCACTCCCGGGTCTGGTTTTATCTGGACACGAACCAAAACCTTTTCTTCTACTGCAACACAGACAAGCACGATGACATCTTTCGCCAATATCTTTCCCCAAAATCCTCTAAAAAAAAGTCAAGATTATCGCTATTAAATGTCTAGCTTAGTTTCATTTTTAAAGAAAATATTTTTGGTCATTTTTCTGGAGCCATTTTAACTCTTTCTTTTCGGATTCTTTTCGACCCGATAAACTCATCAACTGAACGTGCCAAATGAAAAATACCCAGCTCAAATAACATTTTAGAAAAGCCTAAGACTGTCATCATGCAACTATCGACTGAATAGTTGCATGCTTTTAATACGTCCTAGATTTCAATTATCATTTTTCAAGATTTTGGCTGGAACTGGCGCTGCCTCTCGCTTGTCCGTTTGTTTGAGATAATGATTCCCTTCAGTCGCATTCTTGCTGGTTCCACATGAACAGGATACCACCATACCGGAGTGAACGCACCCGCAACCATCATCCCCTCCCCTCAGCCTCGGCGCAGTGGCGGGCGGCCCTGGGTGGCCCACTCCCGGCGCTACGCACACCACATGCGCCGTGATACCGCGTCACTCCCCCACCCCCTCCCTCCTTCCCCACAATGACCGGTGTCCTCACTTCCCTCGATATTTGGACTCGCCCTACCCCGACCGTAGCGCCACGTGGTGGCTCTGGAGATCTTAAATAGACCCACTGTACACTCACGGGATAACGGTGGCAGGGAGGACCTGCAGACCTCTCGGTACACGGTGTCCGTAATGTCAGTAGGAATGGGGACAGTTACCTGCACATCTCTCGGTACATGGTGTCCAGAATGGGGACAGTTACCTGCACATCTCTCGGTACATGGTGTCCAGAATGGGGACAGTTACCTGCACATCTCTCGGTACATGGTGTCCGGAATGGCGGTAGGAATGAGCAGCTGCCGGACATTGGTCACGTGACCACATTTTCCGTTACAGCTGTCAATTTAGCAGCAGTTTGATTATCCAACTACAGTTTGATATTCAGGGTGCGCCGATTTCGCCCAAACTTGCCCCAGGGACCAAGTCTGACACGCTGAGCACGAATCTGGTGTCAGAAATCCGCTATTCTCAACCGATCACCCAAATTTACCGTTTTTGAGTTCGTCCATCTACAGATTGACAAACTCCAGGGGCCATCGATTTGGCCCAAAAATGGGTCTAGGGGACCAAGTCTGACACGCTGAGCACGAATCTGGTGTCAGAAATCCGCTATATTCTCGACCGATCACCCAAATTTACCGTTTTTGAGTTCGTCCATCTACAGATTGACAAACTCCAGGGGCCATCGATCTGGCCCAAAAATGGGTCTAGGGGACCAAGTGTGACACGCTGAGCACGAATCTGGTGTCAGAAATCCGCTATTCTCAACCGATCACCCAAATTTACCGTTTTTGAGTTCGTCCATCTGCAGATTGACAAAACTCCAGGGGCCATCGATTTCGCCCAAAAATGGGTCTAGGGGACCAAGTGTGACACGCTGAGCACGAATCTGGTGTCAGAAATCCGCTATTCTCAACCGATCACCCAAATTTACCGTTTTTGAGTTCGTCCATCTACAGATTGACAAACTCCAGGGGCCATCGATTTTGCCCAAAAACTAGTTTAGGGGACCAAGTCTGACACGCTGAGCACGAATCTGGTGTCAGAAATCCGCTATTCTCAACCGATCACCCAAATTTACCGTTTTTGAGTTCGTCCATCTGCAGATTGACAAACTCCAGGGGCCATCGATTTCGCCCAAAAATGGGTCTAGGGGACCAAGTGTTACACGCTGAGCACGAATCTGGTGTCAGAAATCCGCTTTCCTCAACCGATCACCCAAATTTACCGTTTTTGAGTTCGTCCATCTACAGATTGACAAACTACAGGGGCCATCGATTTGGCCCAAAAATGGGTCTAGGGCACCAAGTGTGACACGCTGAGCACGAATCTGGTGTCAGAAATCCTCTATTCTCAACTGATCACCCAAATTTACCGTTTTTGAGTTCGTCCATCTACAGATTGACAAACTCCAGGGGCCATCGATTTGGCCCAAAAATGGGTCTAGGGGATCAAATCTGACACGCTGAGCACGAATCTGGTGTCAGAAATCCGCTTTTCTCAACCGATCACCCAAATTTACCGTTTTTGAGTGCCAGCTGGAGTTTGTCAATCTGTAGATCAGGGGTCGGCAAATGGTGGGGTATGCCCCCTTTGGGGGTAATGGAGCCCTTTCGGTGGGGGTAATGAGGGATTCTGAGAAAGCCTATCTTTTTAGAGTTTGTAGCTCCAGTGATGGAGCCATCGTGACTGTTGCATCCCAGGGTTCAAAGGTTAGCCCAGGCCAAAGGCACAGCACACATTGATTAGATACCAATTTTCATGTACCTGCTCGCCTCACCATCTCACCCCTCCGTACAGTCGTACAAAAGCAGCTGCAACTTTTAACCATCGCCCGTCTGTTGGCGTTTCAACAGCCGCTAACGTAAGGGGGAGGAGTCGTCATCGGACCCCCGCGGCCTCTCGGACTCGGATATGGAGCTGTGCATAAAAAAGACGAGCGTGCTACCCGTGACAATAGGAAGCCGCTGCTGCCCATTTTTAAGGTCCTTGGTCATTCCGTCTCATTCAAGAGGGCAATGATAAGTGTCGAGAAAATCGGGACCCGCTATAACTTCTTGAAGTGAGATTTTATGGCTCAAGATGATCTCCAGAAAAAGCTCATAAGCCAACGGTCATTATGGGTCCAGAGGCCAGTTTTACCAACAGAAAAATAGCCGCCTGCCGGAATTTTTGACTAAAGATCGTTTCACATATGGAGCGTAAACGGTAAAGCCCTATCCGCTTACGAGCCCATCGTGTTTACGCTCCGCTCCGTATATGAAGCGGTCTTGAGGCAAAAATTCCGGCAGACGGTTATTTTTCTGTTGGTAAAACTGGTCTCAAGTCATGATATTTTCCGGGCTGGTGAATAAAAAAAAAATGATGGGCTCGAGGGTACAATTTGGTTGTGATCCAATGCCTTTTACGTGAGCTTTTAACGAAAAACCACCCGCCACCCCTATACGTACAAGGGTTAACCTTCCAGGCGGTGGGGGGGGGGGCATTTTTTGCCCCCCCCCTTTAGTTTTTTTCGATATATCTCGAGAACCGCTGCGCCGATCGTCACCAAACTTTCAGTACCCTCCCGGGAGTAGCTAGTGCACATGGTGACCAAAAATTTTCCAAAGGATATGATAGGTTGGCCGTTAATGACGTCAGAGTGACGTGAATTCTGCCATTTTCGACCAAAAAAAAAAAGGTTTCGCGGGGAGAGCTGTCAGGCCTACAGCTTTAGTGATACAGAAAAATGTTTCAGACATAAAAGGTGTGGAATCAAGAGGGCTACAAAACTGCTATTTCGATTTTTCGAATTTTTTGGATTTTGACCCCCCAAAAAATAGATTTTTAAATATAATAGCCGTAAATCCAACAAGTTTTTTGAATTTCAAAAAAAAAACGGAATATATGTGATAGTCCCTACCGCCTTCTATCTACATACCAAATTTTAGATCGATACCTCTTTTTTGGCCAAGTTATAGCGAAAAAATTGCTCAAAATTGATGACGTCAAATTTTCAAACTCAATTTTTAGCAATTCTAGACCTCATAGCGTAAAACAAAGACCACCATTAGACTCCCCGTGACGAGCTGCATCGAATCAATTCCCATTTTATGCAAAAATATCAACTTTGAAATTTGACCTTTTTTGACCTGACCTTGACCTGACCTCCACCAGAAAGTGACCTAAACCGTACCTGATGGTCTTATAACCAACACCATTGAGTTGGAAATGAAAAACTGGCCATAAAACATGCATCGCACAACGTTAGTAAAGTTGGGTTCATGTGGTGACCCTTGGTGACCTGACCTGTGACCTGACCTGGTATGACCAGTGACCTCTAATAGCAACATATGTACTAGACAACTGACGCCCTATCGCTGATTTTCGACAAAATGCGTTTTACTCGGTGTTACAGCGCTTTCCCTAGAAGCACTGTGAACGGCGAAACATTTTATCTTTGACCTGACCTGTGACGTCATCTGTGACCCCGAGGTCAATGAAATTTGGTTTCCTTTGACCAATTTGACAGGGCTATGGAACGCCGTTTGAATTTTCCGGATCCGTCCAGTAGTTTCGGAGATACGGGGGGGGGGCAAAAAAATGCCCCCTCCCTCCCACCGCGCGGAAGGTGGCTGGGAGGCCCACCGCCTGCCGGGTTAAATGGGATATAGCATAGGCGGCGGAACGAGGAGGGCACCGGGGCACCGTGCACCCTTTGATTTTTGCATTTTAACATTAGCCCTATGGGCGTTGCATGGAAAGAATGGGACCAAAAGTCGGCAGTGACCCCCCCCCCCTCCCCCCTTAATTGAAGGTGTTCCGCCGCTACTGGGATATAGGCATTAAATGTTTTGTGGAGGAAGTGTCATGTTTTAAATCTGATGCATTGGAAATGCACAAATACCCAGAGTTCCAGGACGGTATGGAATTTCAGTAAACTTGGTTGCGTCAGCAATGGGGTCTGGTAGGTGGGGGTAATGGCCCTGCCTGGCGCCCAAAAAGGGGGCACGACCCCGAATGACCTGCCGACCACTGCTGTAGATGGACGAACTCAAAAACGGTAAATTTGGGTGATCGGTTGAGAATAGCGGATTTCTGACACCAGATTCGTGCTCAGCGTGTCACACTTGGTCCCCTAGACTCGTTTTTGGGCAAAGTCGACGGCCCCTGGAGTTTGTCAATCTGTAGATGGACGAACTCAAAAACGGTAAATTAGGGTGATCGGTTGAGAAAAGCGGATTTCTGACACCAGATTCGTGCTCAGCGTGTCAGATTTGATCCCCTAGACCCATTTTTGGGCCAAATTGATGGCCCCTGGAGTTTGTCAATCTATAGATGGACGAACTCAAAAACGGTAAATTTGGGTGATCGGTTGAGAATAGCGGATTTCTGACACCAGATTCGTGCTCAGCGTGTCACACTTGGTGCCCTAGACCCATTTTTGGGCGAAATCGATGGCCCCTGGAGTTTATCAATCTGTAAATAGACGAACTCAAAAACGGTAAATTTGGGTGATCGGTTGAGAATAGCGGATTTCTGACACCAGATTCGTGCTCAGCGTGTCAGACTTGGTCCCCTAAACTAGTTTTTGGGCAAAATCGATGGCCCCTGGAGTTTGTCAATCTGTAGATGGACGAACTCAAAAACGGTAAATTTTGGTGATCGGTTGAGAATAGCGGATTTCTGACACCAGATTCGTGCTCAGCGTGTAACACTTGGTCCCCTAGACCCATTTTTGGGCGAAATTGATGGCCCCTGGAGTTTGTCAATCTGTAGATGGACGAACTCAAAAACGGTAAATTTGGGTGATCGGTTGAGAATAGCGGATTTCTGACACCAGATTCGTGCTCAGCGTGTCAGACTTGGTCCCTGGGGCAAGTTTGGGCGAAACCGACGCACCCTGAATATCAAACTGTAGTTGGATAATCAAAGTGCTGCTAAATTGACAGCAGTTTTCCGTTTGACCTTGAGTTGGCACCAGATTTTGTCGACATATGTGGCGCAGCTTATTTTACTGCATTATTTTAGATACTAAATATTTAGACGTGTGGTGGTAAATGATACCGGGCAAATAATATTGAATCATCGGTGGCATAGTTACCATTGAAACTTGAATAGCATCAATAAAATACAATTAAACTATTATTACTCTTCCATTGATTTTATTGTGTTTGGCAGGCATAGGTAGAAACCATGAAGAGCTGAGCCTGCAGATTGCAGTTGTTCTATTCTATAACTCTTAATAATGCATAAATCAAGGCTACTGAGGGTTGCAAATTTGTCTTTAATAACTTATCTTTAATAACTTATAACCTACCTTCATCTACCATATCTGTAAGAATCTTGCATCAATCATCACCAGACTTCTTAGTTTTTTACATATACCTACCGGCCGCGACAGTGGGCGGGTACGACTCCCTCGCCCTAATTGAGCTAGCCTCGCGGGAAAAACAAGCATGTGTGCCGTTACGGGACAGGGGACGCAGCGATTGATGCACGGTTCAAAAGTCTCAGGTCAACTGGTGGCCTCTGAGAGTCAGGTCAAGTGCCCCGAGGGCCAAAATACGATTTCGGGTTTTGAGAAATAGCTTTATAAAAAAAACGGCGCAGAGTCGCGATTTTAGTACCATCATGTTTGTCATGCTCCGGTGCGTCAAATGGTACACTTTTGATGGGTGGGGTCAACATAAGGTGTTCACATCGGGTCAAAGTCAGGTCAGAGGCACTCGGGTCACGAAGTTGGTCGGAGGAGGTTATATCGTATATCATTCGATTCGGTAGGTCCTCCCGAGTCTATTGGCGACTTTTCCGACTTGCCAGTTCAATTTTATCAGGAGTTATTGACGAAACAACTTGTGACCTTTGTGACGTCATAAATGACGTCACGCTAGGTTAAAGATGCAAAAGTGAAGCATTGGACATTGCAAGAATTGCATGAAATTGCGGTTCCATGTGCTTGAGCTAGGTTTAGATCATTCTCGGCGTCAAAATTACGGTTTCCATATGTTCCCCATTGACTTGTAATTGTGACGTCACGCGATCGGCCTGACCTCATGTGACCTCTAGGAGAAATCCGAGATATACAAGTTTTGAGACTTCTAGAGGATACTAGGTCCTGTAAGTATCATCTCGCTGTGACAGCTCCTCTGGCACCGAGGGCATTGCGAAGTTTCGGTATGTTGGGACTATTGCAGAAGTTCACGTGTGACGTCATAAGTCAGTGATCTGACCTGAGACGGAAATGCAATTGGTTTCCAAAGATGCGTATGGAAGCGAGGATAAAATGTGCCAAATAGCAGCCCTCTAGCTGTAAGGTGTTTTGAGCTATCGCCAAAAGTCGTGAGTGGAGCGCTACCGACTCCTCCGGTCAGCCGCCGGGGGTTAGGAGGCGTGCAGGGTATCGGAAAACCACCTGGTACTTAGCGAATTTTGCCGATAAAAATACGTTTCTTATGCCGACTTGTAGCTAAAAGACTACTGAATCTCAAACCAGTCGTATCCTTGCACTAAATGGCTTGGTTTAGACACGATAGGTCTGAAAAGAAAAGGTCCCATGTATTCTCTATGGGCGCCGCGAGGCCGTTGGCACCAGAGTTTCGGGAAGTGCCCTCGCCACAACCGCACGTGCAGATTTGGTCACGTGACCAAGCGCATTTGCCGCCACTGTATTTATATACACTGTGGGAATGAGGACAGTTACCTGCACATCTCTCGGTACATGGTGTCCGGAATGGCGGTGGTGATGCCGGACCCGTCGCCCGTGTCGTTGTCAGAGCCCGTGGCGCCACGGTGCACCATGCGACACGACAGCTTCTTGGCATCCTCCAGAATCTGAGACAGAAGACAAAATGAGAGCCTGGTTCGAAGCATGCATTCCGCTTCACAGTGTAGGTATTTCACTGATTTGTATATTCAATTCAGCTAAATTCAAAATTATAAGAGATCAAGTTAAAATATTCTAACAAAAAACAAAAAAACAAAAACAAATGACTATGCCAACGCACGAACGTCAGCACAATAATCACAATTGACATAACTGAGCCGGGTGCCCTTATCCATCCCTACAACGCTAGTTTCTTAGCGAGTCCCGCTGACCTCGAGGCTGTCCGCTGCTCATACTTTTTTAGTATATTTTTCTAGTATAATTTAGCCGCTCTCACCTTGTTAGTCCTGATGCCGTCGATGGAGACGATGAAGCCGACGCCGCAGGCATCCTTCTCGAGGGCGGGGTCGTAGAGGCCCACCTGGGCCGGGTAGTCCCACGGCTCGCCGCTGCTCATCCTGGCAGTCGGCCCTCGCCGTTCCGTCTGCAACACAGGGTCACAGGTCAGTCCGTATATCACCACTGTTCAACGGTGAGTGGCATAACGTAATTAATGAGCGAACTGGATACCCAAACAAACACGGAGCCCGCTGTGGATGTCAGAGAACTCATCGTAAAACATGACAGCTCTGCATTGCGGTGACGAGCACAAGACACTAGCATTGGATTCGACTTTACACTAGGGTGCAGTTTCCCGTTCCTAGTACTAAGAGCTGAGGGTCAGGCTGTCGCAACACTGCGTCGCCCGGCGTCTTCGTGTCGCAAACGGAAGCTGCGACTGACTTTTGGAGAGCAGCCATCTTTGCGTCATCCTCACGTGAGGGGGGGGGGGGGGCGGAAGGGAACGGTGCTCAAACAGACAGCACTCGAGCCAGACATATCTGTCTCTCCGACCCAGACATGCCCTGTGTTCTCGATCCTCCTATCGATAAAGGAATTTTCGCCATCCTCGGTCTTTTGATATATGCCTAATTGCAAACATTTTCTGGCCGGACCTACAATACAGTAATCGATATTTGCCCAGCACTCCGGTACAGGTATCTCTGTCTTACCGACACTCTGACTTCGACGGACATCTCTGCCCCAGCCCGGCTCTCCGATCCAGATATCCCCGACCCTCACTCCCCGCCGCCCGTCAGCATCCCGGCCGACTGGGAGTTCGGAATTCCGGGGAGTTCGGAGTTCCTAGTGCGGCGCCCCATCCGCTGGCGACTGACACCATGGGCGTCATGATCATTGATCACCCTTGGGACGATCCTTAGACGGGACTTAGACGGGACGGTCCTAGACGGGACGATCCTTAGACGGGACGATCCTAGACGGGAGTGCACGTGCAAGGACACTCCGAACTGAACATAGGTATTAGGTAGTAGGTAGGGGAGAGTGGGGTAAGATGCCCAGGGTGGGAAAGACGCCCCACCCCCTCTAGCGGCGAAACAAAGAATAGAACCTGGAAATTAATGTTCTTAGCGAAAAGCGGAAGCTTGCCTTGTTAACTGCACAAAAATTTGCAAAGCTCCGTTGGGCAACGGCTGGCTGGTGATTGCATGTTTTTTATTTGCTGCTTTAAAAAAATATGTTGGTGTCAAAACATTGTAAATATCAAAGAAAGCAGATAATTTTTGAGTCCCTTGCTATAGTCGTGATACATTAACATGCGTGTACTGTGTCCCGAACAGTTTGTTTCAGGGTGTAGTTTTATGGCTAACAAATTGTACTGATTTAATGTTGCTTCGGCCCCTTGGGGTAAGATGCCCCCTGTCCTGATTGGGAAAGACGCCCCCCTAAATCCGTAGGCTGTCCTTCAAGCAGCCCGTCAAATCATTTATTACATACTTGTGATGAGAGACAAAAGCCGATTTGGGACTATTGAGAGTCCAGTACGGTCAGGTGCTCCCCATGCCGGTCTCTCGGCACACACAGCGACTTTTTGGGCGGCATCTGACTCTGAGAGCCCTCACGACGGCATCTGTGGGCCCCTTTATTGGCTCCAGGGCCCCTCACGACATCCTTTGAGGGCTCCCACGTTGGCTCCACGGGCCGCGCTGGCATCTGAGGTCCCCACGATGGGCTCGAGGGCCCTCAAGCATCATGAAGACCTATAAGGGCCCCACAGTGATCTCCGAACGCCACCACGGAGGCTTGTTTGGCCGCGCTGGACTATGATGGCCCTAACGATGACCTCTGAAGCCCCTTACGACTACTTTTGATGGCCCTTACGATGACGTTTGGTATCTACTGCAGTTCGAAGGGACTACTGATTCGTTCAGGCGATTCACGTGCCCGTTTATGTCACTTATAGTGCATGGGGCATCTTCCCCAACGCCAGGGGCGTCTTTCCCACCCTGTGGGGTAAGATGCCCCCTTTCACTTCTTCAGGAAAATGCTTAATAGCAAAAAAAGTTATCATATTTCAGGCACGAAAGTGTGATATTTTTGGAGAAAAATGATGTTGGCTTCCGTTGAAACTCCAAGTTTTTGCTTTCCGATCGTCATTTTCGAAAAATATATGTCATAGTAAAACCCTGGGCATCTTTCCCCACTCTCCCCTACGCCATGGTGATGGACTTTGAGCCAACCTGTACGGAAACGAGCCTGTAAACTAAACAATGATAAGCATGTCTGTGGCAGGATCGCATGGCAAGAGATCGGAATTCATGTAAACTTGTCTGGTCAATGGTCATTCATCAGAGAAGCGCATGGTATTGGTCATCGGTAGGATTCCGTTACTAAGTAACTGTTGCTTCATGTCTGCAATATTGTGCCAGCTTTAATTTTATCGTAGGTCGTCCACTAGATAACAATATTCCGCATTTCAGTAAACTAAAACCACGCGAAGTCCAGTAAATTTCCACCGGTAACCTTTTGCAGTTCCTTAGCTATCCGCTGCAGCTGTTTGGTAAATTTCGTTGGATAGTGTTTGGCAGTTCGGAGCAATGCCCCTGCTCGGTAAATTTCCACCGGACTGGTAATATCCTATGGCGGGGTAGATCCCTGCCGATTGGTAAAATTCCACATGGCAACGACCTGTTCCGTTTGGTAGAATCCAGCCGAATCCTCAGTTGACATATTGTCGTTGGGTAAGGTCCTTTATTTTAGTAGAATTCCATCGCTTGGAGGCTCTAAAATCCAGTTTGTGGTGACGTGTTGTCCGGCCGTGGTAGCATTCCGGCGAGTTTCGTTGCCCTTTGATGATAGCCCCTTGGCGGGGTCTTTGGCACACCGCCAGGTCCGACCGGTTCCATCCACTCCCCCCCCCCCCCTCCTCCCTCCCCCTCCAAAGCACCGAGAAGGGAGCCCCCACTGCGCGACCTTGACGAATGCCACGGCCTAGCTGTCTGGAGGAGGAAAGGTCAAGGGTCCCGGAGTGACGTGCTCGAAATACACATTTAACGGCAAGGGAAGGGCGTATAAAAATGGCAAAACGAGATTTTTATATGCTAATAAAATAATAGCTGTGCCCTACAAATATCATTGTAGCATGTTTAATAACAAGAAAAGTTAATTTTCAAGCACTTGACCTGTAAGAGAGCGGAATGTCATCCCTCTATCTGTTTCAGCTGTTCAGCATGTTGAAATGTGGATTTATACGTGTCGATGGGATGAATCACACCTATAAAGAGAGCTGCTCAAGTGTTATTACGTCTTTTTGCGCCGTCTACACAAAAAGCCGTACCACGAGCTAGCTTGCTGACACAGACACATGAGCGCTGACCTTCGCCTGCGTTCAGCTCTGACTCAGTCTGACTGACTGATAGATGGAAATGGGGTCGGTGACCGAATGGTTCTGTGGGGACCACATGGAAACACTAAAAATACAACAGCGTTATATAATGGTAGCCTGGAGGATGCCCTATACCGGCCTCACAGCCGGTAGCAGTAGAGAAAAAAAGACGCCATATGTAGAAAATAGAAATGACAGAAAAGTGACGCATTGACTGGTGATTGATAAAGTGACGATGCCAATTCCGCGATTACAAGATCCGTGCCTCTTCTGCTTGGTTCGTTTGTTGGGTCGATTCTCGATTCTCCCCTCCGTTGTGTTGTGACTAACAAGAGTCTTGAAATAAAGAGCGCTTGATTGCGTTTCTTTAGGTGCATTACTTGAGTTTTTGGTAGGCGTTGCGGGGTTGCCATCATTGCTTATTCTGTCGTGAAAGCTCTCCACTACTTGCATATATGTATTCGACAAAAGGGATAACAAACATCATTAAACAATCATAGCTACGTCCTATCGTGTCACTTGGAGCCAACTGACGTAGAAGAGTTACTTCTACAAATCACTGAGAAGTTGAGAAGTGAGTTGACTCAGTTGCATCCAAGGCCCTATATACCAGGTAGGGTCGTCCGGCGATTCTACCTGATCGTGACGTCAGCTCGTGACGTCATCTGGGGGCAAGTCTTGAAGTCCCGTTTAAGTCCTATGCAAATGGGCGATTTTTGAAGCGCTGTAGAACAAATTCTGCTTAAGCTAGCACAAAACTAAGTGCATCATCGGAAAGCCGAGACATTTTTCTTCGAATTATCTGAGAAACGTTTTTCACTAAACCCATTAGTTTTTTTCCAAAAATGCGTAAAAAGCCCCCATGCCTCTGCAACCTCCCTTCCGCCGGCCGCCACGCCGCCGCGGTAGTGTAGTGGTTAGGATGCTTGCGCCGTAATCCAAAGATCGTGCGTTCGAATCTAGGCGCGGGTCGTACTTAAATCGAAATTGCAAGCAGAATATGTGTTTTTTCTTGATAAATCACTTATATTACAGCTAACCGTTCATAAAACTATCGACAACAATTGACTGAAACCCAAAATATAGAATACATTCTAATAAAACAAATTCAAATATGGCGGCCGTTGCGCCAGGCTCCGCCCCCGACTCCGCCCCTTCGTGTGACGTCATCTGTGCACTTGGACACACAGGGAGATAGGGGACGACATGGGCCTGGTTGCATCAGGGGAATGACGAAACTCCTCCACGTCCCATATCACGCAGGCGTGACGTTATTTCGGTTCCCAGCAGGATCTTTACAGCGCTATACGACTGCCTGGCCGTCCCAGTGGGCACTGTTACCCGCTGAACTGCCGGCCCACCGTCACGAGTGCGGCGGTATTAAACAATTTAACAGGTTAACTTATAATTACAGAGGCACGTCACCCCAAAACGCCACAGAACCTTGAACCTCGGGAGCTAAGTTTTGTTTTGTTTTAATTTTAAGCTCGTTGGAAAGAGAGAACTATAGGAACCGTATCAAAAAGACTTTTGTTTTTATAGACTGCCTGTAAAACATTAAAATATTGATGAAATTGCATATCAGAAACGACACTTGATGTCTACGTTGAATTATTAGCATTCACATGACAGGCCTAAAAAATTAAAACGAAATATTTTTACGCTATTATTCACGCATTAAAAGGCACTGAAGACTGAAAGTTATATACAACTCACCTTGACCTGGCTCTGCTAAGAACTAGATTAAAATTGGAAACTGGTGTAAGGCTGGACGTCGGTTGCACTAACGAAAACTATGCCGCGATTACCAGGACGAATAAATGGGGAATACGGCCATAACTAAGCACGTTACGGCACTCACGCTCTGCCAAATACGGCTTCAAACAGCCACAGTGCTGGATGAAACTGGATTATCATGCAGTGAGCTGGAATTAGCCCACTGCCAAGGCTCAGCGTGCACTTGTTGTCGTGGACACCGAGCGCCGTAAAGGAAAGGGACCACACCCCGCATGCCGGTGGGCGGTGCAGTAGCTATTGAACGGCATGTTAACCCATCTAACCTTCTACCGGCTTCCACTGTGCGCTGGGTACAGAACACGCATTTTTAAAGGGACCCTCCCACCTTAACATTAGATTTGAGTTGAGATAGCCAAAATGGGGTCCCTGGCTCACAATTACCGGTTTCGGCACTCACAACATCCAGAAATGCCTTAAATCGGAAATATTGAATTTCAAAATTGGAGCATTTTGATTCAGAGGGGCTAATGCATAGGAATACCTCTCTGAATGTGTGACGTCAGCGCAGATATCTAACGATTTTTAAATGTTTGACTAAAACGTTTTGTAGCACGCGGTGGTATATGCTGCTTTGCGCGCAACAAGTGCCGCACTTTCAGCTGCCAAACTATTGCTTCCAAACAAAGTCGCTAGGAACAGCGTAGATCCCAAAAAGTAAACAAAAGTAAAAGTCTAATATCTTGAAAACCGGTGAATATTTTTCGGTGAAATTTGGTAGATATTCGTTTTCGCTCTTTCTGAACCGATGACATCGCTTTCATGCCAATTCGTAAACTTTTTTGAAGGTGGGAGGGTCCCTTTAAAGGGACACTCCCACCTTAACATTAGTTTTGAGTTGAGATAGCCAAATTGGTGGCCATGGCCTGCAAATACCGGTTTGGGCACTCACAACATCGAAAAATGCTTTAATTCGAAGATATGGAATTTCAAACTTGCAGTTTTCGGATTCTAAGGGGCTAATGCATTGGAATGCCCCCTTAGAATTTGTGACGTCAGCGGAGATCTAACGATTTTTAAATCTTAGACTAAAACCATCGTTAACACGTGGTTGTATACGCTGCTTTGCGCGCAACGTCTGCCGCACTTTAAGGCTGCCAAATTATTGCTTCCAAATAAAGTCACTAGTAACAGGGGAGATCCCAAAAAGTAAACAAAAGTAAAAGCCTAATATCTTGAAAACCAGTGAATATTTTTCGGTGAAATTTGGTAGATATTCGTTTTCGCTCTTTCTGAACCAAGGGACATCACTTTCATGCCAATACATTAACTTTTTTGAAGGTGGGAGGGTCCCTTTAAGGACCTCTTGGACGGAGCCTCCATATTGCCGAGGAAGCAAAAGCCTTACGCAGATAGTCTCCATGTATTCGTCTTACTGAGACTGCTGGTTGAATAAAAACAGGTTTGTTTTTGCTCCAGCCTACATGTCAGGACAAAATGAAATTAAAGTAGCGAATAGGGACATTTCTCATTAGGGCAGGAGTCAATAATAATCAAATTCATGTCAATGTGGGGGCAAGCTAAATGCTAATACCAAAAATGCCTCCCGTCATGCAAGTGCCAATGTTCAACAGCAAGCGGCGATTTATAAATTACATAACGCTGAATCGTTATTGCAGTTGTTACATGGTTCAAACACGGGCGTTATTTTAACAATTATTTTTTAAACTGCAAGTTGCAACCACTACTGGGTCGTTTGTTCCCATTGCATTGAGCACGTGCTATATAGCATGCTCGCGTAATCAGATTCCGGCCCACTCTCGAGCCTGCACATGCCAGCCGTATCACTACCTAACACCCACCGCCCGGCCCCCAGAGTTGCATATTGCACAAGCCGGCAGCGTATCAAATGTCAGCCTGTCGTATCGCATCGGGAAGCGCCCCGGCTGACCCGCCGAGCGGTGCGGAACGGTTGAGTCACATGGTCGGCTCCATGGCAACGTCTGAATGTGTGCCTTTGGTCTGACACAGTTGGCACCGCACAGGGCGGGAGGAATCAGCACAGCTGCCGCATTGCCCCTCTCAGACTTCAACAAGTGGATCAAAAAACATTATTCGGCATCCAAACCACCCACATATTATTCACACGGCACCGAGACTTAAGCCCTTTGGCTTTTGTGCCTCCTCTTATTTTACTATATACTAGAGGTACAGGTTTACGCGATAACTGTATGTTTTGATATGTATGATAAACGGATGCATTAGTTTGGGTGTAGAAACTTGCATTTTTATTGGTATTATTTGTGTAGAACTGGGTAACTGCTTTTAATTGAACTATAAAGTATGATGGTGATGCATGCGAGTTGTTCGAGCCCTTAATAAGTTAGGATGTTACTCAATTCAACCCTACCCTACCCTACCCTACCCTACCCTACCCCTACCCCTAACCTACCCTACCCTACCCTACCCTACCCCTACCCTTACCCTACCCTGCCCCTACCTCTACCCCTACACTATCCGACCTTACCATACCCTACCCTACCCTATCCTACCCTTACACTACCCTACCCTACCCTACCCTACCCTACCCTACCCCTACCCCTACCCTACTGTACCCTACCCTACCCTACCCTACCCCTACACTACCCTACCCTACCCTACCCTACCCTACCCTACCCTACCCTACCCTACCATACCCTACCCTACCCTACCCTACCGTTACACTACCCTACCCTTCCCCCTTACACTACCCTACCTTACCCTACCCTACCTACCCCTACCCCTACTCCTACCCTACCCTACTCCTAACTTACCCTACCCTACCCTACCCTACCCCTACCCTACCCCTACCCTACCCTACCCTACCCCTACCCTACTCCTACACTACACTACACTATACTACACTACACTACACTACACTACCCGACCCTACCCTACCCTACCCTACCCTAGGCCCTATTTTAACTCAACCCTACCCCTATCCTACCCTACCCTACCCCTACCGCTACCCTGCTCCTACACTACACTACACTACACTACACTACACTACACTACACTACACTACCCTACCCTTCCCTACCCTACCCTACCCTACCCTACCCTACCCTACCCTACCCTACCCTACCCTACCCTACCCTACCCTACCCTACACTACCAGCGACAGTCCAAGTTTCAGCTAAATCGGCCCAGAAACGGCTGAGATATTGCAAAAACAAATTAATTGTATTTACTGGCGAATCCTCTTGGCGAGCGGTGCTTGTGTCGGCCTTCGTTGTCAAAGGTCAATGACCTGCCGGCCCACTCAGTTTTTTAAGCGAACAACTGAGCCTAAAGCACGTGCCCTCTGCTCGGCGCCGGTCGCGGCCCCACCACGTGCACACCGCTGAACCAACCCCCTCGAAAAGTTGACACGACAAATGAGTGCACGCGTCCGACTTGCAGTGAAAATTTCACCCCCGTAGCCCTTACCGTTCCCGAGCAATAGCGTGTTTTTGCCGATTCTAATGTTAACCCTATGGGCACGCGAGCACGCGCCGCGGGCGCACCCTCGGCCGCATCATGTCCAAAAGTTAATACGACCTACGTGTAAAGGTGGCCCGCATCGCTGTAAAATTTCACGGCCGTAGGTCAACTGACGCCGCCGCAATAAGCGCTACAAAGTGACTACGTCGCACACGGCGGGGTACTTTTTAGGATTTATAATATAGATAGACTAGAGGTACAGGTTTACGCGATAACTGTATGTTTTGATTAATTATATGTGACGGATGCATTAGTTTGGGTGAGTAGCTTGTATTTTAGCTGTATTATTTGGGTAGATTTGAGTAGCTGTTTTTAATATAATAGCGATAGTTGCGGAGTGTCCAAGTCTTTTGTATGTTAGACCCTTTTTTAACTCAACCCTACCCCTACCCCTACCCTACTCCTACACTACACTACACTACACTACACTACACTACACTACCCTACCCTACCCTACCTTACCCTACCCTACCCTAGGCCCTATTTTAACTCAACCCTACCCCTACCCTACCCTCAGACTTGTGACAGCTCAAGAAAAAAGTGAGCTCGCTCAGCTCAACTCCGTTTTATCCGCTCCCGCTCAGCTCCCGCTCAGTTTAACACGGCTCAGCTCAGCTCACGCTCCGCTCAAACCGGCTGTGCTCCGCTCACGCTCAGCTCAGCTCAGCTCAGTTTCCGCTCAGCTCAGCTCAGCTCAGTTTCCGCTCAGCTCAGCTCAGCTCAGTTTCCGCTCAGCTCAGCTCAGCTCAGCTTCCGCTCAGCTCAGCTCAGCTCAGTTTCCGCTCAGCTCAGCTCAGCTCAGTTTCCGCTCAGCTCAGTTTCCGCTCAGCTCAGCTCAGTTTCCGCTCAGCTCAGCTCAGTTTCCGCTCAGCTCAGCTCAGCTCAGTTCCCGTTCAGCTCAGCTCAGTTTCCGCTCAATTCAGCTTAGCTCAGTTTCCGCTCAGTTAAATTCACGCTTAGATCGCTCAGTCGTTCTTTTTAAATCGGACATGCTTAACCCTCGCCCGTATAGGGGGGGGGTCGAACGGACCCCCCTCTGTTTTTCGCGAATAACTCGCGTAAAAAGCGGCCGATCGCGACGAAACTTTCAGTACCCTCGCGATAATCAATTTTACACCTATCCTGAAAATTTCATGACCCTGACCCTAATGACCTTTGACCTGTGACCTACTTTTCGAGACCATGTTTGGCCGGAATCGCGATTCGGCGTATGTCGGCTCGCATTAGCCGCGCGTTAGCAGTCTTTTTGTGGTTTCAAGTGTTCAAACATGGCATATGATGTTGCTCCCATGCATTAGGGTGGGTGTCAAGGTCACCGGAAGGTCAGGTCAGGTCATTGACCTTTGATGACCTCGGTTCACTTTTTCGAGTTTTACATGTTTCTAGGCTAGTTTTGGAGCTGAATTCGAATTTAGCAACCATTTGAACATTTACGAAGCAGTTTTGGTGCCTTCGTAACATGTTACGAAGCTGTCAGAGGCTACTACGAATACCCGGCAAAATCCTTACTGGTTGACCTGACCTGACCCGACCTGGCCTCAATGCATAAAGACATCATCAGTGATCATAACTAACATGATATTCGTGATCAGCACCCCGAAAAAACCCCATAGCAGCCACGTTTTACGACGTTCTAACAGGTCCCGATTTTCCCGACTTTTGGGTCATTGACCTGACCTGGAAGGTCAACCGATAACCTAGGACCTTAAAATTGGGTATCATCGGCTTCCTCTCGTCGCGGGCAGCACGCTCGTTTTTTCCGCGAAGCTCTAGCTCGATCAGGGACGAAACGGCAAGGGGGGGGGTCCAACGGACCCCCGCCCCCTTATACGTTCGCGGCTGGAAAAACACCAATACGGGCGAGGGTTAAAAAACAGACCAACTCTTGGCGCATAAGTAAGTCTCCTCTAACAAGGAGCGAGGCAACTTACACAATGGGCAAAAGAGATAAGCTCATTAAGACCTTGAGACTTTGCGAGTCGTGCGTCTACTTGGACTCAGACTATAGTTACATGAAATGGACTGTTCTTGGCAGTGTTATCACATGTTATCAGAGTGTGCACCCGCGATGTTAACATAACATATAAGTTCAAAATATACGAACGAAAAAAGTCTGGACGAAAAAGTTTACAGACGAAAAAATGTACAGACGAAAAAATGCCAGACGAAGAAAAGTCGGACGAAAATCTGCTAGACGAAAAAAACGCCATGGAATCATCTCAACTAGGCGGTGTTTCACGGCCGAGAGCAGCACGCCCACGCCGCCATCCGCTCTTGGCACCCTGCCAGGAGCTGACGTTACATTTTGGGGTAGTGTTGGAACTTGGAGATAAGAGTTTGTTTATATCTCCATGGAAACCCCATTTGACACGTGTGATAGCAGCGTGCTGTTATCAGTGAAACCTTGAGTGAAACCAAACACCACCCTGATCTCAACCAAGGCAATGTCAACACAATTAGAATTCATAGTCGGCGTGTGAATAAGGGAGCTTTTCCCATATTATGGACATCAGAAGGTGAGAGTTCCAGTTAGCGCCTCTGCCCCACCCCACTTTCAATAGGATATGGTTGCTTAGCCCACATTCAACCAACGAAGAGGAACATTTGCTAATTCCTAATTGTAAATATTTTATGCAGAGGTAAGAACCCTTATCGATAAAATCAATTTAAATAACTGCTTAAATAACAAAGTGAAGAATGCTGAATTGTACATTGCGGAGCAGAGGGTCAAGGCGAAGCATCAAAGCCTGACAGTAGGTATTCATCTTGCAGTCAGACTTGAAACTTGAGACTGGCTGTATTAGCCTGTAAATTGGCCAAGACCCTGGTCTTCCAATTTCCATGCAACATGGATGAAATAAATTAAGCTTGATTAGTGATTAATATTGATTTCTTTAGAGTTTTGATATTTTTAAGTGCGATCACGAAGGCAGTGTAATTGCTCACTCCATAGCTAGCTCATAGCTGAAGCATCAAATCCTGAGTTAATTTCCAAGCATGAACTGAAAAGAATTAGAACTGGATCAGCTCAGCTCAGCTAAATCAGCTCAGCTCAATCAGCTCAGCTCAGCTCAGCTCAGCTCAGCTCAATCAGCTCAGCTCAGCTCAGCTCAATCAGCTCAGCTCAGCTCAATCAGCTCAGCTCAGCTCAATCAGCTCAGCTCAGCTCAGCTCGCTCAGCTCAATCAGCTCAGCTCAGCTCGCTCAGCTCAGCTCAGCTCAGCTCAGCTCAAGCTCATTCAGCTCAGCTCAGCTCAAGCTCATTCAGCTCAGCTCAGACAGCAGCTCAGCTCAATGCATTACAGAGCCGGCTCAGCTCACAGCTCAACAATTTGGCAAAATGTTGAGCCGGCTCATGAGCTGAGCTGATTTTTGAGCCGGCTCAACTGAGCTGATCACAAGTCTGCCTACCCTACCCTACCCCTACCCTACCCTACCCTACCCCTACCCTACAATTCCCTACCCTACCCTACCCTACCCTACCCTACCCTACAATCCCCTACCCAATCCTACCCTACCCTACCCTACCCTACCCTACCCTACCCTACACTACCAGCGACAGTCCAAGTTTCAGCTAAATCGGCCCAGAAACGGCTGAGATGTTGCAAAAATAAATTATTTGTATTTTCTGGTGAATCCCCTTGGCGAGCGGTGCCTTGTGTCGGCCTTCGTTGTCAAAGGTCAATGACCTGCCGGCCCACTCAGTTTTTTAAGCGAACAACTGAGCCTAAAGCACGTGCCCTCTGCTCGGCGCCGGTCGCGGCCCCACCACGTGCACACCGCTGAACCCGCACCCTCGAAAATTTAATACGACAAATGAGTGCACGCGTCCGACTTGCAGTGAAAATTTCACCCCCGTAGCCCTTACCGTTCCCGAGCAATAGCGTGTTTTTGCCAATTCTAATGTTAACCCTATGGGCGCGCGAGCACGCGCCGCGGGCGCACCCCTGGCCGCATCATGTCCAAAAGTTAATACGACCTACGTGTAAAGGTGGCCCACATCGCTGTAAAATTTCACGGCCGTAGGTCAACGGACGCCGCCGCAATAAGCGCTACAAAGTGACTACGTCGCACACGGCGGCGGCGGATTATTTAGGATTTATAATATAGACTAGAGGGACAGCATTACGCGCAGCGTAATAAATCAATTTTCATTAAAATCGGCCCAGTAGCGGCCGAGTTATTGCCAGAATAAATTTGGCGTCTCCTCCTGGCCGGCGGTGCCCTGTTCCGGTATTCATTGGCAAAGGTCAGTGACCTGCCGGCTCTGATTTCGCTCAGTTTGGCAAGCGAAGAAACTGAGCCTAATGCGCGTGCTCTCTGATCGGCGCCGGCCGCGGCCAAAATTCCGCAAAGATGCGCCCGCCACGTGCAAACCGGCGAGCGCACCCCCTCCAAAATTTAATACAACAAACAGATGCACGCGTCCGACTTGCACCCAAAATTCCACCCCCGTAGCCCGCACCGTTCCGGAGCAATAGCCCGCCAAGCGTGACGGACGCGTTACATACGTACAGACATTTTGATTTTTATATATGTAAACTAGAGGGACAGCATTACGCGCAGCGTAATAAATCAATTTTCATTTAAATCGGCCCAGTAGCGGCCGAGTTATTGCCAGATAAATGTTGCGTCTCCTCTTGGCCGGCGGTGCTCTGTTCCGGTATTCATTGCCAAAGGTCAGTGACCTTCCGGCTCTGATTTTGCTCAGTTTGGCAAGCGAAGAAACTGAGCCTAAGGCGCGTGCCGTCTGCTCGGCGCCGGCCGCGGCCAAAAATCCCGCAAAGATGCGTCTGCCACGTGCACACCGCTGCACGCACCCCCTCCAAAATTTAATACAACAAACAGATGCACGGGTCCGACTCGGCACCAAAATTTCACCCCCGTAGCCCGCACCGTTCCGGAGCAATAGCCCGCCAAGCGTGACTGACGCGTCACATACATACATACATACATACATACATACATACATACATACATACATACGGACGTTTTGATTTTTATATATATGTAAATTATGCGTTAAATTTGTATTACCAATAAACGGATGGATGGATGGATGGCAGTCAGAGGCTCGTGCACTGTCCGATCCCCATGGACACCGCCTGCGGCGATGGAGTAATGCGGTCGGTCTACTTCAAAATCGGCGGTCAAAATCCCCAGAGTTACCTATGCCTTCCTCTACGTAAAAAATATCCATAGTCAGTGGCGGATCCAGGGGGGAGGCAAAATGGGCAGTTGCCCCTCCCAAAACGGCATAATTTTAACATTACGCCTATGGATGAGGCATGGAAAGAATCGATAAGTTGTTATGGTTGCCCCCCCCCCAAAAAAAACTCTGAGCTGGATCCGCCTCTGCATAGAGTAGGTAGGAAAGAATGCTTAATTCTTGTATTTGCATAAACAAATAAAAACACCTACCAATCAAACTTCTTGTTTACCACTGAAAACCCACCAGTTTTTGTTTATTGATTTGTTGTTCTTTGTAACAGCACGATGGGCCAGACGGACGGCTGGCATTTCGATTAGAGTTGCAAAATTTCCCTACCGCACTACCGGCATGCCGGCAATTTTTCACTACCGCAGGTTTTTTCGTGGTATCTGGCATGTCTTGCCGGTAGCATGCCGGTATTTTTGATTTTGTGCAAAAAAAATATCAGCAAAAGATTCAAACTTTGGACACTAAGAGGCTCTCAAATTGTAATAAAACAGCAATATTAACCACTGCAAGATACATTTTGTGGTAGACGTTCCATTGCTAAGGGTAGGGGTAACACATGGACCTCAGCATTTCACAGGCTTGGTTATAATTAGAATTGTCAAGAATCTACTGTGGTCTACAAAAGGAAGAATCGGAATGGTGCTCATTCATGTTGCAAAAGCACGATCAATTAGTAAGTCTAATGGTAGGTAATATGTATAACACAATAAAATAAATAAATGTTCATGACAACATTCCCTAGGGGAAAAGGCAGAATCAAAACACCAAAAAACACATTGTTTGGAAACTGGCCTTGAGTCTTGAGATCATGAGATGTGGTCTGAGAAACTCTACAAAGAATTTGACACTGACAATCCAGCTGAAAAGGCAGGTGTTAGGTAGCCCTGAGCCTGACTGGTCCCATAATTAAATGAAAATGGATTTGAACTGACATTTTGTCTTATCTTTAGAAGAAAACACATCATGAAGGCAAAATTGACACAAAGTGGCACAAAATAATACAACCAAGGCACAGATAACAGTAGTACTACTGTACAGATAACAGTAGTACTACTGTTATCTGTGACCAAGGATTTACTTTTAAGATTGAGATGCTCTCTCCCCTAATGAATGGATGTAATCTGATGACGTAATAGGTATTTATTCATATACCCTTTTTTGGTTGAATAACTGAAGAGAAATGAATTTTCTTGTAGTGAATTACACTCACATTGTTGATTTCATTATAATTTAATATTGTGTTGGATAATTTTTATTAATATAATCATTCACGAGGCAGTGGCTTGCAGTCGTAAAACTTTTTTTTTGCAGCGTTTTATTCAGCTGGTTAAAGGGACCCTCCCACCTTCAAAAAAGTTAATGAATTGGCATGAAAGTGATGTTGCTCGGTTCAGAAAGAGCAGAAACGAATATCTACCAAATTTCATCGAAAAATATTCACCGGTTTTCAAGATATTAGACTTTTACTTTTGTTTACTTTTTGGGATCTCCGCTGTTCCTAGCGACTTTATTTGAAAGTGCGGCATTTGTTGCGCGCAAAGCAGCATATACCACCGCGTGCTACAAAACGTTTTAGTCAAACATTTAACGGACGTTCGAAAGCCTGATGACGTCATCAGATTCCCGTAATGGTTAAAGGGACCCTCCCACCTTCAAAAAAGTTAATGAATTGGCATAAAAGTGATGTAGCGTGAATCACAAAGAGCGAAAATGAACATCTACCAAATTTTACCGGAAAATATTCAACCGTTTTCGAGATATAAGACTTTTATTTTTGTTTACTTTTTGGGAACTCCGCTGTTTCTATGACGTCACATAAAGGTTTTCTTTACGTCGGCATTTGGAAGCAATAATTTGGTATCAAAGTGCGACAAATATTGCGCGAATGATGCGTTTATCTTATCAAGGTCAATATATGATGGCCAACAAAGGATTCCAGGACAATTCTTCTTATGGCATTTTTTCGTATCGCAATTCTTCGTCTGCAAATCTTCGTCAGGGCATTTATTCGTATCGCATTACTTTGTCTCGCATCAGTGTATATGAAAATCGGCTCGCATTTCTTCTTCAACGCAAATATATGCAAGAGTAAGCATTGATGGACAAATAAATGCACCGACGAAGATTTGTAGACGAAGAAATGCGGACGAAGAAATGTCATGCGAGGATTCGTTCGGGTACCATGACATTTATGTGATTTCAAAGTCAAGGTTCACAGCTGATCTGCAAAATCAAGCCAAGAATCCAAACTATCGAAAAACTATAAATATTTGTTTGTCTGTCACAGAGGTCTCAAGCAATATAAGGTTGACATATGTTGAATCAAAAATCTACTGCCACAACTCACATCTCCTGCCTTAGTTTATCATTGTTGTTTTAACTTGCTTTCAAGAGAAACAGAAGCCAGTATCTGATATCACTTCAGATGATTGTTTCAAGATCTGAGTTCAAATGGAATTAAAAGCAAGATCAAGATGAAACAGGGATTATTGCTGTTAAAGTAGTTTGGCCATGATACAACAGGCACATAAATCATTAGCCAAATCAAATACTGGTTGGTTTGTCAAGATGTTTGTTGTCTGTCGTCTGTCGAGCTGCTATGAACACTGAACGCTCTCACTCTTACTTTAAAGAGAGTAGTTTAAGTTGAATGGTAGTGAGCTGTAATTAGACAAAGCAGCTATTCAGTGCTCACATCAAGCCAGGCTAGGAAATGGCATCAACTGTGGTGGGAGGAAGCAGGTTCGGCAGGCCTATGTTGTAAACTTCTGTTGTGTCTTGTGTTTGATCAACTGATGTTTTCTGCTCTGTTTTGTGCAGTGATAGTAGCAGGTAACTGCATGCTTGTCAAATTATGTGAATAAACGAATTCATAACATTGCATTTTTCTCTCAATGCAAGGAACAAGTAAGATGTAGAAAATGTAATAGAGGGCTGCATTGCTGATTTCATGCACTTTATCAGAGCTTTATTTAGAATTGCTTTCCTGAAAGCTACACACAGGCCACAGCACTGAAATTCACAATGTCATAGCTTTTGGCAGAAAAAAAAGAAAAGACTTGCCTAGGTAAAATTGGCTGAAAGTATGGCAGAGCAGGTCTTGATGCGTATGCCCATCCGTGTGCTTGCCGAAGCCGAACTGACTGCAACACATTAACTCTGACCCACCATGGTGGCTGGCATATCCTGAACTTTCACCACTCTAAACAAGACAACTTTCAGCCCTCAGCATTGTATTAAAACACTGTACATGGCAGTTGACACTCAAAATTTGTTTCAGTGCCATCCACGGACAACATCAGTCGCCATTCACCAGGCCAGTAAAAACAGAATAGATAATAGCTTCAAACCCATGTAGTCAGAGTTACTAGGTCTGCACCTCAAAACAAAATCCAGGTGACATTCACCACGCCAGTAAAAAAACAGGTACCTAGGTACTTAGGTAACGTAACAGCTTCAAATCTGGTAACATGTTGGTCGGACGTAACACTACCATATGTACAGTCTGTCTTAAAAGTACCGCGCAAAGTGGCGGTGGATCCATCGAGCCTGACTGAGGAAGGGCCTGCTAAATTTGGGTCACCGAAGCAATGGACATCCTCGTCCATTCCCCAGCTCAATTGGTTCGGTGACTTTCAAATTAAAGCAGACCTTTCTCGGTCAGGCTTGATGGATCCACCGCCACTTTGCGCGGTACTTTTAAGACAGACTGTACATGGAATAATATGATACCAAACAATAGTGCAACCATTCTGGACAACAAAAGTGTATGATAAAATTAATTTAGAATACTTTGGCAGCATGATTTACGAGCACAGGCAGGTGTTACCTACCAGCCTTCTCAATGCTCGTAAAACCAACATTGTAGTTTTGATTTTACCTTACATGATAACACACTTGGCTGCAATGGCACATTTAATTTAACACTGTGAAAAGACCAGTTATAACCACTTCACAAGCACAATTGCACCTCATGCCGACATCCTTTTCCAAAGACAGTCAGCAGCGTCTTTCGTCAAAACTGGAAGATCAATCCCCTTTCAACTGTTAACATCAAAAATATTTCTTCATGGTGTGATCTCCTATGGAAACCTTGCGGGAAAAGAATTAATGTCAATTGTCAGCTCTTCAAATTTCTTTGGACTTAAACTTGCAGTACCATATCCAGTTTGCTTTGATATTTTGTTTTTCATTCCATGTTGAAGTTGAACACCAAGCTCCAGATATAGCAGGCAGCTTGATCATCTTCGGCCTTGGTATAATATCAGTCCAAGTTCCAGTGGTGGGTATCATCTAATATTCAAATTAAAATGAAAAGCAATAGGCTTTCTCAGCGCCGACGACGGATTTCACGATGATAAAAAAGGGAGCTCAAGGTCAGCAAAACTCGGGTTCAAGGAATGGCGGGCGTTGAAATGACTGCTGACGTCATCAACAAACCGCTAATGGTTAAGAGATAGGGACTAAGCTGGTCCCACCCTGCAAGTAAAGGGAAGAAATTTCTTGAACACCATAAAGCTGCGGGGGTTGCGACCAGGATAAATGGTGGTTTCTGAGCCTGGCCGCAAACTTGGCTATCTCAACTCAAAACTAATGTTAAGGTGGGATGGTCCCTTTAAGAGATAGGGACCACGCTGGTCCCACCCTGCAAGTAAAGGGAAGAAATTTCTTGAACACCATAAAGCTGCGGGGGTTGCAACCAGGATAAATGGTGGTTTCTGAGCCTGGCCGCAAACTTGGCTATCTCAACTCAAAACTAATGTTAAGGTGGGAGGGTCCCTTTAAAAGCCTCTGTTATGGCGCATTTGTTTCGAAATCCTTCATAACCTTTTGTTTGCTCCCGTTTGAGGTTGGAGAGGCTGGAAGATATCGTTTTTATACATATTATTTGGTGACTGTTCTCAGGACCAGTGAGTTATTAACTCATTTTTTTACATGATTCGTATCTTATTCACGAACCAGCAAGCCATGGTGGATAGGAAACAGTAGATGTTGATCTCGCTTCCTCAGGAAGATGGCCGAATCTGTACTTGTTTATGTTTTGACCATCTAGATTTTAAACATTTGGCTGGTGCCTGCAACATTTTAGGAGAATGTGGAAAAGTAGAACACCTGTGAAATGTAAATGTGATTACTGCTCAGTGCTCACTGTCCAGTCTTTCGAAACACATTTCAGTAATTCAAGTTCTTTTTGTCCTCGCCTTTTTGATGAATGTGTTAGTTTTTTGTAGGCAATACCGCTTTGATCACAGGTGATATTTTAAAGGGACCCTCCCACCTTAACATTAGATTTGAGTTGAGATAGCCAAAATGGGGTCCCTGGCTCACAATTACCGGTTTCGGCACTCACAACATCGAGAAATGCCTTAAATCGGAAATATTGAATTTCAAAATTGCAGCATTTTGATTCAGAGGGGCTAATGCTTAGGAATACCCTCTGAATGTGTGACGTCAGCGCAGATATCTAACGATTTTTCAATGTTTGACTAAAACGTTTTGTAGCACGCGGTGGTATATGCTTTTTGCGCGCAACATCTGCCGCAAACGCCGCACTTCTAAAATAAAGTCGCTAGAAACAGCGGAGATCCCAAAAAAGTAAACAAAAGTAAAAGTATAATATCTTGAAAACCGGTGAATATTTTTCGGTGAAATTTGGTAGATATTCGTTTTCGCTCTTTCTGAACCGAGCGACATCACTTTCATGCCAATTCGTAAACTTTTTTGAAGGTGGGAGGGTCCCTTTAACAGTTATAGACTGAAATTGAGTTTCAAAAGTGTGGGTATTTGTGGGGCCAACTCAGCCAAAATTAGCCTGCTGGTATTTGTGGTTTGGACAATGGATGGCTGCTGGGTGGGACAGGTACTGCATGCCAAATGTGGCATCCCTTGTAGGGGTAAGCTAGAATCAAGAATGCAGGTTTTTTAGTATGCCGGTAATTTGCCGGTTTTTTGCTTGGGGCGTGGTAGCATGCCGGTATCCCAGAAAATTTTTGTGGGGCGGGGCGGTGCCGGTAGCAGCCTTTGGGGAAAACTTTGCAACTCTAATTTCGATAGATGGTCCGCCTCTTACTAAGCGCAACACCGAGAGCGACTCATTCCGTTCACAACTACCCCTCCCCTTCGTCCTCATCTCTCTTCGCGTCTCCTTCCCGCTCCTCCCGCCCCTCCGGCTCCGCTCGCGTTTCCGCGGAGCGGGCGGCTCGCTCACAGCCGCCCACGTGACTGGGGGCTGGGCGGCACGCGGTGATCACGTGATGCGGAGATCGCCGGCCGCGGCTGGCGGTCAAGGGCCACCGGCAGAGGCACCGCCGGGTGGGGGCGGGGCGGGGGGGAGAGGGGCTGTGGAGGACCGAGTCCGACAGGATACCGGCTACCAGGTGCTACCAGACGCAGGGAGCCCGATAAACACGCATTGTAGCTGCATCGCCACATTCGCCACTCACCAGACTCAAACACAGCAAATAGTTCCATCAACTTTTCCTACATGCCGGGGTATGTCTTAAGCACAGCACGAGCCGGGCAGTAAAACTATGACCAAGAAACTGTCGGTGTCAAAATGCCATGTTATTTGATAGGCCGGGCAGGAAACAAAAGTTTACTGCCCGGGTTTACTGCCCAGGGCAATGACCTCTAAACTATTGTTTATCGCATTAGCCCAGAGGTATAATTGACAGGGAGCGTATAATTGACATCCTTATTGCATGATATTTGCCTCATAAAATTAGAAAACTAACATTTTTGGTAAACAATATCTGCTCTGTTCATCAAGGATTTTGAAATATTTTGTACAAAAGTTTGTAGTCCGTTCCTCGAACCAAACATGTAAAATATGAAAATATAATGTATTTCACGAAGTTTAGCCAGAGGGTATCAACAAAATATGATCACATGAATAAAGCAAAGATTCTTCCAAGAGCAATGAAAAATTCACGTTTATTCACTAGGAATATTATCTTTCTTCTTGTTCTTATGTCGTGGCAAATCATTCATGTGTTATCTTCCTTGGATATCCACTTGTTGTGCCATTCTGAGTTGATGTTTTCAGACGCGATTCTTTTTTAAATAAGGAATTTTGATGCATTTTCTTCTATAAATTTTCTTTTAAGCTTTATCCACAGCAGGCCAGTAGCGCAATCACTGTTAGGAAATTATGGACAAAACAATCGTATAAAAGTCACCAAAACCTGTCGAAACTACTTAGCAGGTATGCGGCATGTAGGAAAAATCTTACTGACCTCAGCCGTACGAAATTATTTGGAAACTCGGCTTGCAAAATTTGACTCCGGCCCTCGTGCTCCGCACTCGGGCCTCCGTCAATTTTGCAAACCTCGTTTCCAAATAATTTCGTCGGCCCGGTCAGTAATATATACTCCTCCACCATGAATTGTAAGGCAAAAAAGAAAGTTTTTTATAACGTTTTTGATTACCAATAGCTCAAAACAATGGGTGCATGCTTCAGATCGTAACGTCCAGCTCCATAAAATACATGCTTAGCTTTTACTATAAGATAAACACCAAAACGCTCCCAAAGGCTGGATTTTTTTATAAATTTAGCCCGAACCTTTTTGATGGGAAGGATTCACAAGGACAGAGCCACCGCTAAGCAAAGCTTGTTGCGGTGACCCTGCCCTCTACCCTCCGATCGCGCAATTCCAGTTCTATGGCAGAATTTAGAGTCCAAAGTTTAACGTGCGCACATAGCTGCGCACGGCCGGTCCCCTCACTGACTTCACCTGGCTACGGCCTGCCACCAACCGCAACCATACCTGTCAGGAGGTACATAAATGTCAAGCGCCCGTCGCGCTTCGAACCCGGACTGTTGTAACCGGGAACGCGTGCTCTCACCACGCGGAGTCCAACGCTCTACCAACTGAGCTACGGGACCGGCTGCAACAACTTCACGATTCTCAAAAGCTAACAACAAAGAACAAAGCAACTTCTACATTCTTACTTTTAAGCAGGTAACTTGCTGAAAGTTATTTACCTTAAAGGGACTGTCCCACCTTAACATTAGATTTGAGTTGAGATAGCCATCTTGATGGACGTTCTTTGAAAATCAGTGCCGTGAAAACCGTTTCTCCAGCAATTACTTCATCGCAAAGAAATTTGAGTTTGATTTTGACATCTGTGCAAATAAGTGCCACAATGTATTGGTATAGGCACTTAAATCTGATGACGTCATCAGGCTTTCGAACGTCCGTTAAATGTTTGACTAAAACGTTTTGTAGCACGCGGTGGTATATGCTGCGTTGCGCGCAACAAATGCCGCACTTTTAAATAAAGTCGCTAGGAACAGCGGAGATCCCAAAAAGTAAACAAAAGTAAAAGTCTAATATCTTGAAAATCGGTGAATATTTTTCGGTGAAATTTGGTAGATATTCGTTTTCGCTCTTTCTGAACCGAGCGACATCACTTTCATGCCAATTCATAAACTTTTTTAAAGGTGGGAGGGTCCCTTTAAGGCGAGCGTCACACAACTTCATACCCCGATTGCGCATTGTTTTCATAACCCTTCCCTGACCAGACAGGCCATGTCTGTGCATACTGCAAACTTCACCCCACGAGCGCCTGTTTCACGGCCGTCCTCCTCGGCCTTGATCGATCGCTCTTACCCCGGTGGCGCGGCGGTGCGGCTACCGACCGTGCCACGCAATGGGGCAGTGTATGAGGACGGCTGATAACGAGGGTACGGGGTAGGACGGCCGATTACGGGGGATACAGGCAGGGCTGCCAGTCACTGGAAGTGCCTCAACGGAGGTGTATCTATATTCAGCAAACCGAGTTCCGAGACTACTATACGCTGAACAGTGAACGGGTTAAGTATCGATGCTCATTATGAAGATATCATAACTCGCGAGGACATGTAAATCCAAGAAAAAATAAGATAGCAAGATAGCTACCATAGCTGATATGTTGGGTTACGGGATGGACAATGTCACAAAATGCTGTTGGACTCTTGGAGATTGGTTATATAAGTGCTAATATAACATATTACGTAATCGCATATAAGTATAAAAATGTGCTTCATTTCAAGCATGTGCATTAGGTACCGTAAACCGGGGTGAGTTGATATGGATTTTGAGGTTATTCTAGATTTCGTTAAAAGCCACATTCATTTACGGAATTCTTTTTGTGCCAGTTTCATGGCACATGCCTTGGGGAGGCAATCAGCAAAAATGAATAGAAAATGTATATATTAAGCCCCTTTTTTAAAACGCCAAAGTTCATATCAACTCACCACCCCACAGGGGGTGAGTTGATATGATTTTGGATTTTTCAAAATTTCTCGGCTAAAGAAGCTCAGAGGTGAGTTGATAAAATGCCAGTGTTTAAAAAAAGGATGAGAGAACACATCCTGAAAGAAACCATTAGAAAAATGCTAGTAGTTTGGCAGCAGACCTCACATTCATGAAAACGCAATCATGTCCAACACAGCGCGATCAAAATGGCTTGATTTTAGCAGCATCATTTTTTCGCTTTATGATACTTAGTTTTACTTAGAACATTCTGAACTTGGCTAGTCACGTGTCCTCAAGCCAACGGTATCAAAACTGGCAATATATTTTGGAATTACAAGTGTATTTTCTTGTAATTAAAACACATTGTCAGTTGCGGGTCAAGGTTGATATGCCTCTGACAGAAATAATGGATTGAAATGAAAGAATACATATACTTCTGAGCTTTTGTTGACTGGTAGTCAACAAAATATTAATGAAGTGAAGTGAAGCGAATCTAATTCGGACTGTATTCTAAGCGACATAAAACAGAATTCGGCATCAAAAGCCAAAATTAACCCTCGCACTTATAGGCGGGCGAACGGACCACCTCGGCTTTTCGCACATAACTCGCGCAAAAAGCGGCCGATCACGACGAAACTTTCAGTACCTCTCGAGTTTATCAATTTTACACATGTTCTAAAGATTTCATGACTCTGACTCAAATGGTTTTTGACTTGTGACCTGATTCTCGAGACCATGCTTGGCCGGAATCGCGATTTGGCGTAGTCGGCTCACATTATCCGCGCATTTCCAGTCTTTTTGTGATTGTAACGTCCAAACATGTAAATGATGTTGGTCCCACGCAGTATTTTGGGTGTCAACTGTCAAGGTCACCTGAAGGTCAGGTCAGGTCATTGACCTTTGGTGACCTTGGTTCACTTTTTGGAGTTTTACATGTTTCTAGGGTAGTTTTTTTCGGGCCGATTTCGAATTTAACATGCATTTGATCATTTATGAAGTAGTTTTAGTGCCTTCGTAACATGTTACGACACCGTCAGTGGTAGCTGACACTTGACACTCCCTATGGATAGCCGGCAGGATACCTACTGGTTGACCTGACCTGACCTGACCTGGCCTAAATGTACGAAGACATCTGTGAGCAAAACTAACATGACATTCGCGATCAGCAACAGCCAAAAAATAATAAACTCGCTTTACGAACTTCAAATAACCCCCTATTTTCCCGACTTCTGGGTAATTGACCTGGCCTGGAAGGTTAACCAATGACCAAGTTGGTTATCATCGGCTTCCTCGCGTCTCGGGCAACACGCTCATTTTTTCCGCGAAGCTCTAGCTCCACCAGGGGCCAAACGACGATGGGATTCCAACGGACCCCCCCCCCCCATACGTTAAACGCTGGCAAAACACGAATACGGGCGAGGGCTAAACACCAGTCAATTTCTTTATATTGTTTGTTCCATTTCATGTTGCCTCTCATTCTCGGTTGGCAACTGCCAAGCAGGAAAACTAATCAGTTTCACGAGATCAGAATTCCCGCGCTGTCAGCCATACAGAAATGACAGTTCTGTCATTTTCGAAACTACGAATAAATATAACAGTTTTTTTAATCTGTATGTAATATAGGTGTTCCGTAGTGTTCCTTTGTAGCTTGTAGGGAGCCATCTTGAGACTTGACAGGGAGCTGTGCTGTGCCTTTTGCATGTTAGGTATGTCCACAGAAAAAAAAAAACTTTGGGGTTACTGATGTTAGTTGTCGGACCTTCGTCCCCGTCTTGAGTTGAGATTCAGTTTCATAACGTTTCGGCCAGTTACTCTCCGGCCGTCGTCACTCGTCAGGTGTTCTTTGACCCTCAAGGACCTGGATGTTGGTGGCGTTGCGCCGTACGCGTCAAACAGTTCGAAAGCTCCTGTAGTCAGCGGGAATCGAACTCGGGTTTCCCCGGTGATGGTCCACGGTTGTAACCTCTCCACTATCGAGGCAGGCTTGACTACGGCCGGAGAAGCTACTGGCTGAAACGTTGTGAAACTAACATCTCAACTCAAGACGGGGACGAAAGTCCGACAACTAACATCAGTGATACTAACAGGCCTCGTCTCAAGCATTCAGAAAAAACTAAAGCTTTTGGGGTTGATGGAATGATGTGGGGAAAGAAAAGGAGAAGAGTTGGTCTAATTGACTTTGTCTTACCTGCAGAGTCAGACCCATATTTCATGCTAATTTGCATGCCTACCAGCCTGGTATCAGCTTTTATCATGCATATCAACTCACCACCTGATGGCATATCAACTCACCACCTGTCACTTTTCTTAAAATTATAAAAAAGCGTTGTTATAGGTGAAACCCAAAACTACCTGGGATCAACAGTAAATTGATGGTAGTTTCTTTCCCAGTGCACGTTGTTTCATGAATATCCACCGTCTTTGCTGTAGGGTGGGGACTTTTCCTTAGTTTCAAAATCAGAAGAAAAAAAGGACTTTGAAAAAAGTAATGTGTTAAGAAGGCACTGCACCACATGCATGCCTTTCTCAGCTATATGCATCACTTATTGGTTGCTTCACTTCACAGAAAAATAAAACTAAAAATTGGTTTACAAATGGATGAGCAGCACACATTTTAACATTTTTCGAGCAATTTATATCAACTCACCACCCCATATCAACTCACCCCGGTTTACGGTATGCACTTTTCGTGACATTCAATAACACTTGAGGTGAATTTAGCAACCACGGCAATTTTCATATGCGCTGCATAATAATTGTGTGTACTAAAACGTCCCTCTGGTCTAGCTCGATGCCGCACTCAGGTCGGTGTCGATTTTGGGCACGTGCCGCAGCTGTTGACACTGTCAGCGAGGCGCCTGACACGTGTCACCAGCTGTAGTGACACTCCCTGTCAGCCACCTGGGATAATTACAGTGCAGCTGAACTTCAACGAGATAGAAGTGGGAGGGAAGTGCAACGTTCCTCAAGATAGCACCAATAGGATTTGGACATGGGGATGTGACAACTCAAGACTTTTATTAAGACGCCCCAGACATTAAGGAAATATTTGGCAGGCAACAAATTTCTAGGACCGTCCTGGTTATCGTTGCCACGCCTCGATACATTGCTGAGTTACGGTGTGTAAATATTAGTTCAAAACGCCAGAACCAACAGAAAAGTAGCATTCTCTATGGACCATCAACAACCTGCATCTCTCCAGCAGTGTCAACCCAGCAAACATGCCCACATGGGTCCCATATGGGGTGAACATGGGCCAGATGGGCCCACATGGGACATGGGCTACAGATGGGCTACCCATATGGGCCCCATATGGGATATAAATGGGCCAGGTGGGCCAAACGCATGTGGGCTGGAGATGGGCATCCCATGTGGGTCCCATATGGATCACCCATGTGGGCCCCATTTAAGTTACTCCAAGTGCATAAAAGCAAAAAAGGTGGCTGTTGTTCATGTGTATTTTGGACTCCAAGTATATCAAATTCATACATGATGCCATATGGGGTCAATGTAGGCTGGCCCATATGGGTCCCATGTGGGCGCCGCGTGGGTCCCATATGGGGCCTACGTGGGCTGGCCCATGTGGTTCCCACGTGTTACCCACTGGTATTCCCATGTGGGGCTCATATGGAAGAGGTGGGGGGGCATGTGGGCCCCATATGGGAACCATGTGGGCATGTTTGCTGGGATATGAACATTTCCTTTACTACAAAATTTTGGTAGCTGGCCCGACACCTATCTGGGCTGGATGCGGGCAGCATGTGGGCAGACTGGGCACCAGAAAGCTGGGCACACCCATCCGGGGCCCACATGGGGCCCAAATGGGCAAACTTTACTACAAAACTTTGTTAACTGACCCGACACCTATCTGGGCTGGATGCGGGCAGCATGTGGGCAGACTGGGCACCAGCAAGCTGGGCACATCCTTCCGGGGCCCACATGGGGCCCAAATGGGCAAACGCCCAGCCAGCATGCCCATGTGGGCCCCACATGGGCAGTTGATGGGCATGGTGGGCTAGGTGGGCCATGGGCTAGAGATGGGCTGCATGTGGGCCCCACATGGGCTGCCCACATTTTTTGGCAGGCATAATGATTGATAATGAGATTGCCTGCACCATGTACGAGGGCATATCCAGGAATTTTGGTGAACAAAGGCATTCACGCGGTGTTCCTGTATGGTGGGCTTAACATGGGCACTGCGTGGGCAGCCCATGTAGTGGGGTGTAGGTGGGCTGGATGTGGGCAACCCATTATTTATTTTTTCACTGTCCAATGTGTATGATATTACAAGAAACAAGAACTCGCTGTTTAGTCTCATGCCTCCAAAATACACTTCGACGACGTGAGGAAGTCGCATAGTTGATGTTTGTGAGACCAGCTACGGCTGATATTGGATAGTCAATGTTGTGATTGTGTCGTATGATTGTGTCGCCTGAGCCCGCCCCTGCGCGGGCGACCCGCCGGCGGAGCTCGGCCCACCGGACGGGGCCTGGGGCCGCCTCTGCACCGCCCGGGGTGGTGACCGGCCGACCGGCCGGTCGGCTGTCGGGGCTGCGGCGTCTGGGCGGGCCAGTTGGCGTTCAGACTCTGAGTGGTGTGCGTGTCCAATAAAGCCTTATTAAGCCACGGGAAGGTCGGCCTTGGGAAGACCAAGCTGTTCCGGGTGATCTTCCGTGAGTACCTTACAGTTTGGTGGTCACACCAATCTGTTCGACCATGGGAATGGGTCATTCAAATAAGTAATTTGTCAATTAGAAAAGCATAATAAAGGTTCCATGCGTGACATCAGTCACAAATGGTTTGACACCAGCGTTGATATTCGATTTAATGAGTAAACATCGCGCTCCTCGTTCCGCACCGTCTGTATCAAAACTAGCCAATGTCGGTCTCTGGTCCTCCGTTTGAAGTGGCTGCGAAAATTACGGGAAACATTTAATGTTTGTTTCGAATATTAGTTAAAGGGACAATGTCATGTTTAAATTTGATATTTCGTAGGCCCCACCTTTCTGTTCAAGGAGCTGAAGACCGATTCTCGAAGTTCGACACCGTTCTCCCGCTATCGCCCCTCAATGTACGAAATGTGTGCACGCTTTGAATCGCATCAATATCCTCAATGTTTCAATGTGTCGCATCAATAATCGCAATAATCGCAATAATCGCATAATCGCAAAAATCGCATCAATATCCTCAATGTTTCAATGTGTGCGCCGTTTCGAATTGGCCTCCAATAACAAAACTTTCCTGGATCTTTTCTTTAAACTTTATAAAGTCAACACGTTTTTCCCACATTATCCTCAACGTTCACTTCCATTAAATACTCGTAGGTATTTCCCAGGACTTTTCACTTCGCAAAAAAGTTAACAAGTTGATAGTGACGGTTCGTTCAAAAAGCTCTTGCAAAATGTTTCCCCGATTTTTGGTCCTCAAACTATCCATTTTTGATTCATGGAAATTCAGCAACGGTAGTAAAATAAGGAGGCTCCCTGGCTTCCAATTTTTTTTTTATAATGACTGTCCATTTAACGCTTATCAGATAATGTGCTTACATTGTGGCTTTCTTAGTGTGCCCTATTTATTTCACAGACGCTGTCAACCTGAACCCGACGGTGACCTGCCAAGAAAAGGATCTCGAAAAGGCCGTCGGCAAGTGGCTGACAAACTGCCGCGACCGTGACGGCCAGCGATCAGACCGGGGGCGAGGCCGTCCGCCCGCCCAGTGACTTGTGTCTCGATGAGCGCAGAAAGAAATACAGGACTGTGCCTGATGTTTGTTGTTTTTATGGGAATAAAGTGCTGGAAGGAAGCATATTTCGTCTCGCATGACATCGCACATTGACGGACAGTGCGAGAGCACCGCTGAACGTCAGGCTGGGAGGGACACTTTCAAATGGGAGCGTACCGCGGATTGGGTTTACATAGATTCAGGTGGGTGGCGTAAATGGGGCCGGGTGGGGCAGGCATTGTAGGACAGGGCGGGTGCTGAGTGGCGAGTGGGTCCCATGTGGGGCCAGTGTGGGGTAGCCCATGCGGGTGGCGAATGGGTCCCATGTGGGTGGCAAATGGGTCCCATGTGGGTGGCAAATGGGTCCCATGTGGACTCCCAGGTGGGTGGCAAATGGGTCCCATATGGGGTCAGTGTGGGCTGGCCCATATGGGTCCCATGTGGGCGCCGCATGGGTCCCATATGGGGCCTACGTGGGCTGGCCCATATGGGTCCCACGTGTCACCCACTGCCATTCCCATGTGGGGCCCACATGAGTGGCCCACGTGGGACCCATATGTAAGAGGTGGGGGGCCCATGTGGGCCCCATATGGGAACCATGTGGGCATGTTTGCTGGGAAGCTCTCCCAAAGAATGCCTCTGGGCGCTGACACCCTCGTAAAGCACTGGAGCAAATGTGAATGTGCCGTGATTGCACTGACAAGTCACATACTAAAAGTTTCATATGTTCGAGTCCCCAACAACCAATAGACTGCAGATTGCAGAAGATCATCCCACACTGCGAAAATACGCAGTCTCCCCTTTAACAAAATGCAGTCTGCGCCGCGGCAGACAGTTCATGAGTAACCATGGCAGGCCTAAAAAGACTACGAACTGGTAGTCACGCCAGGACTGAGATTAACTTATAAACTATCGGCACCCCCCTTCCACTGCTCCCAACCACATGGCGAGTCTGCATACTGCGGAACGCCCCCCCCCCCCCGCCAACCCAGCCCCCGGCGACCCTGCACTGCTGAATGTCATACTCTTGTAAGCAGACAATAGCCTGAGCTCTGCCGAACCTGACCCGCGCCTCGAACCTTGAACTAGAGGGCCGACTTTGTACTGTCGAAGCATGCCCGACCTGACTTAGGCTGGGGCATTGGCCCCACGTCCCCCCGCCCCCCCACACGCACACACAAACTAATCCTGAACAGACATATGAAAGTCATGTCCACTTCCGAAACCAGCCCCAGTTATGTATAAAAGGTTATACTCAGACTCATACCCTCTAAGCGGTGCTGTACCGTCAGACCCACCCCTTGACCCCCCCCCCTCCCTCCCCCGCCCCTCAACATACCGGCAGCATACCCAGACCCCCCCTCTTGGGGCGCCACTGAACCGCGCCAGACTAAGACCCGCCCCCGAACCCGAGCGGCCACTATCGCGTGTCACCCACTGGCTTCCGGCAGACCTGCGCCCATTCGGCGGTATCAGAGGCATGGCTGTAATGTCGGTCGGTTAGAATTGAGTATCTTTGCAATAATAACTCTCCGTGCATGATGTGATGCATACCCCATCCGGTATAACAATCGAAATCGCTTTTGGTACCTATTTTGTTGTTGTGACAGGTTTACCTACTCTCGGCTTTTTGTAGTACTACAGTCTACATATTTCACTCAGAATTGTCTTTCTTCCGAACAAATATGCAATTTTGTGGTTTAATTTTCCCTCTTTCCATTGCGCTGCCCTCCAATAACAATATGCTGTGTGATATACAGATTACATAGTCCGTTCACACACGAATCTACCGAGCATGTTGTCCCCAGGTTGACTGTTACGTAACCTTTTGTTTCTGGTTTGTTTTTGCACTTCTCTCTGGGAGCGTTTGACAAGTGTGCATCCTTCTGTTACCGGTCTTCACTAAAATAACTGAAGGCTTCTTGATCTTTCATTAAGCGATACTGAAAAATTTACTGGCTGGAATAATTGGTAATTAATGCGACGAAAACGGATATTGCTTAGTGGCCGCCGGCGGTTAAAAATGCTGGGAAGCCTTACAAAACGACACCGAGCGTCTGGCTTCCCACATGAATGTGAATGGATGCACCCATGGTATTGAAGTCAGTGTACTACGCGTATAAATAGCCAATGCTGACAACATTCCAGCCTCTCCACCAAAATAGCCCCCCCCCCCCGTGCTATAGGATTGACCTACGGTGCCGCACTTACCCTGCCCTACTTCACTGGCTCAGATGAGCTCAAAACGCCTTCTGAAACGCGACCCAGGCCAGTTAACAAGCCATCTCATAAGAGCATGTCGCCCTGGGGGCACTAACCCCTCCAGCATCGTTGGCGGCGCGGCGGGGCCACGGCTCACCGGGCCGGGTAGTGCAGTCGACTCACCTATAAATAGCGTGCTCTGCCGGCTCAGCTGGGCGCCCCTGCTGCGGTGTCGGCTGGCAGACGTGCCACGTGCAGCGGCGACCGTGTCTGGGCCGCCTCTGGGCCGGGCCGGGCGCTCCGGTCGGCCGGCAGGCTGCGAGCTCCGCCGCGGGTCGATCGCGCGCCGCGAGCGGGGCAAACACGGAACAGAGGCGGTCTTATACAGAGGTTCTTCTGTGGGTTATCAGAGTTGAGACTCAGAAACACCAAACTCTCCTCACCGACCGGGGAACGTTCTCTGGACGGAGTGGGCGGTGGTTCAGACCAGTCAGCTGATCACAGCGGAGCGAGCGCTGTTCAACCCTCGGCGAGCGCGGTACGAGACCGACTGGGCGGAGCGCTGCCGGCCGGCCGGCGCCGAGCCGGGCGCCACAGGGCAGGGGAGGGGTGGGGGAGGCAGGGACGACCCTGCCGGCGCGGGCGATAGATCAATAGCGGGCCCTGCCCCCGGCCGCGGCCGGCCCCTGCACGTGGTGCGTGCTCCGTTTTTTGTACATATTGCACTTTGAAAAGACTGCGTGCAGGAAAGCCAAAAGGAAAAGATATAGAACTGCTCCTTTTGGCCTTTGTGGGCGCTGGAGCCTCAGAGTTCATCCCCTTACAACCATTTTTTCCATTATTTATCGATAGGTATCACACATCAATTAGTTATTAGAGTATAATATCGTATACTACCACTCACTCATGGAATCGTGTTTTCTTCAAACTGACCAATGAAAATGAGAAGGTGGATTGCAAAGGGTAAGGACAAAGGGTTTGTGATACGCCATAGGAAAAAAAAAATTGACGGGTCATTATGCATAAGCTAAAGTTTGTTCTGAGAAAGTTCTAGAACGTATAGTGCCGAGTGGAAAATCGGAATCTCTTTTTTCAATTTGGTCACTGAAAAAGACCAACGAAGGTGCAAGAGTTTTCTGAAACATGCGTAGCTTCAGACTTCCTCAAAATTCAGGCATCTGCATTCTGCACAGTTCAGAGTCAAACACCAGACAATGTACTTCGGTACGTAAATAAACGTACATGAGCAGGAAAACTGTTTCTGTGTACATGCCAACGTTTTAAAACGCCTTTTCATAACATGTTTTCCGCACATGTAAAAAATCAGACCCGGGTTATTGAGGTCACCACTTCATGTCTATGTAGAACGCTGACCTAAATGAAAATATAGTTGCCCGCCATAACCATATCGACCACACAGATTTGTAATTTTTATTAGGCACATAGGCACTCGCAAGCATCATGCAAAAAGTTTATATGGAGTAGTGAAACGCAAAATGGCAACCGTACCCACATCATATCCCTGACTTCTGAGTTCAGTGTTCACCTTTTTGGTCGGCCCTCCAGATGCCTCTCTTTATGGCCCATACGGTGCTATACCCTAGTTCATGCCAGCCCAGTGTCGTCGATGCGGAGCGCACGTATTGGATAGTCTGGGTCGGTTGTGTGGCACGCGCAGAGGTCCGTGCTCCAGCTGGGCCGAGGCATGGCACGGCGGTGTAAACCGGCGTGATCCAAGACAGCCGGAGCGGTGCAGCACGCACCGCCCGCGGTCCACGCCAGGGAAATCGCCGCTTTGCAGAAATTACGAAGCGTTTAATTCCGTTTAATTCCCAGCCGATGCAACGCATTCCTGCGGAGCAACGTACCTACATAGATGTTGATATATATGGACGGAGGGTACAGCTGGTTTCAGAAATAGGGTGGTGCGCTATGTACAGCCCTCTGCAAACTGCGTGGTAGGCATTCTTTTTTCGACAAAAACGAGAATAATGCGAATACTATGCTATCGGTCATTCGCAAATCGTTACAGGAAGACACGCGAGACTCCGCACCTTAGATTGGCATCATCAGCGTATTCATTTTCCTGCTAGTTCGGCAACAAAATCCAAAAGTCTATATTTGCCCCCAAAACAAACTTTTGCATTTTGTTGCCACACAAGGCGTATACTTTGTTTAGTGATACACCTAATCGAAGGAGTGGAGCATGGTGCATCTATTTGCAGTGAGTTCTGACCAACTGATAGCATAGCCTCTGAGTTATTATCGGTTTTGTTGAAAAAAGAATACCTACCAAGCAGTCTGCTGAGGGCTGTACATATAGCTCCTCCGAATGGTAGGATTTACGTGCATGTGAGTGTCGGGGTGTCCGGTGTGTCAGTGTCGTGTGTTCGTGTATGTTTTTATAATTTTACTGTCCGACTTCACCTGTCATTGGGTGCAAGCCCGTTGGTGATTATTCAATAAACAAACAAACAAACAAACAAAGTGAATGTAAAGTATCCATGACAGTTGGATAACGACAACTCAAGAAACTCAAGATTACGAAACGATATTCTTTTGATGTTTGATTCATGCACGTTACACAACACACCACCTTAAATTTGACACCATGGCTCAATGTTACCTTGAGGTGCCTTCATACCCAGGATATCTGAATTGGCACAAGTGCAAAATAAACATAGGCTCTAATGTGCCAACAGCAAACTTGGTAATGTGACTAATGTCATGTCTGCTGCAAGATAAAAACCGGCTAGGCCTGTGTTTGCATCATTTTATTTTAATTCTACAATATTTCATTTGATGTAATCCATTTATTTCTCAGTTACGAAATAATTCATAAAACAGTCCCAGAATCTAACACTCAAGGAACGAGGGCACATAATACAAAGTTAGCAATTATATAGTATCTTTAATAGTACGATAAGAATAATTACATTAGGTAGGATAGTATTTTTCATATATGTAAGGATACCTAATTATATCTTTTATCAGGATAAGACTTCACCTTGTTTGTCTGGTAGAGATTGTTTATAATCTCCTGCATACCATACCAAGCTGAGTTTTTTGTGAAACCCGAAAGCTGTTATCTCATTCCCGGCTCCTCTATTGTTGCATGCATGGTCCTCACTTCTTATCAAATTTCAATGCACATTGCTCAAATGCTCACTCAATACCGAACACAGTTTTGATTGCCAAGCTTGCAAACCAAATAGTTAGAGTAGTGAAATCAGTAAAACAAGAAGCACGAAGAAAATAACCTGTTATCGTGGGACGCTTCCCGTGTAGTGTTTTTATGCATTGCGGTACAGCATGAATTCAGGCGCCTACTGCAAGGCCATCTAGCGGCAATATTTTCATTAGCGTGTCCGCTGTCTATTGCGTAGGAATGTCGTGCCCGCTGTCGGTCGATTCGGGCAATTTTGCCAACGAATACCTAATGTTGATGATATCACAAAGGAGCACCTTACGGCGAATATTTGTTTATGCATCATCGTCCTCGAGATCTTGCATCTTAGAAACCTTTTCTTTTGCGTGGATGAAATTGGGAAAGAATATACAGAAATAAGTAAATCATAACAACATTCGGTGCAATGGATCAAACAAAACCGTATAATGCATAGTCCTCGGAGAGTGAATGTATTTTCATCTCACATCGTGAATTAGACCGCTGACAATCTTGTCACACTTTCTCCTGATGAGCATTGAGCAGACTCTAAACAAGGGCTATCTGCCTCACCGAACCACTTTGGTCCCTGCACACTCTAGTCACCGCACTGACCCTGCCACTGGAAAAGGGACCTCACTGTGGAGTGTTGACCTCCCTCTTACCCCTCACTGGCTCCGTTCTGTGTCCGAGTCTCGGACGGCACAGTCTTCCCCTGGAAGTGCTACTCCTGCGGCGGCAGGCCCAGGTTCTCGCCGACCGCCCTGAACCCGTTCTCGTCGGCCGTCCAGTGCACCCGCACCCGGTGCCCCTCTGGAGAGAGGTAGCTGTACCTGCCGCGCATCACCGTGCCGGCAGCGTCTCCGATCTGCCTCTGGCGGCCCTCCACGTCCGCCTGACGAACAAACGGACATAGAGGTCATGGAAGAGTCTTGTATCCTTGGCTAACCCTCGAGTTATGACGTACCTATGTCTCACTGGTCAATGGTCAGAGGGACCCAAACTGACATAGTAAGTATCAGAAACTAAGAAACAATATTGAGACTTCAGTACATAGTTTGCAAAAAGGATACCTTCGTTGCCTTGAAAATGGATTCATCCTAGAAGGTCGTTCCAGCGTCCTTGACATAAGTCATACGCATAGCTAGAATTATTTGGAACAGCTTGTTCTGTCCCAGCATCTCACTATCCTGTCTTTCAATAATTTGACGTCGTACCTGGATCTGGTTTCCGGTCTGGTATCCGTACTGGAAGGAGCCGTCCTCTCGTTGCAGGTGATCGAGCCGAACGATGGGGACGACGGGTGGCTCCGTCGGAGCAGTCTGTGAGGTGCGGGACAGCGCCGGCCGTCGCGCCGTCTCTCGGGCCTTCTGAAGCGGGCCGTGCGGACCGCTTCGGTCGGGCTGGTCGTGCTGGCCGGGCTGGCCGGGCTGGCCAGGCTGGTCCGCCAGGTCAGACTCTCCGTGGTGGTGACTGAGGTGGTCTAACTTTGCAGACAGCGCGACCGTGCTCAGTCCCAGTAAAAGAAGCAGCACCCTGAAAACCTGCCAGAAGACACAGAGAAGCGTTTCTATGAATAAGAGCTCTTTCATATCAATAATCGCAGATGTCAAAGTCTTTAGGTCTCTAAGCCCACCTAGTTGAGCGAATAGAGGGAAGGAACAGCACTGACAATCCCTGTTTACCTGAACAGTTTCATTGGTCCCCACCCACCCGTATCCGGTAGAGACATGGAGCCGGGAGGGGCACGGTGGAAGGGTGAAGTTTGTGCCGTGGTAGGGAAGGGGTGCGGGGAGTGGGTAGGGACGGTGCGGGCGCACGACTGACCTTGGTCCAATGGTCGTTACCCTCTCGCCTGTTGTGATGCTGGCCGGGGTAGGGACACAAAACGCTGGTCCCAGATCAAGGTCATCGAGAGAGAAAGGTTGAATGAGTCGCTGTAGGCATTTAAGCTAGCGCTTTGTCCACTACACACAACTTATATACGAGTTATCAATGACTCGTATCAATGTCTTTTATCTCGCTTATCTTGACTAATTACTTGTATACTGACTGGTGTCAAAAGCGTATCAAGCAGAGACCGTGGACTCATAGCTCGAAGCCGAGAATAAGAGCTGAAACATTGGCAGATATGAGATGTTTATCTTTGTCTTTTCATGCATGCTTTTCATTCTGCGATATAAATAAAAACATAAATATCAAGACAACTTGGTCGTATCTACTGTAGTAAGAAATATCGGGCGACATTAACAATGTAGGTAAAAACATAAGTAAATGACAAAGTACCTGTATGAGCAGCGACTTGTTACGAGCGAGCGAGCGCAGCGAGCGAAGTGAGTCTTTTCAATATAACGGAAAAATCTCAGTATGAGCGGCCCGGCCCGGCCCGGCCCGGCCCGGCCCGCCTGTAACGCTTTTGAGAGGCTTATATCTCAACAACCGCTGGACCGATTGGCTTGCGGTCTTTTTTGTTGGGTAGTCCCATCCCTTCTGCCCCGTAATTGACTACTTTTGATACATCTCAGTGGCCGTGGTGGCACGTGCCACGTGAAAAGTCAAGGGTGTTCAAGCTGTTTTGCAAAAGTAGTGATTTTGAGAGGCTCATATCTCCGCAGCCGCTTGGGCGATTGACTTGCGGTAATTTTTATAGGGTAGCAGCATCCCTTCTACCCAAAATAGGATACTCTCGATGCATGTGGGTCACCCCCAGTGCACGTGCAAAATACAACAATAAGAGGTGGGGCATTCCACGTCAAGTGGGACAAAAAATGATCATTTTGAACCTCATCCCCTCCGATTTTTGCGAAACTTTGTGAAACTACTCATCTATATGTGAAAAGAAAGGAGACATATTTTTGTCAAGATATGACGTCACGTTTCCGAGATACACGTCATCAAACATTGACTTAGGCAAGGCACATTATCATCTTTAAAGCGTCATAAACATTGAAGTTTTAGACATATCACCACGAGACAAAGTGTGAAATGGAGGGAATAGGTCAGGCTTTAATTTGAGGATAACAATATTGACGTAATTAACTAATTAGTGAACTTAATTAAAATTCAAAAAATAAATTTTAATTTTCTGAAAAATGGGTACCCTTCGATTTAGCTGATTTTTACATATTTTTTTCTCCTATACATTAGCTACATCATATAAAAAATCCAGAATGGGCCGACGTCTACGTAACTGTCTTTTGGACTTCGTAATGTCTGGCACTCGCGTGTTTCGTTTTAGCAACCAAGTAGAGGCGCTACCTGGAGATGCTTCTTTCTACCTACCCCAAACCAAAGCAAACCTAACCTGACCTGACGTGACCTGACCTAATCTAACACGCGTAAATATGTACAGCCCTCACGGCAGTTGCCGACTGGTCAAATGCTACCTAGATCCGAACATTAGCCCTCACAACTTTGCCGGCTGGCCAGATGCCACAAAAACAAATGTGTGTTAAACACTTCAGGGCTCAGGCTGACCCGCGCTGCGAGCCAGCGACCTTTAGATTTCGAGGTGGGCACATTCGGCACACTTACTACTAAGACACGAAAATAGCTGGTCATCGTAAGCCAGTTTTTTAATGATGAAATTGGGCATTCTCCGGGCAGCGCCTCTCTTTGGTTGCTAAAAGAAAATACGCCAGACTCTCCCAGCGCTAGGGGAGAAAAGCCCGGTTTAGACAAAATAAGGTATTAAAAAACGGAATTTGAATTGTAGGTGGGGCGGTGGGGAACTTTATCGTGTGCCAGTTTCATGGCCCTAGATCAATACATTCAGGATCAAATGAGGTTAAACGTGATCAAACTTGCTATAGTGACTATTTTGCGTTTATACGCCCATAGCTCTAAGAGATACTGGCCCATTTTCCTATTTCTTCCTTTATACGACATTTGTAGTGTTATGAGAATCTCTAGTTAATCTTACCATAAATTTGGCAGTTAGTGGCTTGCTAAGAGTAAGATGTCGCCGGCAGAGGCGGGGATCGGCCGACGCGGGAAACGTCATAGTCACATATTGTGTTTGCACCCTAATGGCTAATAGTTTAATTTTACCAGTTGATTTTCGTATTTATTTAAACATTAGATTGCCTGTATATTTTTAAGCCTTCACACAAAATTTGACACGAATCGATCATAATCAGCGGTAAGAAGCGCGGTGCAAAGATGGAACCGTCCTGCGCCGGCACAGTCTACCACTCAGGCGGCAACGGCCGGCGCCGGCCGCCGAGCCGCTCCGGCAGGAATGTTTGACTTTACACCGCTATAACTAGAAAAGTTGTGGACCGATTTACCTATTTCTTGCACGGGAGGATTTGCAATTCGATTTTGGACAGATACTGAAAGTTTGACGCTAATATAATAATTATGGCGTGAGTTATTGGCGATAAACAGGTGGAGTTAGCGAAATCGGCCCCTTCCAACGCCCGTGCTACGTTGCACTACTTGTTGCTATATCATCCAAAGTTATCGTTGGCCCACTCTAATTTTCTCAGCACGTGTGCCTTACGTGTAGTGGAAGACAATATCTAAATTTGAGCAAAATCGAAGGGTACCCATTTTTCACAAATTACATTTTAAGAAATTAATTCAAAATAAAATAAATTCAAAATCACCAAAAAATGTAAACATTGTCAAATTTTACTAGCATAACTCCTTATGTACCCGTTTCAGTTTGTTTGAAATTAATAGCTTCAAAAATGTTGAAGCTATAGATCTTTCAAGATTGCAATACACGTCCAATTCTGCTCAAAAAGCAGAAGTTTAGCGACTTGTATCTCTGTAGCCCGAGGGCATATGACAAAATCCTTTCACCCACAGAGGTTTTACCCAATAGCGAATAAGTATACCAACTTTGAATAAAATCGCAGAGGTGACCGATTTTGGCTGTCCCGGTTGACATGGAATGCCCCAGGTGCCAAATTTGTTCCCATTTCAGTAACTCGGTAATTACTGGGGCGATTTCGCTGAAACTTGGCATACAGGTAGGCACCCACCAGGCAATGCATTCCCATGTGTTGCGGTTAGGGTGCTACTGCACGTGCGCACGTGCAGGGGGCGTTTCCAGATCTCCAGAACGGCTGGGCCGATTGCGCTCAAATTTGGTACACGGTTGGGGACCAGTTAGTAGGGTGCCGTGCAAAAGTCATTTTGGACCCCGTTTGCACGTGCGCACGTGCAGAATGCCGCTTCTAGATCTCAGGAACGGCTGGGCCGATTGCGTTCAAATTTGGCGCACCGCTAGCGACTAGTTAGAAGGGTGCTTTGCGCAAGCCCGTTGGAAGCACCCTCTCGCCCTTCCGCACGTGCAGGGCTCACTATCTCGCTCGCTCGTTCTTCGCCCAAAAGGCGTTTTACTGGTTGTTAAAGATAACCATATGTTCAATGATTGCGAATGGCGAAAGGTTCCAAAAGTAATTACTAAATGATGGTGTGTTTTGCGCGAGGATTTACCAATATGTGATTTTCTAACTTAGCGGTTATCGACATATTCTGGCGCTGTTGTGACCAAATGACTTGTTTTGCAATTCTGAACTGAGGAAGGTCAGTGTCCGAAATATATTAATTTTGTAATTAATTTTAGAACCAATCGCAATTCCCAATCACTGAACGTAAGGCTATCTTTAACAACAAATGTAAGAACACCATCAAATGATGAATTCGACTAGAAGAAGAACGAAAACATTAATAAGAGGAACGATTTATTCACTGTTTGAAACATTAGGTATTAGAAAAAATAACCGGTAATATTTGTTAAAAAAGTCATTGTTGAACGATAAACATGTAATGGCGTTTACAGAGCAAGATAGTCAAGCGCAAGTGACAGTTTAGAGCGCAACATAGTCATAAGTCATAAGTCATAAACAGAAAAAAGCTCAAGGCTCTACTTACGGAATGCATAGTGCCACGGCGGTAAAAGCGGTTGTGTCAGGTGTCAGATGATCTCTCGCAGGCCGTCACCGATGATCGAACGGACGACAGCGGTGACTTCTGTGACCGAAGGTGTCTACTACTGGAGAGGTGGACAGTCCTGTGTTCCCTGCACTCCCCACCAGCCCGACTCCCTCAATGAACCGTCCCCGTCTCCTCTCCCTATTCGCCAATCGTCTCCAACCCTAGGCGATCGGCCGGAGGGGATGCCGCAGGGTAGGTCCACTGGTTGGAAAGGAAAGGGCGGTGACCTCCTGACTGAGTTAACGTTGGTTAGTCACACCACTATGTAGGCATTAGAATTGGACAGGTAGGAGAAAGGGCCTTGATACATGTTCGTTAGGCATTCCCATTACCTACCCAGGGTAGTGCCTGTGCACCGAGCAGAAACGTGTGTGCCTTAATTGCTATTTCAATGGAAAGCTTTAGGCTTTACTCATCTGTGATCTTTCACTTATTTCACACAAATGACTCATGTTTTTCTTTTATTCTGATGGGTACCTTATAGGTGCTCATCCGGTACCTATCCACCTACCTGAAGATTAAAACTATCTTTACCTATAAAATGACTAGAACTGCAAAGTAAATATGATACTTGATAGAAGTTTATTTACGGACTACTCCGTGTCGTTCATCTCACTGCAATGCAATTTTGGAAAACATTGGCAGATATTCAAAGTCGATGCAAACTTCGTCCCCGATCTCCACTAGCCAGCGACCTAGTGGGAGGATTTGCGAGCCGTTCGTGCAGTCCTTCGACTAGATATATGCATGGATTCGAATTCCGAATGATGGATATATGATATCAATGAATCTCGAAGCAAACTGCATGTTAGGATCTATGATATCACCGGATCCTACGAGAAAAAAATTATCCTGGATCTATGATCCCATGGATCTGAAGATAAACCAATTGAACATGAATCTATGGCTTGAGCACTCACAAGATCGAGAAATACCTCACATCGAAAACATATCATTTCAAAGTTGCAGCACTTGGATTCAGAGGGGCTAATGCATTAGAATTCCCCCTCTGAATGTGTGACGTCAGCGCAGGCCGCAGGTCTAACTAACGATTTTAAATCTTTCATAGGCGGCGGAACGGGGAGGGCACCGGGGAACCGTGCCCCCTTTGATTTTGGCATTTTAACATTAGCCCCATGGGCGTTGCATGGAAAGAATGGGACCAAAAGTCGTCAGTGCCCCCCCCCCCTTTAATTGAAGGTGTTCCGCCGCTACTGAAATCTTTTACTAAAAGCTAGGAACAGTGGAGATCCAAAAAGTAAACAAAAGTAAAAGTATAATAGCTTGAAAATCGGTGAATATTTTTCGATGAAATTTGTAAGATATTCGTTTTTTCTCTTTCTGAACCGAGTGACATCACCTTTATGCCAATTCATTAGCTCTTTTGAAGGTGGGAGGGTCCCTTTAACCCTCGCCGGACCTATTGTTTTTTTACGTACGTACGCGCCGGCCGATGGGGGAGAGGGGAGACGGGTACAACTCCCCTCGTCGTGTCACCCCTGGTGGAGCTAGCGCGTCGCGGAAAAAACGAGCGTGTGCGTCGTTACGAGACAAAAAGATTGATATCCGATTTTAAGGTTCTAGGTCGACCGGTGACCTCTGAGGTCAGGTCAAGTGCCCCAAGGTACGGTTCAGTTTTTTGGTGAATAACTTCGCAAAAAACGGCCAAAGAGCCGCGATTTTGGCAGCATCGTGTTCACCTTGCTCAGGCGCGTAGAGTGGTATACTTTTTGTTTGGGTAAGGTCAACTCAGGATGTTGACCTCGGGTCACGGTCAGGTCAGCGTCCCCCACCAGGGCATATTTTAACAAATTTTACTGCGTCCCAAAGTTGAGCAGAGGGCACGTGCTACGACTAAGGGCACAAGGCAAGGAACAGAGTAGGGCACTGAGGAGGGCAGAAAGTAGGGCACGGCAGGTTGCAGGGCATGGCACAGGACATTTTAGAGGGAAGGCCGGGTACAGGTCAGGGCAGACAGCAGGGCACAGGTCAGGGAACCGGACAGGGCAGGGACGCAGTGGGTCAAATCAGCAGGGGCTACGTCCCCAGGCTAGAGGGCTGTGTCCCAAAATGGGACGCAGGAAGTGCCTTAAAATATGCCCTGCCCCCCCCCCCCCTGGTTACGAAATTGGTCAAAGGTGGTCATTTCGCATGTCATCCGATTCGGCAGGTCTTCCTGAGTCCACTGGTGGCTTTCCCAACTCGCTAGCTCAATTAGATCGGGAGTTGCCGGTTCCGTAGCTCAGTCGGTAGAGCGTTGGACTCCGCGTGGCGAAAGCACACGTTCCCGGTTATAACAGTCCGGGTTCGAAGCGCGACGGGCGCTTGACGTTTATGGGCCTCACCTGACAGGTATGCTTGAGGTTGGTGGCAGGCCGTAGCCAGGCGAAGTCAGTGAGGTGACCGGCCGTGCGCGGCTATGTGCGCACGTTAAAGTTTGAACTCCAAATTCTGCCATAAAACCGGAATTGCGTGCTTGTAGGATAGGATACAGAGGGCAGGGTCAACGCAACACGCTTCGCTTAGCATAGACTCTGTCCTTGTGAACCCTTCCATTCAAAAGAGTTCAGACTAAATTTATAAAAATTTATTGACGAAAAACTACTATGACCCTAATGTCGTCATAAATGACGTCAGGCAAGGTCAACATTGCAAAAGTGACGCATCGAACCTTGCAAGGAGTGCATGAAATCACGATTCGGTGTGCTTGAGATAGTTGGAGATCGTTCCCGGCGCCAGGATAGCAGTGTTTATTTTTCCCCATTGACTTGGTGAGGTCGCGAAAATGCCCTGACCTCATATGACCTTTTAGAAAAATCTGAGATAGGTAATAGGTATACAAGTTGTGAGACTCCTACTGGATACTACATAGGTCCTGCACGTTTCATTTCCCAGTGAAAGCTCCTCTGGCAGCAGTACCGGCGGAACACCTTCAATTAAGGGGGGGGGGGGCACTGCCGACTTTTGGTCCCATTCTTTGCATGCAACGCCCATAGGACTAATGTTAAAATGGCAAAATCAAGGGGGCACGGTGCCCCGGTGCCACCCCCGTTCCGCCGCCTATGTCTGGCAGCAGTAGCAGCGGAACACCTTCAATTAAAGGGGGGCACTGCTGACTTTTGGTCCCATTCTTTCCATGCAACGCCCATAGGGCTAATGTTAAAACGCCTAAATCAAAGGGGGGCACGGTGCCCCGGTGCCCTCCCCGTTCCGCCGCCTATGTCTGGCAGTGAAGGCGTTACGAAGTTGCGACATCTGATGACCATGCAGAGGTCCACTTATGACGTCATAGGTCACTGGTTAGTGACCTGACCTGACCCGAAAATGCGGTTGGTGTTAACCCGCGCCCCGTAGGGCTATCGGCGGACCCTACCGCCCGTAGGGGGGGGGGGCGTTTCGGCCCCCCCCCCCTAAGATCTCGGAAATTTACCGGCCGATTTTCAAAATTCAAACGGTGTTCGATAGCCCCACCGGGGAACTAGACCAAATTTCATTGACCTACGTCAAACCGATGACGTCACAGGTCAAGTCAAAGGTCGAATTTTCACCGTTCACAGGCATTTCAAGAAATGTGTTGTGAACTCGAGTAAATTGGTAATTTATTGAAAACCATCGATGGTACATTGTTCGTCAAACACATACTTTGCTATCTGAGGTCACTGATACCAGGTCAGGTCACAGCGAGGTCAGGTCACCGGGGGTCACAATATGAAAGTGTCGTGTGATACATGTTTTATGGTCCATTTTACATGACAAATGCGATTATGTGGGTTAGGCAGCCTTTGGGGCCGGCCTATGTCACGTTTTGGTGAAGGTCAGGTCAAGGTCAGGTCAAATTAGGTCCAATTTCAAAGTTGATATTTTTGCATAAAATGGGTATTGATTCGATGCAGCTCTTCACGGGGAGTCTAATAGTGGTCTTTGTTTTGCTCTACGATGTCTAGAATTGCTAAAAATTGAGTTTGAAAATTTGACGTAATCATTTTCGAACAGTTTTTTCGCTATAACTTGGCCAAAAAACGAAGTATTGATCTGAAATTTGGTATGTGGATAGAAGACGGTAGGAACTATCACATATATTCCGGTTTTTCGAAACTCAAAAAAACTTAAATATACAAAAAATGTTTTTTTTATTTTTTGGGGGTCAAAACTCAAAAATTTCAAAAATCCGAGATAGCAGTTTTGTAGCCCTGTCAATTTTACACCTTTTATGTCTGATGATTTTTCTGTATCTTCAAAGCTGTAGGCCTGACAGGTCTTCTCGCGAAGGTCATTTTTCGGTCGAAAATGACAGAACATGACGTCATTCTGACGTCATTTGTGGCCAACCTATCATAGCCTCTGGAAAAAATTTTGGTCACAATGTGTAAAATTGATGCCCGGAGGGGTCCTGAAAGTTTGGTGGCGATATCTCCAGCCGTTTAGGAGATATCGACGGAAAAGGACAGGGAGGGGCCGTTTCGCCCCCCCCCCCCTCCCCTACGGGGCGCGGGCTTTAGATCCGGCTTGAATCAAAGGTCAGGTATGCGAAGTTTCAGCTCTCTCAGACTCTATCGCCGGCGTGTTCGGATGTATCGCAAACATGAAACAAGCCTATGGGAGGGGGCGGAACCCGCCCCCCCCCCTCGGCCGGCGAAGGTTAATGGCTCCAAATGTCGCTTAAAACCCGCGCACCGACGGGGGTCTGCGCCAACTTCGCACCGACACGGGGGGGGGGGGCGGATGACCGCCCCCCCCCCTGAGATCTCGAGAACGAAGCAAGATAGCGACAAGCGGTAAACGGCATCGGATACGCACGGCCAAGATCTACAATTTTTACTAAGGTCATTTTCAGGTCAGGTCAAAGATGACGTCACAGGGGTCGAAAAAGTCAAAATGGCGGCGCTAGATATGGAGAGAGTTTTTCTCGAATAACTTTCGAATTAGTCAAGATAGGAACAAACTAAGGGCATCATCGTGATCCTCTCGTCAATCCGCATCGAATGATATATATGTTCACCTCGAAAGGTCAAGGTCAAAGGTTGACCTCAGGTCACGTGACCTCGAGGTCATCATGTATATCATTCGATGCGTGTTGACGAGCTGAACACAATGAGACCATCCACACGTCTGTATCTTGTTCCTGTACGGAGTTATTGGCCAAAAACCTTTGGTGACCTTTGATGACGTCACATGACCTCACAGCTGCCCAACAGCAAAACAGACCTCAAGGTAGTGAAGGTTGATCGTATATGAAGTCATGTATGGTATATGGGGCCATTCCGACCCGTTTTAGTGGTAAAAACAGGGAGTTGATTTTTCCCCCATTGACTTATAATGGGGAGGTCGCGAAATTGACCTGACCTTAGGTCACCGACATCAAAATTCCGAAACATACAAATTGTAGCTACTAATGACCTAATAATATCCTGCGACTTTCAAAGGCCTCCGACATCTACTGTAGCTCTGGCACGGTGACAAAGTTGCAAAAAAGTGACTTGAGGTTGGGTCATTCAAAGTGACCTGGTGACCTGACCTTAAAAGGTAGGAGGTTCAAACTTGCACACCATGTGTAAAATTGATGAGGTTATAGTCATACCAAATTTCGCGGCGCTACGCGCCGCGGGTTTCCCGCTATTCGCGAAAAACCTCAGGGGGGGGGGCGGATATCCGCCCCCCCCGTCGGTGCGAGGGTTAATAATCCACATAGTCGCATTTCTCATGGACCATAAAACACGTATCACACGACACTATTTCATATTCAATATTGTGACCCTCGGTGACCTAACCTATGTGCCCTAACGTTGTAATCTGCAGTGACATCAAATGACAAATAGCAAAATATGAGTTCCACAAACAAGTCTCCATCGATGTCAATTCGATGATTTTCAATGACATCGAATGACATGCCTTTTACCTGACCCGTGACGTCATCGGTTGAACTGGGGTGGTCAATGAAATTGGGTCACAAGATATTTCCAATGTGGGGTTATCGAATATCGAACGCCGTTTGAATTTCCAAATCGGCCGGTAACTTTCCAAGATTTGGGGGGGGGGGCGAAACGTCCCCTCCCCCCTCCTACGGATGGCAGGGTCCGCCGATAGTCCTACGGAGCGTGAGTTACACCTATAGCGGCTATATCCCTCTACTTAGATATTCTGTGAGTATTGAAAATGAGTTCGTAAATATTGGACGCTTACTACCAAGGCCTTAAAGGTAGTGTGCCACCTTTGAAAGATTTCCCATTTTATTTTTCCTAGGATAAGAAGCTTCTGTTTTTACCTAATAGGTATCGCAAAAAAATCAAAAATGGGCCTGGAATAGTGCCTTTTTCGCCTAAAAGTTAATCGGTTTTTCGATATGTATAACAACTGTAGTGGGCTGACCTGCAAACAGGCGTCGGCAACAATCGCGAATGCGGCGCACATGTGACAATAAGCAAAGGTCATTATAGAGTTACGACGTACGGGAATGAGTTATCAGCTGTCTAATCGTAGACAACGTCATGTCGAGCCTTAACCCACGACCTGGTGGGGGGGGGGGCTATTTTTTGCCCCCCTCCCTCCAGACTTTTCGATATATCTCCAGAACCACTGCGCCGATCGTCACCAAACTTTCAGTACCCTCCCGGACATCAATTTTACACATTGTGACCAAAAATTTTTCCAAAGGCTATGATAGGTTGGCCGGAAATGACGTCAGAGTGACGTCATGTTCTGCCGTTTTCGACCCAAAAAAGGGTTTCGCGGGAAGAGCTGTCAGGCCTATAGCTTTGCAAATACAGAAAAATGATACAGACATAAAAGCTGTAGAATGGACAGGGCTACAAAACTGCTATCTCGGATTTTTGAAATTTTTGGATTTTGACCCCCAAAAATTAAAAAATAGATTTTTTGAATATAATAACCAAAAAATCCAAAAAGTTTTTTGAATTTCGAAAAAACCGGAATATATGTGATAGTCCCTACCGCCTTCTATCTACATACCAAATTTGAGATCGATACCTCTTTATTTGGCCAAGTTATAGCGAAAAAACTGTTCAAAATTGATGACGTCAAATTTTCAAACTCAATTTTCAGCAATTCTAGACCTCGTAGCGCAAAACAAAGACCATCATTAGACTCCCCGTGACGAGCTGCATCGAATCAATACCCATTTTATGCAAAAATATCAACTTTGAAATTTGACCTTTTTTGACCTGACCTTGACCTGACCTCCACCAGAAAGTGGCCTAAACCGTACCTGATGATCTTATAACCAACACCATTGAGTTGGAAATGAAAAACTGGCCATAAAACATGCATCGCACAACCTTAGTAAAGTTGGGTTCATGTGGTGACCCTCGGTGACCTTTGGTGACCTGACCTGTGACCTGACCTGGTATGACCAGTGACCTCTAACAGCAACATATCTACTAGGCAACTGACGCCCTATCGCTGATTCCCGACAAAATGCGTTTTCCTCGGTGTTATAGCGCATTCCCTAGAAGATCCGTGAACTGTGAAACATTTCATCTTTGACCTGACCTGTGACGTCATCGGTGACCCCGAGGTCAATAAAATTTGGTTTCCTTCGACAAATTTGACAGGCCTTTCGAACGCCGTTTGAATTTTGCGGATCCGTCCAGTAGTTTCGGAGATACGAGAGGGGGCAAAAAATAGCCCCCCCCCCACCAGGTCGCGTTATAAACAGACCCCACCAGGGCGCGGGTTAAACTGTAAGCCTGTATTGGTATTGTTTATTTTATTTGGCTGTCGAACATTATTTATGGTTTGAAATACGATTTTATGTAAAATAATTGATATGAAAAAGCCGTCTCTTAAGTTATGACCCCATTTCACCACACGCAGTGGCAGAAATGACAATGATCAGCTGACGCATATTTCTTGGCCGAAGTCAGAGCGCGCGGCCCGACGCACCACCACCGCACCACAAAGTATGAGCAGAAGCCGCGCCCAAAGCCAGGGCCCCGGTAACGTGAGGTAGCCGAGTCGGGGCAGCGTGCGCTGACCCAAGCCGGGGCCGCGGCTTTGGGCGCGGTCTACCGCATCCCCGCGGGCAGCCCCGGGCTATCACATGCCACCGGGAGGACGCGCGGCCCCGGCTTGGGTCAGCGCACGCTGCCCCGACTCGGCTACCTCACGTTACCGGGGCCCTGGCTTTGGGCGCGGTCTACCGCACCACCTAACAGGCGTGTTCGAAACCGCAGGAGATGATGATGAACGGGTTTATCGAAACTTGATTGGATGAGCCTATCGGTAATAGCGATTTCAGTGTGTGCATTTATTGTTCATAGTGGTGTGAAATGTGGTTGGGGTACGACCGACAACCCGTCGGGGCGAATTTCGCACTGGGGTACTCAAAATTTGAAGAATTTAAGACGTTTCCATGAGTTTTGAACTCACCTGTTTAACTCACCTGTTTGGTTTCCCTGCCCGGTCCAATGGAATTGGAAGGGGGAAGGAAACCGTGTATGGTAGAGACGCGCCAACGCCCCACGTTAGATGTTTCTTAGGAGAAGGACTCGTGGGGGTCGGAAAAGTGCGTCTGCATAGAAGCATGTATGAGTAGATGGGTCGTTTTGACAGTGAAGAGTGTGCACTGTGCAGTGTGGTTCTTCGCGGTCCAAGGGCTTGTCCTCGGGCAGGTTCTTCATTTCTTCACGTCCTCAGGCGAGGTACTCATAGAGCCTGTCGCCAAGTATTCCTGCCAGGGATGACTTGAATTCCGCCAGAGAGTTCATCGTGACAGTCGAGTTGGGTAGTGCATTCCAGTCCTTAACGATCCTGTCCGTGAAGTACCGCTTTGTCGAGTCGAGCTGGCGCCTCTGGACCTTGATTTTGAGGGTGTTGCCACGTGTGCGACCGGCTGGAGCCATGTCCCATAGGTCCAACGGCTTGATAGGAGACAGGCCGTGGAAGATTTTCCAGGTCTTGATAAGGTCTGCACGGAGAAGTCTGCCTTTGATCGAGTATAAATCCAGTACCTTGAGACGCTCCTCGTATGTTTTGTGTTCTAGGCCTTTGATGCAGGGTATATAGAACAACGGGTACACCAACGACGCGGAAAGCGCCCATTTTACCTGGATGAGTTACATGGAAGATGATATATTTTTTGAATATGGAATAAATAGAGTATTCTATTCTGACGAGTAAAGCCAAATTCATAAAGCAGTTATTTTTAAATTATATGAACCAGAAATAACATACTAACCATAGTTTAAAACTTAGCATAAAGTTAGTTGAAAAGCCTATAGTTGATACTAAGATGGAAGGAATCTATGGAAGGAGGAAATGGCGCAGCTGTTTCATTCTTAAAGTGTGTTCGCAAGCAGGATTTACGTGATGCTAGCGACATCTGTTAATGTAATTGGGGACGCTCATTGGCTGATCGTGTCCGTTAGCAGTATCGCCAACTGACGCTAGTACAGGGTGGAGGCAATGTGCGCATGCGCAGGAACTAGGGCTCTCATGGAGGGGCTTTTGGTACCTCGGGCAGCGCCCAATGCTTTTTGGACCTGTTATGGCCTCCGCATCGAAAAACGCTAGATAAAAAGGTTGTAGAGGAAGCTTGAGGCTACCTTTCCCCACAATAATAATGGCACTTTATCTTTTAGCTTACGTGTGGGGCTCGCTTGAAAAAGGTCGATTTAACATGCAAACCCTATGGGGTAGTAGTTTTTGAGCGCCCATTTGGCCCAATGCTACCAACTGTTACTGGCTACCCCTGCTTTGATGTGACGTGTCCAGAGCCTCTGCACCGCTTCAAGCCGTCGGACGTCTTCAATGTAGCCTGTGTTCCAGACTGTCGAGGCATACTCAATGATGGGGCGAATATGTGTCACAAAGACGTGCGTCATGAAGGCGCGCTCCCTGCATAGTGTCGATTTCAAGAAGTTGTGAGCTATGCCTCCAGCCTTCCTAGCAGCGACTCTTGCGTGCTCGTGAAACTTTAGATCGTCATCGATCGTGACACCAAGATCCAAATGGGAACGAGCCCATCGAACTACTGATCCATCGAGGTGATACTCTGGTCTCGTTAACGTGTGGAACCTGCGCTGGAATCTCATGACCGCACACTTCTTTTGATTTAGGCTCAGACCCCAGGATGCTGCGGTCTCTTGAAGGAGATCTATATCTTCCTGGAACTTGGTTGCATGGGACCCTGAGTCAGAGATGCACATGTAGACTTTCAAGTCATCTGCGAATATCTTGTAGGCGGCGTGTAGGCGGGACGCGACATGGTTGATAAAAATCAGAAAGAGGGCTGGTCCGAGTATGGACCCCTGCGGAACGCCGCTCTTCACCTCCATTGGTGAACTCAGTGAGTGTTTCACCACGACTTGCATGGTGCGGCCGGTCAGAAAGTCCTGAATCCAAGTCAGGAGCTCGCCACGAATCCCAATGCAGCGCAGTTTTTGAAGGAGTATCGAATGACACACCATGTCGAAAGCCTTAGAAAAGTCATACAGGATTAAATCAATTACATGCCCACTGTCTCTCTGCTTACAGATGAAATCGTACGTGAGAAGTTGATCCTCGGTGGAGCGTCCGGGCCTGAATCCGAATTGCGCGTCATCAAGAACAGAGTTGTCCATCAGGTACGAGTGCAGTCTTTGAAAAATGAGCCGTTCAAGACATTTGGCGGGTACTGACAGGAGGCTAACGGGACGATAATTCAATGGGTCCGAGCGACAGCCTTTCTTGAATATTGGTACCACGTGTGAGAGTTTCCACATCAGCGGCAAGGAGCCCGTTGACAATGTTCGACAGAAGATGAGGTACAGTGGGTATGATAAGGTCGAACAACACGCCTTCAATAGTTGTGGATGGAAGGCGTCTGGGCCCATTGCTGAGTTGGGATCCAGATGGCGAAGAACTGCTTCAACATCAGCTTGAGTGAAAGCGATTTCTGCCAGCACAGAGTCGCAGAGCTGATGAGTGAAGGGGTTTCGCGGAACCTCAGACGAGAAAACGCTTGCGAAAGCGTTCATGAAGATATCCGCCATCGAGCTCGGGTCGTCTGTGATTGCTCCAGAGGGAGCCTTCAGAGGACCTGCCGAAGAACGGTACTGCTTCTTGTGGCGCAGGTAAGAGTGCAGGAGCTTCGGGCTGTCTTTCATTTTACTCACCAGTGACTTCTCATAGTCGATTTGAGAGCGCGAGGCAAAGCTGCGTAGCTCCTTGTTCACTTCTTGGAATGAAGTAAGTAAAGACTTGGTGATTGCTGCTCTCCTGCCGTAGTTTTCTCTGGCTTTCTTGTAGGCCGCCCATGCCGATGACCGTTTTTGCTTGAGTGAGCTTGGGGGGTTTCTCTTCCAAGGCAGCTTCTTGGACTGGGAACCTTGTTTCCTGGTGGGAACATACCTCTTGATCAACGAAGTCACTATTACCAGCAGATGCTCAAATGCCTGTTGGGCTGATAAATACCGAAGTTCTACCTCCCAATCAACATCGGCGAGGGCACTGTTCATTTTATCATAGGGGAGAGTGGGGTAATTTGGCCGCTTTTTTTAGAAAACGATATAACTTAAAATTGACGACACATTTCTGCATTTTCTCAACGCTGGCAGGTGTCGCATTCATTTTACTTTACTGGACAGTGAACTTGAAATGATAGAGTAATTACTTATATTGAAATTGTGACGTATTACAAAGGTCTGCAAGGCGGCCAAATTGCCCCACTAGCAGGGTTATTTGGCCGGGGGTGTGGGGCAACTTGGCCGGTGTTAGTTTGCGGTCGGGATTTTCTGTTATATTGCGAGTCAGCTTCAGATTCAGCAATGACGTGTGTCCTATGACGCATTTGCTGCATTTTGGAGGTTGGCTCAGGGGTCACAGGGGTCAAAATAGCCAAATTAGCGGCCCTAGATGCGATCACCGTTTTTTACGAATAACTTTTGAAGTAATCAAGCTAGGCCAAAACTTTGAGTACCATCGTAATTCTCTCGTCAGTCCGCATCGAAAGATATATGTGTTGACCTTGAGAAGTCAAGGTCAAAGGTTGACCTCAGGTCACGTTGCATCAGGTCGCTTAACCTCAAGGTCACGTGATTTCAAGGTCATCATGCATATCATTCGATGCGCCTTGGCGAGCTGAACAGAATGAGACCATTTGTGCGGCTGTATCATTTTTATGTAAGGATTTATTAGCAAAAAACGTTTGGTAACCTTTGATGACGTCACATGCTCTTACAGTTGACCAATCGGAAGTAAGGCATCAAAGTAGTCAAAGTTGGTCATGAATCATGTCATTTATGGTACAATTGACCATGAAAACTCGGCCGTCCCAGCATAGTGACCATGAGCACACCGGCCAAGTTGCCCCACTAGTCCCGGCCAAATTACCCCATATTGCCATTCTGAAAATTTATGTCTATAAAGTCATCACGGCTGTACGGAATTTGATAAAATTGCTCTTGGAACCGCTGAACACCCCCAAGAATGGCGCTATAATGTCTGAATTCGTTTTTAGCCCAAATACTACATGTTATACAACTTTGTAAACAGAAGTAAAAGTTACCATTTTCTAATGAAATTAACGTTTTATTAATTTTGAATAAAACTACGAGGGGCAAAGTTTTGACATTTGTCCTCCAGTTATTTCTACCCATGACAAATGAATAGAGACTAGAGTTATTTCACTCACTTTTATAAGACATCGTACAGGTGGGGGCGGCCAATTTACACCACCGGCCAAATTACCCCACTCTCCCCTACTTTCCTCTATGCCAAGCCAGGAGAGGGGCCGGACAGGTGGGTCGTTCCTGCAAGTCGATGTCGAAGATATAGCGACAGAGAATGGTGCAGTGGTCACTTCCGGGAGGTGGAGGGAGAACCGAAACTTCTCCAATTCTGTCCTGCTCGGTGGTGAAGACGAGATCCAGTATATTACCAGAGCGGGGGAAAGTAGCCTCGGTGATCCACTGCGTCATGCCAAGAGAGTCAAACAGGTCCAAAAAGCGGATGTCTGACGCTGTTCCCTCCCCTAGCATGCCCTCAGGTGATGACCAGTTCAGTGACGGCAGGTTGAAGTCACCAAGAAGAATTGATTCCTTCCCCAAGCAGCTCTCTTGGAGAAATGAGATCAGTAAGTTGTTTTCAGCTGCTGTGAGTGAGGGAGGTCTGTAGATCACGTATACAAAGACGTTGAACTTCGTCAGACGAAATGAAAGAACATTCTTGAATGATGTGTCCACCTGATCGAAATGTATGTGTTCAGCTATGAACGCGCATACTCCGTGAGTACTAGATGATCCGCTGTCATTGCGCAAGACAGTGTAGCCAGAGAGATGAATGGATGCGTTGCTTATGATTTCTGTTAGATGAGTCTCTGAGACAAGCAGTATGTCTGTTGAGCATGGACGGAGAACACTGTCTTGTAAGCTCAGTAGTTTGCCACATAAGCCGTTCATGTTGCAATGAGTAAATGTGATAGCAAACGAATGTTCAGCCTTTCCTAGCGCCCTCCGTTTCCCGAGCTTCCATTGCCCGGGCGCGTTGGGTCGGGACCAGGCGGTGGGGCAGGCTGAAGTGGTGACGTCTCGGTAACCCGCTGCAGAGGAGCCTGAGTGACGGGTTCGCCGGCTATGTCTGAGGGCTGGCGAGGTGCACCGGGCTGCCAGAGCGCGACCTCACTTTGAGGAGGATCGTGAGCCTCGGTTGACGGAAGTGACCGAGGGGGGCCGCTCCTTGGCGGTGTTGAAGCTTGTACTTCTGGTGAGCTTGTGTTCTCCGCTGACATCCTTCCAGGAGCGCTGGCTGTCCCCTCGGCCTGGGATACTTCAGTACTGCGGTGCTGACTGGTGGTGTGCTCTCTTTGGCGTTGCTGGTATCTTGTCTGGAGCTGCATGCGCTGCATGTACGTGAGGTCCCGTTTGATATAAACGTGTGAGAATTGAGAGTTTTTCAGGTCCTTTGCTTGTTCCAGAATGAGTCTTCTTTGTCTAGGGCTGTGGATGTTGCCTCTGTACAAATCCGCATCATTCTTGATCCGGCAGATGTCTGACAGTGTCACTTTTTCTGATATCAAAAACTGTGATTTCTCCGAATCTAGATGCAGCTTCACTCGGAGACCCTGCTCTCAACCCACGGATCACGACGGAGGACCGCCTTTTCTTGCGCTCTTCTAGCTCGAGAAGCTCTTCACGGTAATTGAAGGTATGGATAAGTTCTAAAAATCCGGTTCTCCTTATCTGGGCCATTAACTCCATACGGTCCAGGAAAGCTGGCACACTACCTTTAAATACCTTACTACCTACTACCGTTTATTTCGTTGTTTATGTTTTTTTTTTGCAGCTGTTTAGCAAGAACTTGGCGCGACTTTCAATCTGCCAGACCGGTTTGTGGCGCGAAAACAGTCATTTCTGCGCCAGGGCCGTGTCGGGTTGGGAGAGCCTGCTGTGGCTTTGTATTGGTCAGGTGGTAAGTTACAAGCATTCATTTTGTTTTTAAGATTCCCACATAATATAACATCTAAGTATGTGTGAATAGGAACAGTACGATCAGTCCGTTGCTGGAGTCTTGGTATTTTTTTTTACTGCAGCTGCCTCAGCCCCTAAAGTAGGACGACGCAAGATACCTATAAGAAACGACGACGTGCGCATGAATTTTTCTGGGACCTTTTGGTGTAATTTTTACCAATCAAAGTAGCTAATGCATGATGAAAGCTTATGGTTAACAAAATACACATTAATGGTCATGCCATGAGCTATGTGGGTCTGATATTCAAGTTTGTAAATATATATGTAAATTTTATGTCAGTTGGGCAAACTAGACTTTTGGAATCAAAATATGGAGGCATCAATAATTTGATTCTGGTGGGAGGAGCCATGACCAAATATGGGCATGGAATCAATTTTTTGATTCATTTGGGTACACTTTTGACTTCAAATGTATCGTTACGGTTGAAAAAAGGCCCATGACGGTGAGATTTTTCTTTAAAAAGGTAGAAAAATGTGGTAGTTTTGCAAAAAGTGTTACCTCAAAACTAAGAAATTGTCCCTTTGGCCTTGTGAATGGGAAAAAGACAGAGGCACTGTCCATCACGTAAAAGCTGTTTTGAGGAAATCACACTGTATGCTATTTTTGTATCATGAATCACATACTAAACAATCAGTATTTGTGTAAAATGGCAAAATGAAATTTTCAAACCCCTAATTATCATTGTTGTAGTGCTTTTATATTTATTATATGGTTTTTACCTGGTGCTTCAGTTTTTGTATTCTTGACATTTCAAAATTGTGAATTGTTATCAAATGTAGTGAAGGTAAAGTACAACAATGCTATAGGTATCTGTTGTGGTGCTGAGGATACCACTAAATGAGAATAATATCAAGATATATGCTGTATTCTTGCAAGTCATTGTTGCCTATCTGTTAACATTACCTGTGAATCAAAATAATGATTAGCCAGCTGATGGGGAATCAATATTATGATTATCTGTTCAAAGTGAATCAATTTCTTGATTGCCTTTCACTACCTATAGAATTAAAATTGTTGTGATAGGAGCAATATTATTTTGCTTAGGAGATACTTCAAGCATTTCTGTTCAAGATCAGGCATGCTCCTTCTTGAAACACTCTCTTATCTTTATGTGATTGGTAAGTTAGAAATGGTCTGCATTTATGCCCAAATATGGTCATAAGGAATCAATCTTTTGATGCCTCCATATTTTGATTCCAAAGGTCTAGTTTGCCCAACTGATGTGGCTGTAACGCTCAATGCAGTCATGTGGATCTAATCCTTGGAATTTGTAAATGGATAAAAATATGCTACTGTGTCTGAACCATACCACTACTTACAAGTTTTTCATCTTTTTCAGTAAACCAACTTTTGTAATGGTGCGTACCAAGGCAGATGGCATCAAAGGTGAGTTGATTTCTTATCAGTGATCATAATTTTTGACAAGCAACCTGCTGCTGCTTTGAAAATGTGAATGGTTCCGAAGTATTCACAAATTCATTATTATGGAGGATACTTTAATTTGTCCACTTGGAAGGTATTAGGGTCAGCCTGAATTATCAGTGTCCTGTCAAGCATGCATTTTGCTTGCTAATGTAAGATTACTAGGTGCGGTCAAGTTTTACCATTACTTAATAGCTCAGCTAGAAAAGTACAATGGCTTTTATAATTTATTGTTTGGTTGATGATGCTTGCTTTAGTCAGAATAGTAAATTAAGGTGGAGTTTTAGTGACACCAGTTGTGTTTCAGCCACTGGAGCAAAAGCTCCTCGTAAAGTAGCAGTCTCATCACCAAGGGGTGCTTCAATGAAAGGTGAGGATGCTACCTGGGTAGAGTACCTACTTATACTCAAAATCCAGAAAATCTCAAAGCTCTTAAAATTGGCTTCAGCCTTCAACTACCAATATTTATAAGTTAACAATGCAAGGTTCATTTTGTTGCAACCTCAGAACAGCTGTTTTGCAAAGTTACCTTTACCTTGTTCAATACTTTTGCCCAATTACACAATGTCTGACAATGTTGGAATAGCAGACTTAGTCGTGTCTTTATAAGAGTGTTCTCAACTTTTTAACAACTGCATCTTTGCCTTTTGCAGCCCATTTTTAGAATAATGGGTCAGTTCTGTTTGATTTATTGAAGCTCACTGACACAATCTACCTCAATTAAGAAGCAGTCAGTACCCCATTTCCACCTTACGTGCTGTACCTTTGTGACCATGCGTTGTCTCCCAGGGAAAGAGCGAGCCGGTGGTGGCAGCGGCGGCGGAAACTCGTACCACCCGCAGCCGATACCTTCCTGGCAGCGTCCCGTGGCCGGCTTCTTCACAGCCGTGCCACGTGCCGCTAGCGGGGCCGGCGGCTCGTCCGAGGGCTCCTCATCTGGTGGTTCATCAGAGGTCGTGGACCAGCCTGTCGAGCGGTCACAGTCGCCGGAGGTGCGTTCTGCCGACTCATCACCACTAACGCACCATCGGCGGAATATAGTGGCTTCCAACTTCTACAGATATTGTCTGGTGAAATTATGCATAGCTTCAAGGATTTTACCGCATCGATACAATACTGCCTAGCGCCTATAGCTTGTACACACTTAGTAGTTATACAGATTTTCCGTGATCCGTGGTTAAACATAAGCAGTTACCCCACCGAAATTCCACCAGACCATTCGTCCTTTGGCCCCTCGGCAGTCATATTTTTTTTCTTGTAAATGGTTGTACTGGGTTTCCTTGAATGACACATTTGATGACTGGTTAATTATCATTTACCTTTGTTGGCAGGTGGTAGAAGAGGCGGCTTGTGGCAGCACAGATAACTTTTCCAACAATGGCCTGATATCTGACGACGACGAGTAACCTCTGTCGCGATGCTGGTGAGGACCTGTCCCATGATGGCGACAGCCAACATTACGTGCCTATGACGAGCCGAAAGTGTTACTGATCGTGTGTTTCGTTTGCTTGTGTAGTCTGAGGTCGAGTGGTCTGAAACGTTTTGCATCCATTGGTTTGTTACTTGTTAGGTTTCATTGCAACGAACTTAGTGTAAGTATTGTATTTCGAACATGCACATTATTTTGCAGTTGCTGATCGCATGCTAGTTTGTCTCGAGTGTACCGAGTGATTTGTGTAGTGAACCTGTGAACTGTATTTCGTGTGTGTGTATATACCAGTTGTGTGATGCCGTTTGGAGTGCCGTTACCGGCCTCACTCCGAGCCAACACTACCGGCGCGTGATTTACCGTCAGCGCAGCCACGACCAGCCCCTCACTGCCAGTGCCAGAGGCGGAACTGCTCCCCTCGCCTGTGATTCTGAGCCCCAGGCACGACTCAGCCTTAGTTTTAATGCACACATGGTTGCCATGGACCAGTGAAATGTGTCTCGTGTAGTTCCACATACCTGTTGTGGAGCTCTGGGTTATTAAAGTGGGATAATGGGTAGTAAGTTGATGACTCGAGGTCTGTTAGTTTTAGTTCGACCTGTCCCACTTTAAGCTCTGCACAAGTGTACTTTGAAGCTGTAGTGTCAATGATGTAAGGAACATTTTTAATAAACAGTATTTTATTACTGTCTCCTATTAAAATGATCAAAACATTATATACACCCACCAAGTGAAATCACAATATCAATAGCTCAGGCCTCAGGGAATATGTATCTTGAAAGCTACTAAATATCAATATATCTCAAGGCATAAGAATTGCAAGCTTAGACCTTTGGAAGTTTATTTCTGATTTTTAACTTCTTTTTTCGTTCCATATTTTTCTCGGCTTCTTTCAGCTCATTGAAGGTCATATGCTTTCTAGCAACATTCACAGGCACATCTAGTCTCCGCATTTCACTGCCTGGGTCGCTACCAGCGCCAGAAACGGGAAACTGTAGTACATCATCCCTGGAGTAGATGGCGCTTACTGCCGGGGTTTTCTCATCGCGGGCGTCGGCCGGTACCGCGGGCGGCTGTGAGAACATATGTAGCAGGGCCGTCATGGGACCCGGTGGCCGACGGGGGGTCTCCGGTGCGGTAGACGGAGCAAGGGGCGGCTGTACGGGTGGCGCCGGTAGGCCCAGCGCCTGACGACGTGCTGCCACTTTACGGTCGTGACGTTCTATTTCCTTAGGCGATGTCGGCTGCCAACAGCTCTTCAGCAGCCTCTGTCAAACAAAAGCAATCAGTCAACTTGTCATTGAATAGAAATGCAATACTGTGGAAGAACATGCTACCGGTGTAAGGAACTGCAATTGCGACCAAGCTCGGGTAGTGTGAGTGAGCTCGGGTACAAAGCCAGCAGCTGGCCTGAATTCGCTCACTCATAACCCCAAAAGCAATTTTGAGACACATTACCTGTACGGCGCCGATCGAAACTCCGAAAGCGGTTGCCAGCCGCGGCGGCCGCCAGTGCTCCGGGTCATCAGCGGCCAGTCGGCGCATTTCGGCTTTCTGAGCGGCCGTCAGCAGGTTGGGCTCCTGAACGCCCCGCTCCATCAGGCGACGGGCGGCAGCTCGGTTCATTCCCGCCCGTGCGCGGCGGTACTCGCTGCAGATCAGATATGAGGCAGACACGTCAGTAAGGGGCGGGCACATGTCTCACATTTCAAAATCTCTTCTACTGAGGAAAAGAAATATTTGGATGATATCCAGATGACCGTCAGTAAAATGACAACGGGGTGAAGCCCGAATAATTACGAGCGAGCGCAGCGAGCGAGCGAGTTCATACTGAATTAAGGGAAAATCCTGAGTATGAGCGGCCGGCCGGCCGGCCGTGGGGACGCTCTTCAAAAGCTAATATCTTAGGAACGGGACATCCGATTGACAAGCGGTCTTCTTTACTGAATGTCACTTGGACGTAAAAGTTCTGTGGTGTGATGGCCACCATGCGTTCTTGCCAACCACCGCACTTGGCGCGTGGTAAAGTTGGACATTTTTTAAGAACCCCCAAAATTGCAACCTCAATACCGGCACAACGGTTGGGCCGATTGAATTGAAACTCGGTATACAGTTAGGCCTCCATCAGATAATTCATCTGCATGTGTTAAGGTTGGGGCGCTACAGCACGTGCGCACGTGCAGGGGGCGCTCCCAGATCTCGAGAACGGCTGGGCCGATTGCGCTCAAATTTGGTGCACGGTTGGGGACCAGTTAGTAGGGTGCCGTGCAAAAGTCAGTTTGGACCCCGCTTGCACGTGCGCACGTGCAGAATGCCGCTTCCAGATCTCAGGAACGGCTGGGCCGATTGCGTTCAAATTTGGCACACCGCTAGCGACCGGTTAGAAGGGTGCTTTGCACAAGCCCGTTGGAACTTGGAAGCACCCTCTCGCCCTTGCGCACGTGCAGGGCTCACTATCTCGCTCGCTCGTTCTTCGCCCAAAAGGCGTTTTACTGGTTAACAATGTTTTCAAATCTTGCAAAGCACATCACCATGTAGATAGGTACAGTTGACTACAGAATGAAATTGCAAAACTTGTAAGCTATTGGAATATAACTGGGATGCCATAATCAGGTACCTGGAATGTCAGGTTGGTTGCGCTGCTGATCACACAGTGAAGTATATCTGTGGTGTGTGTTTGCATTGTTTTGAGTTCCAAAAGAGTGCTTGAGTTGAAAATGTTGAGTGACAAAATGCCTAATGTTACCCACTTCATAATATGTGCATTGTACAATACCACAATCTTGAGCTAGTTGCTTATAACAATATAAGCACAAATGCAAATACTTCATAGTAGTGCAGAAATATCAACATTGGGGTTGGGACAAACCTTTGAAAAGCTGCTGCAATCTTATCTGGTGCTTGTAAACCCATTTCATTTGCTTCAGGATCCATCTGATAAATAGAAGCCATTTCTGGTTCCTTATGAAATCTCAGAGTATTGTGAAAGTCTGTAACATACAGAGCACAAACTGTAAGACAGTCATCTTTAAACTCATCTGTGCTTCGATAACACTGTAGAGTGGAAAAAAAAACTTAATATATAAATGGCTGGGTAGGTATTGCATTGAGATGCAATATGACTTACCATGGAAATCATACAAATTCATATGCACATATTAAGTTTGCAAAACATGGTCTATTTTCTATGTTGATTGTTGTGTCCCATTACTGGTTGACAATACTCTTACCCAGGCCATGTTTTGTTCTGCTATCAAATTGCCTTGCTAGATGATGTTTTGATGGTGGCTTCGAAGACATCATTCTTGAGTAGCATGGCCTCCACATTATACTTGCCATGTTCAACATCCTGTTATCAATAGTTCTGCAAGATAGAAAGATTATTAGTTTTCATTCGCTTTCAAGTTTTGAAACAAATATTCAATAGTGATTGATGAGGGACATGTGCATGATAAGGAGGCAATTAAAATTTTAGTAGTGTCAACAACCATTTCAAGTGAAAAGTAGGTGTCTACTGTCTACCTGAGCTTTACTGAATGATTTTGTGAATTTGGGGCCCAATTTGAAGGGTGGCTCACAAATGTTTAAGGAAAATACCAATTGTAGTACTGGATGTTGAACTGGAATAACAGCACTGTAGCTTGAGCTGAGACTAGCACAAAAATTAGGAGCTTTCATGGCCCAACAATCACCCTCTGCAAATAGGTATATTCCATTTCTTGTTCCGAAAAGTGCCTAGAGCAGGAACATGGTGAGCAGGCTGTAGAAGAATGCCAAGAATGCAGCCACCTATCCCAGAGGCCAAGCTCAGCTGATAAGCGCAGTTAGTTTTGAACTAAGTGATATAATTGGTCATTGCATAATACACTTCCCCAGCAGACACTAGGTATGACTATTTCCTTAGTTTGTTACCTACACACCTCAACTTCGGGGTCACACTTTGACTTGCAAATTTAAGTAGGCTTTGAGAGAATCAAGTCTCAAGAATCAGATTGGATTGGGGGAGCATTCTGGTCTAGGGGTAAGTTCCTTGCCTCTAGATTCAGCCTTCCCATGTTCCAGCCTCCAGGTTTGATTCCTGATTACTTTCTGGAATTGTCCAAAACCAAAAGGATCAATCAAGCCAGGCAGAGCCAGGCGGTTGACGTCACAAAAGTATGACGCACGCAGCACAGATCTATGCTGCAGAGACCCGAACAGCCCTAAGGCCAGGGGGTTACGGTTCTATAATCTATGCTGCCACATAGGGAGGGCTCCTTCGAGGATACAATCCTCGAAGATAAATATTGGCGAAGATTGGTATTTGGTAGACACCCGCTGACGTCATCTGTCAAGGTCACAGATGTAAACAAATGGCTAACTGTTCTACCTTCTATGTACGGCCTTGCCTAAGGCCTCATATGTATCAAACAATCTCAAGAAGGCCACATACAAACGTGCGAAATAAACATTGTCGCTACGCGTTCAGTGGGCCAAGATTCTTACAGATAGGGTTGGGACACTAGTCACGTGATCCTCTTCCCTGCTTCATGGATTACTTACCTACTGTTACTCATCCATGCCATAGAGATCTTATGATAATATTATAAGATCTTATAATATCAATATCTTATAATATTATAAGATCTCTATAATCCATACCTGTTTTTCCACTGTGCTTTTCCCAACCCCACTCACAGTGGGTTACTGGGTTGTAACAGTTGGTATCATTAGGCCAAATGGGCGCTCAAAAACTACTACCCCATAGGGTTTGCATGTTAAATCGACCTTTTTCAAGCGAGCCCCACACGTAAGCTAAAAGATAAATTGCCAATATTATTGTGGGGAAAGGTAGCCTAAAGCTTCCCCTACAACCTTTTTATCTAGCGTTTTTCGATGCGGGGGCCGTAACGGGTCCAAAAAGCATTGGGCGCTGCCCAAGGTACCAAAAGCCCCTCCATAAGGGCACTAGTTCCTGCGCATGCGCACATTGCCTCAACCCTGTACTAGCGTAAGCTAGCGATACTGCTCACGGAGTCGATCAGCCAATGAGCGTCCCCGATTAAATTAATAGATGTCGCTAGCATCACGTAAATCCTGCTTGCGAACACATTTTGAGAATGAAACAGCTGCGCCATTTCCGCCTTCCATAGATTCCTTCCATTTTAGTATCAACTATAGGTTTTTCAACTAACTTTATTCTAAGTTTTAAACTATGGTTAGTATGTTATTTCTGGTTCATATAATTTAAAAATAACTGCTTTATGAATTTCGCTTTACTCGTCAGAGTGGAATACGCTATTTATTCCATATTCAAAAAATATATCACCTTCCATGTAACTCATCCTGGTAAAATGGGCGCTTTCCGCGTGGTTGGTGTACCCGTTGTTCTATATACCCTGGCCCTGTTTCACCGGTGATAGCAGCACGCTGGTTTTACACGTGTCAAATTGGGTTTCCATGGTAACATCAACAGGCCCATTGCTCCAACACTACCGCAAGTGTGACGTCAGCTCGCGCAATTTGATAGCAGCGTGGTAGCAGCGTCCCGTGAAACACCGCCCCTGACTGGGTTACGCTTTGTTATGTCTCACGTGCGCCAGATAGCACGTAGCAGTGTGCTGCCACAATGCTGCCAAATTTGGACAACACTATTCGACCTTCGACCGCCACCCTTGCAGCCATTCTATACCACTAACCGATCGGGACGAACTAAACACCATTCGAATCAAGGGGTAGAATTTTATTAGCCTTTTTGAAGATGGTGACCTCAAGTGACCTTGGTGACCTTGGGAGGTCAGTCTCATACCACCGTTGTCGCCTTTGGCAGGTATTCAGTAACTCAGGAACTACTCTGCCGATCGAGACAAAAGCACCACTAGTCGATTCAGCGTACAGGGTGTCCCATAAGTTCGTTCTCACCTAAACTTAACGTTTAGAGGCTCTCTTGCTTAACCCGCGCCCCGCTGGGCTATTCAGCCATACGCGCCCTGCTGGGGGGGGGGGGCAGATTCTGCCCCCCTGTCTAACTTCCGAACCGATTGTCGTAGAAAGACGGGAAAAACGGCAATCGAAAGCTCTCAACAAGGCGGATCTTAAGAGCACAATTTTTTTGCTTAAAGGGACTATCCCACCTTCTAAAAGGACGCCATTTAATTGCGTCCCAGAAAAGCTATTTCTGGCACCTAAAAGCTGACTCGCCCCAAAATTGGTCCTCAGCACCTATTTGGTGGATACCAGCACCAATCATGGAAAATGACCTTAATTAGCTGTTTCTGGCACCTATTCATCGGTACGCCTTACTCTTGTTTTCTGAATCTGGCACCTAAATGCTGAGCGTAGCACCAATCTAGTAGAAAAATGAACTACTGGCTGGTAGAATCATGTTGTTCTGGTATAATGACCCCTGGAGTCTAGCCTAAAGGTTGCCAGTGCAGCTACACTCTAAGACAGCCCCGTAGTGATCTCAGCATTGTATGTATATGAGCAAATAATATTGATTTGTTTGAAAAAACAACGTCATTTAAATATTTAAAAGCATTTATTTGTAATGCTTAAAGGGAAACATTTTTGTGAGTAATTGTCTCGATTTTGACCATTAAAACGGGTATTGTATTTTTTGACGTCATCAAATAGCTCCAAAAAAGAAATGTAATGTTTTCATTCCGTTCAAGGCCGCTGAAGAAACGCGGGATCTTGCGTGGGACATTGTCCGTTGTTTGCCGCGCAGAGTTGTGCCGTGGTTGTGCCTTTTTCATCCGTTTCTTACTTATGTCATATGTGTGCATGAAGCTTTGATTTTGTTTTTGGCTATTGTGTGGCCGGTCAGTCAAACACCCCTGTAGAAACCGGATGCTGCGTTTGATCAAGATGGAGTCAGACGATGATTGCAGAAAGCTAATAATATTGAAAAGAGGGCCGGTTGCGTGGCATGTCTGTTCAGAGTTTACATTTTGCTTTGCTCCAGTTTATGACCTGAGAGCCTGGCTGGAAGTGACGGATCCAAACTTTTCACGTTAACCCGCGCCCCGCTGGGCTATTCAGCCATACGCGCCCTGCTGGGGGGGGGCAGATTCTGCCCCCCCCCCCCTGTCTAACTTCCGAACCGATGGTCGTAGAAAGACGGGGAAAACGGCAATCGAAAGCTCTCAACAAGGCGGATCTCAAGAAACCAATTTTTTTTGCTTAAGTAGGTCAGAGGTCAGGTCAAGGTCAGGTCAAGGGTACAAGATGCAAGTTTCTACAGTATCGGCCTTGCACCGTAGTTGCCGAAGAATGGACTGAGACTGATTGCCCAAAACGTGTTCTTAGACTACCAAGACAATATTCGTTGCATACAATGTCATTCAAAGGTCAAGATCAAGGTCAGGTCAGGTCATGTCAGCCCAGCCAGCAATTCGCTTGGGCTGAACTGTGGCAAACGTCGGGCAGCTTGGGCTTAGCTTGGGTTTGCCCAATTTGATCAAAACTAATGCATTTTTTACTAGGGCTGAGCTGGGGCATGCCGCAGCTATACCCACGTGCGGATAGCAGTAGCTCAGCCCGACATCTGCCCGCGCATCCAAAACAGGCTTAACTTGGGCGGAGCGCGGGCTGATCAAGCTGGCTGTGTCCTTCGGCTAACTGGAGTAAAGCCGGAGCTTAGCCATACTTGTTCGGCTGTTCGCGCATGCGCAGTTCTGCGCCAATCATGTGCAGCGTTTGTGACAGTCTGTGCGCTGTGCGACGAAACGACACACCGGTGTTGGGGCATTTGGTGGTTGATGTTTGGGCGCGTGTGACAGCGCGAAGAAGGGATAGTGCTCACTGCTCTTATCAAGTGGACTAGCATGGAGTTTTACGGTAGGTAAGTGTATTGAATGGTGCGCTTGATGGTATGTAAACGTCATGATTTTGACTGAGTTTCACGCCATCAAACATGAAGCTGAATAGCTGTTCAGCCTGGCGATTTATACCCTCGCTCAGAAAAGCCGCATTCCCTGCCTTTATATCTTTGTGAAATTCCAGCACTTCTGAACCAGGAAAATGAAATACAAAACACAATTATTTATCTACTTATCACCGAGTACGCTCATTCTCTGTCCGCGTCGAAAATCGAATGATCATTTTATACGGATCAATGAGAAGTGCTTTTACAGTATTAATGCAACAATAAGTTATTTTCAAGCAAACATGCAATGTAAATTAAACCAATTAATCTCTTTTTCAGGTATGTACCATTAGAGCAAATGGTTATAAAAAAAAAATGGAAAAGTTATACAAACCAGGATCGGGTGGACGCCGCAGTCGCCCTCGCCAAGTGGTTTAGCGGAAACTGCCTGCTTATAATTAAGTAGGTATACCTACATATACGGAAACTGCGCCGAAAGCTGGCCGACCACCTACTGCAGATGTGTGTGTGTGGAGGAGCCAGACGCCTCCAAAGCTCCCATTCACCAGAAAGAAGTTCCTTATAAACGATTGTTTGCTAATTGCTTTATGTCTTATGAGCGATTACTTGCTGTCCTTACTTTATGCTTTCGGTTGAGTGTTCAACCAAGTATTATGAACGGGGAGGGAGGCTAGCGGGCCTTTGATTGTTACGAGCGAGCGAGCGCAGCGAGCGAAGCGAAGTCTTTTCAATATAAGGGAAAAATCTCAGTATGAGCGGCCCGGCCCGGCCCGGCCTGTAACGCTTTTGAGAGGCTTATATCTCAGCAACCGCTGGACCGATTGCCCTGCGGTCTTTTTTGCTGGGTAGCCCCATCCCTTCTACCCCGTAATTGACTACTTTTGATACATCTCAGTGACCGTCGTGGCACGTGCCACGTGAAAAGTCAAGGGTGTTCAAGCAGTTTTGCAAAAGTAGTGATTTTGAGAGGCCCATATCTCAGCAGCGGCTTGAGCGATTGTCTTGCGGTAATTTTTATAGGGTAGCTGCATCCCTTCTACCAAAGGTCGGATACTCTTGATCTATGTGAGTGACCCCCAGTGCACGTGCAAAATACAACAATAAGAGGTGTCAAATTTGTTCCCATTTCAATAACTCGGTAATTACCGGGGCGATTTCGCTGAAACTTGGCATACAGGTAGGCACCCACCAGGCAATGCATTCCCAATGTGTTGCGGTTAGGGTGCTACTGCACGTGCGCACGTGCAGGGGGCGCTTCCAGATCTCGAGAACGGCTGGGCCGATTGCGCTCAAATTTGGTACACGGCTGGGGACCGGTTAGGAGGGTGCCGTGCAAAAGTCAGTTTGGACCCCGTTTGCACGTGCGCACGTGCAGAACGCCGCTTTCAGATCTCAGGAACGGCTGGGCCGATTGCGCTCAAATTTGGCACACCGCTAGCGACCGGTTAGAAGGGTGCTTTGCACAAGTCCGTTGGAAGTACCCTCTCGCCCTTCCGCACGTGCAGGGCTCACTATCTCGCTCGCTCGTCCTTCGCCCAAAAGGCGTTTTACTGGTTTTATATAATTTTGATGGCGCTTTTTTTCATGACTCATGCCATATTATTGCTGCAGTTTGCAGTCCACTGTTTCATGTATTTGTGTTTCATTTGAGTGTCTGCAGTCGCTTGAAATATACATTCAATCAAAGTCAATCACTACTTTCCTTTCGCAATGCTCGATGACCGGTTAACAGAGCATATGAGTGACCGTAACAATTTTAAATATGCATTGAAACCGCACAACCTGCTGAAAGTGCATTGGCTGCTCCTTGCTACTTGATCCAGTGTGAAGCAAAAGCAAGATGAAGTCAAGTCGAGACTTGAGAAAACAGGAGCCGTCACTCGAGCTGAACCCGAGCAAAGCCACAGCAGTTTGCAATGTATAAACCCCATTCACTTCTATGGCTTAAGTCGGGATAGACAGGGCACACAGAGTGGGCTTGCCGGAGCTCAGCCCGCTCGGGCCCAGAGTAACCTCCATTATATAAATGGATTCACTGCTCGGGCTTAAATCGGGCTAACGCCAATCGTCGCTCAACTAGGGCTAAACTACGGCTGTCCGGAGCTCGCAGAGCGGGCATACCTCCGGCAGAGCATGGGCTTTAGTCGGCGTTTTTGTGTCATACGCCGACTTTAGCCCAAGCCCTAGCCGACTTTAGCCCGACTAAAAATGTCGGGCAATCCGCACTTGAGCCTGCTTGGGCCCGGAGCAAAATTGCTGGCTGGGAGGTCACCAAAAACAAAATATAGAAAAGGGCATGTGCGACACATGTTTTATGGGTCATTTTACTCATAGAATTCAATAGGCACACTCAATAATTGATATGGACCACCTCTGGATGAATTTCAGGTCGAGGTCAGGTCAAGGTCAGGTCAAGTGAGGTCAAATTTTGAAGTTGGTTGTTAAGGCCTAAAAAGGTGTCTATCTGATGCAGTTTTTCACGGTGAATCGAATGGTGCAATTTTTGTTTCCGTGCGAGTTCTAGAACTTAAAAAAAAAAACATTTTTCAAAATTTTTGTGTGTCGTGACGTCATAAAATTTTGAATAACTTCCACATTTTTGAACCGATTCTTCTAAAAATTGGTATGTAGGTGCACATAGACCACTTCTTTGACATATATTTCGGTTTTTTTCGATTCACTCAAAATTTTGGATTTTATAAATATGTTCCCAAAAAAGTCAGTTTTTTGAAAAAAAAAATTGGGCCAAAATCCGAAATTTTCAAAAAACGAGATAGCCATTTGATAGACAAAGTAGAATCACGTATAACCTTTCTTGTTACGTCTTGATTCCTTTAAAAATGAAGATGTTAGCGGCGTTTGAAATTTTGCCATTTTTTAGGCGAAAATGGCGAACATGACGTCACTAAAACGTCATTTTCTCAAAAATTTTCCGACGGATTTCGCTCAAATTTTCAGGGAACGTGTCAAATTGATGTATGATAAGGTACTGAAAGTTTGACGTCGTTGGCGTAACGCGTTTAGAAGTTATTGGCGAAAAACGGGAGGGGGGCAGATTCTGCCCCCCCCCCAGCGGGGCGCGGGTTAAAATGGCTGAGGGTGCAATAATCTCTAGTCTCTACATAGCGGGCTGGTATAGGAGCGTCTTGCTATGCTGCACCATAGCTGGCTAGTGATTCTCTTTTGGCTAGAAATGGCATTAATCATTATCTCCACTGGCGAAAATGGCACTTGACATCACCGAATGCAACGTTCATGTTTGTTAGGATACATAAAATCAGGAAGATATTACGCGAATTAGGTAGGCAAACGTGGAATAAAATAGGTGCTGGATGTTTTGGTTTTGGTGCTGAATCAGCAAACAGCAAATACGGAGTTCAACTAGACGATCTGGCAACTTTAGGCTGTGTGGAAGCAATTAGGTGCCAGATTCAGATATTAGGGTCGAATAAGCATTTTGGGGCTGATCAGCAATTAGTGCCAGAAACAGAAAACAGAAAACTTTTTAGGGACCAGAAACAAATATTCCCCCTTCTAAAATGTTGTTAAAACCAGTTAAATTGTGCCCGACTTAATAGATTGGATGACCAGGAACACGGTTCTGGCATTTATTTTTCATTAAACATCTTAGGCTTCCCATATTCCAAACACAAACTTTCAAATATGTGACGTCACAGCCCAAAATTACCTCCTTCCCCAGGCCACATTACTGTCATAAAGCTGATTCTTTTTACTCTGTAGGCACCACAACAAAGTTCAGACAAAGTTTTAAGCGATTTTTCAATGAACAAACCCATTTAAATCAGAATGACTAAACGAGGTGACGTCACACTAACGGTCGCTCCATGTTGAAGATAGGGCCTTGCACAAGGCCCATTTTTAAATGAAGGGAACGAATTTCTTCAACACCAAGAGGCCGCGGGGGTTGCAACCTAGATAGATAGTGGTTTCTGAACCTCGCCGCAAACTTGGCTATCTCAACTCAAACCCCATGTTAAAGGTGGGATAGTCCCTTTAAGTAGGTCAAAGGTCAGGTCAAGGTTAGGTCAAGGGTACAAAATGCAAGTTTCTACAGTATCGGCCTTGCGCCGTAGTTGCCGAAGAATGGACTGAGACTGATTGCCCAAAACGTGTTCTTAGACTACCAAGACAATTTTCTTTGCATACAATGTTATTCAAAGGTCAAAGTCAAGGTCAGGTCTGGTCAGGTCAGGTCACCAAAAACAAAATATAAAAAAGGGCAGGTGCGACACATGTTTTATGGGTCATTTTACTCATAAAATTCAATAGGCAACTCAATAAGTGATATGGACCACCTCTGGATGGATTTCAGGTCGAGGTCAGGTCAAGGTCAGGTCAAGTGAGGTCAAATTTTGAAGTTGGTTGTTAAGGCCTAAAAAGGTGTCTATCTGATGCAGTTTTTTCACGGCGAATCGAATGGTGCTATTTTTGTTTCCGTAAGAGGTCATTTTTGACGTCATAAAATTTTGAATAACTCCCACATTTTTGAACCGATTCTTTTAAAAATTGGTATGTAGGTGCACATAGACCACTTCTCTGACATATATTCCGTTTTTTTTTCGATACACCTAAAATTTTGGATTTTATAATTATTTTCCCAAAAAACGCTATATTCTTACTTCATAGCCATGTTAACCTTCGCCCCAGTGGGGGGGGGGCATATGTTACCACCCTGTCGCGTTTTTTGCGTGTGAATAAAAAACCGCGGCGCGTAGCGCCGCGCCGCTTGGGGTAGCTTTTGGTACATCAATTTTGGACAATGTGTGAAATTTTTGACCCCAGGTCATGTCAGGTCAGGTCACCAGGTCAAGTTAACTGACCAAGCCTAAAAAAAAGTTTGCAATCATGTCCAGCCTGCAGTGTTTGTCAGAAAGGTTTCAAACTTGGTGGATTGCATGCTGTTATGGGCGCCTACAATTTGTATATCTCGGATTTTTTATATCCGTGACCTAAGGTCAGGTCAGTGGCATGACATTTCCATTACAAGTCAATGGAGAAAAATGAAAAGGCCTCTAGATCCGTGTGTACGCATCGGAACAGTCCAAATATTTCAGAATCACAATGATTTAGTCCACTCGTGATGACCAAGGTGTTATTTTTGCTGATAGCCTCTAGACAGGTCATCCGAGGTCACTTGAGGCTACAAACAGTTTTTTGTCAATAACTCGCGATTGGAAAGAGATAGAACGCTGGGGATGGTCTCATTGTGTTTGCCTTGTTGAGACGCATCGACTGATATGCAACATGACCTTTTCCGGTAAGGTCATGACCTTGACCTGAGGTCAAATTTTCAACTTGACCTTTCAAGGTCAAATTATAGTTCATTCGACGCGTCTCGGCGAGAGGAACACGATTCTGGCAATAGAAATGTCGTGGCTTTTTGTAGTCGAAAGTTATTGTCGAAAAACACTTTTCGTAAAAACAGCTATTTTTGGACTTTTTGCCCTCTGGAGGCCAAACCGTTGACCTGAGGTCAATATTGATAATGACCTTTTCAAAAGAAGAGTTCAAAAGCTATCGATTGATTTTCCCTGCGTTATTCTAGCTACCATAGTTCCTGAGATAGCGGCATGTTTTCTGAAAAATATAATGACAATTGGCAAATTTTGACCTTTGATGACCTCTGGTGACCCCAATATTGCTCTAAGGTGAAAAATGACTGAAATACTTTCAAACGTACGCATTGAGAGCTATCGACTGCTTTTTACCGCGTCTTTCTAGCCCTCTTAGTTTTTGAGTTAGAGGTGGGTGGTAACATATGCCCCCCCTCACTAGGGCGAAGTTGGCTGAGACCGCCACTGGGGCGCGGGTTAAACAAGGCGAGAATAAGTGAAACCTTAAGGGACCCTCCCACCTTAACATTAGATTTGAGTTGAGATAGCCAAAATGGGGTCCCTGGCTCACAATTACCGGTTTCGGCACTCACAACATCGAGAAATGCCTTAAATCGGAAATATTGAATTTCAAAATTGCAGCATTTTGATTCAGAGGGGCTAATGCATAGGAATACCCCTCTGAATGTGTGACGTCAGCGCAGATATCTAACGATTTTTAAATGTTTGACTAAAACGTTTTGTAGCCGCGGTGGTATAAGCTGCTTTGCGCGCAACAAATGCCGCACTTTCAAATAAAGTCGCTAGGAACAGCGGAGATCCCAAAAAGTAAACAAAAGTAAAAGTCTAATATCTTGAAAACCGGTGAATATTTTTCGATGAAATTTTGGTAGATATTCGTTTTTGCTCTTTCTGAACCGAGCGACATCACTTTCATGCCAATTCATTAACTTTTTTGAAGGTGGGAGGGTCCCTTTAAGATTTTCTCAAAGATACTACCTGATTCATGTGTAGAATTGATTGGTCTTTGAAATGTTATCAATTTTAGACATAATTGCCGAAGTTTTTGAACATATTTCAGAACACGCTGGGCTTGAAATTTAAATTCAGGCCCTACCGGACTTTGGTAGGTCTGCGCAGTGCGCTTGGATAGTCTGGCCTGCATAGCTCTGCACGAATGAGCTGGTATTGACTATTGAGGGCTATCCAACATGACACCTGACGGGACAGGGCCAGGCTCGATTGCTACTCTCCGGACTTGGTTTTCGTGAAATCTTGCACATTGTCCCTGGAACTTGAAATAATTATTTATATACACTGTGGAAATAATAACGCCATGGGTGGAGAACAGTGTTCGCCCAAGGCCGTATAAGAGAGGTAGAATCACCCCGCGATTTCCAATGGACCGGTCGCTAAGCATTAGCGTGACGTCACTGGTGGAAACCGGGCGGCGCCCGGCTCCAAGCTGTACGTCGGGTACATTTGGCACCGTATAGTTGTTATTACTGAACGTAACGACAACTAATGACTCTTTATAAGTTTTACTCTCCTAAAGATGATTTCCTTGCCGGTACATTGCCGACCCGAGCCCCAGGGTTGACAATCATGGGATATGGGTCGGATGGGCGACCTCGCGACGGCAGAAGGAACTATTGCAATTGTTGTGTCCCGCACCGCCGATTGCATTCTCTATCTGCACCCGGGGGGGGGGGGGGAACAGGGGGCACGTGCCCCCATCGGATCAGGGGGCCTCTCGGGCCCGAGGGGCCTTGCGACGCCAATTGGCGGCTGAGGGTCCACGCTGGCATCTTTCGACTCAGAAGGGCCCCACAGGGCTCGCAAGAACACCTTATGTGCTCCGAAGAGCCACACTTCTCTCTGTAAGAGCCCCACACCGGCTTTTTAGTGTCCCTTGTCGGCCTTTGAGGGCCCCTTGCCGGCTTCTCAGGGCCTATTGGCGACCTCTGAGGGCTACTTGCCGGCCTCTAAGCCTCTAAGGGCCCTTACCGGCCTATCAGGGACCAGCAGCTCTAAGGGTTCCACACACGCCTGCAATGACTGTCTAAACCAATGGCTGAAGGCCCCCACAACGGCGCCTGCGAGGGCCCTCACCAGCGGCTGTGAAGGCCCCACACCGGTGCCTAGCTGAGGGCCCACACCGCCACCTCTGAGTGCAATCGGCACCCCTGAATGAGGTCCCGAAACCAGTACTTCTTAAGGCCATATATCGGCGGCTCTGGGGGCTCAACGCCGGAGCCGCATCGGACGGCCACTCACCGGTGACTTTTGAGGGCCCCACACCGACGACTCTGAGGGCCCCACTGGCGTTTGAGCGTACCTTGCTGGTCTCTAAGGACTCCACAGGGCTCCCGAAGGCACCGCAGACCTCTAGAGAGCCCCTTGTCGGTCTCTGAGAGCCCCTGTCGACCTGTAAAGGGTTCGAGCCAGCAGCTTTAAGGGTCCCACGCCCGACTGTGACAACCCCACACTGCAGTAGTGCAGTGTCTCTAAGGGCCCACGACGGCAACTGTGAGGACCCTCACCGGCGCCTCTGAGCGTCCACAGCGGCACCTCTGGGGGCCCCGCACCAATGCCTCTGAGAGCCTCACACCGGTACCTGTGAGGGCCCACACCATTGCCTCCAAAGGCTTCATAACCGGCGGCCCTGAGGGCCCTACACGGGTGATTTTTAGGGGGGCCTACCGAAGGCACCACACAATCCCTTAGCTGAGTTTCTATCCCAGTCCCATACCGGCTTCTATCCCAATTCCGGCTCAACTAATTATCAGCCCCCCTCCCCCCTCCATGGGTCAGCAGCGCCGCGCCGGTGGTGTCGGGGGCCAGCGCCATCGGGGCCGCAGTCGGCCTCGGCCACGCGCACTCAATGGTTAGCGCTTAGCACCGGCGGCTAGCGCACGCCCGGTGTGTTACCGGCCGTGAGCCGCTCCAAAACGGCTGCAGTAACTAGTCGATATAGGTAGTAAACAGATGCAGAGATGCAGGTGGATTGATAACCGGCAAGCTTTTGTGTTTTACGAGGGTGAAGGGTCGAAGTCGGCGGCTAAGTGGTGAGCGGATTTTATCATATACCGGTTCACATGACCTTTGGCCAGGTCCTGCAGTGTGTCCAAAATTGTAATGTTGCGGGGAAATTCACCCATATAGTGAAAAGTATAATGACATCCTAAAAATGTAAATAAAAACATCCATACGGCGGTCACGACTTAGGTATGATAACAACCTCGAACCCAAACGTCTAGGAGCAAGGGCAACACAAACCTCGTAAACTCTCACAACACGCTAAGACAATCATTCGAATAACCAAAATGTTCAAATATATGACCCGACTTAAAAACCTCATTTGACATCCCGAATATCAGAATGTCTTCAACGTTTTATCAGTATTTAATGTTTCTACATCATTTTCTCGTGACATAAATAAAAACAGTGCTTAAAAAGGGTCGAAGTCAAGTTTTATGAAAATAACGACATCTTTTCGGCCTTTTTTCTACATCCTCCCCCTAACGTAAAATGAATTTAGCCACACTGACTGGTCCTGGTACCCTGACGCACTCTTGGAGAGCCGAATCACAGCAAAAATCCATCCACCACTGTATCTATACGGCTTGCGCTTTTTTGAAAACGTCTGCGTTTGGCCTTCTACGGGCCCGGCCGGCCGGCCGGCCCCGATTGGCGGTCTTCCAGTGACGTCACCGGTAGTGTTAAGCTGATTGGCGAATAATACATGGGAAGAACCGGGACGACACCCCCCTTTGTTCGCCACGGGCCGCAAGATCATAGTCCAGCCCAGCCCAGAGTGCTGTTCGGCTCCGCGCAAAATATTTTGCAGCGTGTGACGGCACACTTGGATGACGTCAGCCACCGTCAGCCACTGGCTCCGCCCACTCTCCGCCGGGCCGCCAGAGCCGAGAGCCGCGGCAGCCATTATTCGACGCGTGACGAACCGTGGCGCGGATGGACTGGCGGTTTTCGTTCAATAACTGAATAAAATGCGTTCAAATGTGGTTAATAGCAATGTGCCACTGAAAAGAGTGATAATGATACCCAAAAACAGCATTCAAACCGCTTACAATAAGAAATATAAGATGGTAAACTTTAATTCGCGCCACTTTCGCCTCCTGCAGCTACTATTTTCCAAGGCCCTAAATACAAGGTTGCACGGACTTATTTCTACTAAACCTACCAGAATATAGTTTCACGGTTGATTATTTAAATAATTATTCAATCAAAATTTCTTTATTATTATCTCGTAATCATTTATAAGCAATTTTATAAATCAACTTTCAATTTGCTTGCCTTTTACTAGCAAAATAACTTGTCTAGTATTGGGTCAACATACTGGTGTAGCAGTAGGAACCACATCTGGCAAAACCCCAATGCCTACATACAGCAGAAAAGCAGCCACCAGGTGTCGCCACAGTCGCCACTTGGTCGCCACACAGATGTCGCGCGCGTCGCCAATCGCCACACTACCGATTTCCATAAGGACGCATATGTACGGATATGTATAGGAAAGTCGCCCTTAAGGATTACGCTTACATCCTTTGCTTATGAGGTCGGTGGTTGGAAATTGGGAGGGGCTCAGCTATTTTCGACCACGGATATGCCTTTATCACATGATGAGGAACATGCTGATAAGCGTTTTATGCGTCATAACAGCACAAAAGTATTTTTAATCATTTTTCAAAAATAGCCGTTCTGCCGTATCTTTCAGTGCAAGGTGCCGTCGGTCATCCCCGACGTGACGTCACGCAGGGAATTTGCCAGATTTTCCTACTAGACTTCGACACCCCCTGCTATTTTCTTGCTGCGCAAAACTGAAAGATTGTGCGCGTGCCGACGTCACACATGTGACGTCATACACCGAAGGGCAGAGCCTGGCACCCGAGAGACCCCTACTGCGCACACTGCGCATGCGTGGTGCAAAATTTTGCAATAGGATGCGCTGCCCGAACAGGACTCAGGCCCATGGGTTCACAGCCCGGCCCACCCCGAGCCCATTCATGGTAAAAGCCAGCCCGGCCCAGCCCAATATACCCTGGCCCAGCCCGTCAAAAATGAGCGGACGGAATTATTGATACCATATATGTAGGTATCCAAAGGTAGCAAACAAACAATCTTTGCGAGCATCATGCGTAATGCACATTGCATGCGTGCTTTATTAACTCGTTTTTGAGTCTTGCGCAGTAATAAGCTATGTAGTTATAGTTTCCGTCTCATTTGCGACTTGCGAGCCCTTGAGTCCCTGACTCCAATTAACAGTTCTTGGCCCAGCCCATCCACAGCCCATCGATCCTTCATACTTGAGGGCCCAGTCCAGCCCGTAGCCCAGCCCAGCCCATGGCCCATTGGGCTGGCCCGGCCTATGGCGAACACTGGTGGAGAACCTGCCCTGGCCTTCCCGGCCGTGGCCGCGGTAACTTTCAGCCTACCCCGGCGCGGCCGGGATAACTTTTCCACTCTTGTAAATCCTAAAACGCTGTCTCCCATACGAGAAAAGAAAACTCGCGCTCTTCGAATGTTGACTTCCATGGGCGTACTCAGGCCCATGTCACTCACTTTTGATGACATCATAAGGGGGCCTCAGGACAAAAATGGCGCAGTGCGCCACAATCGCTCCCAAGCCACTTGACAACAGCTGCCATTTTCGAAAATATTATTTTGAAATAAAGTTTCTAATAATGAAAATGTTGTAATAAAGTTGAAACTTTAATCTATACCATATCTAAAAACTTACTGAAAAATAATTTATTCATAGTAAAAATATAAGCTCGATGCGTTTTTACGTTGTTTTCCTGCTGCTGCAGAGGGTTTTTAAATCGTATATATCTTTAAAATCGGCCATTTCTTAGCATATTGCTGCTCTTCTTTGTCGCTAGAAAATTAGTAGGGCTTTCTATTGACATCAACGGTTGAGCGGTATGTGTAGAGTGCCATCAATTATCTTCAAATGAAGCTAGTCATTTTTACGTTGCAAAGGAATGGAGTACCCCTTGCGAGCATCAGGGGTGACGTCACCCAGGATCTGTCTCTGATTGGTCGGCGGGGGAGTGACTATACCTTCTATATATGCCTTGGGCGTACTATTGCAAATCAAAAGGCATTTATCATTTACTTAGCTTGCCATAATCTCCAATCCTAGGCCCGCGTGTGGTCGCTAATGCCAAGATTGCTCTCAAATCCTGTTCAGTTTCGAAAATTTGGCGCGCCTTCGGCGCACTTTTTCAAAACCACTGCTTGACCTCAATGCCTTAGACTGGCCTGCCACCAACCGCTACCATACCCGTTTATGAGCGTACCCGTCAGGGTGCTCATAAACACCGAGCGTTCGTCATGCTTCGAACTCGGACTGTTGTAACTGGGACGCGTTTTCTCGCCACGCGGAGTCCAACGCTCTAGCGACTGAGCTGCAAAGTGCAAGGCCGCGCGCGTATTCGCCCAGGGTATATTGAGTGAAGGGTAGGACAAACTTTGGTAGGAATTTCTAGTATAACTACTAGAAAACCTACTATATGTGGTCAGGACTAGAGGTGCCAAAATGCGGACCCGAGGACCCGGTCCAAAGAACCAGTCTGGACCCATATGGGTCCAGACCGGTTCCTGGAAATTTTCTGACGGGTCCAACCAACCGGGTCCTACCATAAACCATACATCTTGCACACTACACATGATTGCAAAATATAAAGTGAATGGAAAGAAAACATTTGATCGTGTACCTATGTTTCTTTGTCATATGAGATTTGTCATATCACACAAATGTCATGAGAGCTACCATTGTGTAGTGTCGGCGCTGTCCACCGTTCGTGCCTCACCGTTCGTTCGTTCGTTCGTGAAAGAAATCTTGGAACTCAAACGTTTAATTTACGACAAGCACGAGAGTAACAAAAGAATGCAATGACGTCGAGAAAGCAAATCATATGGCCGAACCACCGCGTGCGCCGTGCACTCGCTCGGCCACGGCCGTGGCCCGTCTCCCGCCCGGGCGCCAGGTCACGCGCGTGACGTCACAGCGCCCCGGGCTGCGGTCGCCGGGCGCTGTCCGGCGCTGACCGGCGCCTACCGCCGCCGACCGCTGCCGACCGGTCACATGACAATACCACACATTGCAAATAGATAAAGCTGGTGTAAGCAATCTTGAGTTGTCGTTAGGGAAAGGCAGCATCATACATATACGTCATACATTGGAGGGAGATTGTGATTCAAGCTGGAGGAATTCCTTTGTTGAGCCGCTAGAATCCGAAGGAAACAGCGGAAATTGCCTACGACTATTTAATGAATTTAACGGTGATGAATAAGTGCGAAAAACGTTTTGGCTTTATAAAATTTGATGAAATGACCAGGGTAAAAGTTTTATTACTGGCGGTCAATTCAAAACGGCGCAAACATTTAACCCGCGCCCCGTAGGGGGGGGGGCCGAAACGGCCCCCCCCCCTGTCCTTTTCGGTCGATATCTCCTAAACGGCTGGAGATATCGCCACCAAACTTTCAGGACCCCTCCGGGCATCAATTTTACACATTGTGACCAAAAATTTTTTCCAGAGGCTGTGATAGGTTGGCCACAAATGACGTCAGAGTGACGTCATGTTCTGTCATTTTCGAACGAAAAAAGACCTTCGCGAGAAGACCTGTCAGGCCTACAGCTTTGAAGATACAGAAAAATGATCAAGACATAAAAGGTGTAGAATTGACAGGGCTACAAAACTGCTATCTCGGATTTTTGAAATTTTTGAGTTTTGATCCCCAAAAATCAAAAAAGCATTTTTGTTGGATATATTAGCCAAAAAATCCAAAAAGTTTTTTGAGTTTCGAAAAAAACCGGAATATATGTGATAGTACCTATCGTCTTCTATCTACATACCAAATTTCAGATCGATACCTCGTTTTTTGGCCAAGTTATAGCGAAAAAACTGTTCAAAAATGATGACGTCAAATTTTCAAACTCAATTTTTGGCAATTCTAGAACTCATAGATCAAAACAAAGACCACCATGAGACTCCCCGTGACGAGCTGCATCGAATGGATACCCATTTTATGCAAAAATATCAACTTTGAAATTTGACCTAATTTGACCTGACCTTGACCTGACCTTCACCAAAACGTGACCTAGGCTGGCCCCAAAGGCTGCCTAACCCACATAATCGCATTTGTCATGTAAAACGGACCATAAAACATGTATCACACGACACATTCATATTGTGACCCCCGGTGACCTGACCTCGCTGTGACCTGACCTGGTATCAGTGACCTCAGATAGCAAAGTATGTGTTTGACGAACAATATACCATCGATGGTTTTCAATAAATTACCAATTTACTCGATTTCACAGCACATTTCTTGAATTGCCTGTGAACGGTGAAAATCTGACCTTTGACCTGACCTGTGACGTCATCGGTTTGACCTAGGTCAATGAAATTTGGTCACAAGGTAGTTCCCGGGTAGGGCTATCAAACGCCGTTTGAATTTTGAAAATCGGCCGGTAACTTTCCGAGATCTTAGGGGGGGGGGGCCGAAACGGCCCCTCCCCTACGGGTGGTAGGGTCCGCCGGTAGCCCTACGGGGCGCGGGTTAACCCTCGCCCGCACATGCCAAGTTCCCATCCTAGAACGCACATGGGGGGGGGTTGCCACCCCCCGCGCCATTTCGTTCCTGTTGGAGATAGAGCTTAGCGGTAAAGACCAAAAAGATTCTTTGGGAAGAGACGAATCCAATGATACCCAGTTTTACCTTCTCAGGTCAGTCATTGACCTTCCAGGTCAGGTCAAACTAAAAAATGTTGCTGTTTTGGGTCACCGTTGAATATCAAGTGCGCTGCTTATCACACTCAGAGAAATATTTACTCTAAAAATATGGGTATTTCACGAGTACCAAATCGGTACTATATTTACGGGTCCTTTAAAGGGACTATCCCACCTTTAACATGGGGTTTGAGTTGAGATAGCCAAGTTTGCGGCGAGGTTTACAAGGCCCTATCTTCAACATGGAGCGACCGTTAGTGTGACGTCACCTCGTTAAGTCATTCTGATTTAACCCTCACCCTGGCAGGGGGGTCGATGCGACCCCCCCTAAGGTTTTTCGAAGATAGCGTAAAAACGGCGGCGCGCAGCGCCGCCAAATTTGGCACAGCCTATGGGGCAACCTTTTTACATATGACCTGAAAATTTCAGGTCCGGGTGACCTTGGGTCAGGTCACCAGGTCACAAAAACCGGTACAAGGTCATGGTCAAATTTCAATTTTCTTTTTGCACTTGTCCAACTCACATTTTTTGACCGATTTCCTTCAAACTTTCAGGATGTGCTAAGTTCATCGAGTTGTATAACATATCGTCCGGCTTTTTTGAGGTCACTGACCTGAGGTCAGTTAGAGGTCATTACGTCGTTATGTTAAGCCTATGGGAAAATACTAAATTAGGAAAATACTGGAGATATCCGCTTCGTTCTATCACTTTTGTGCTTTGAAACCACGGTACTTAGCAGCAGGTCACTTGGTGCTTCTTTGTTTGGTGTACTTATCCATGGGTCAGGTCAAATGAGGTCAACTGAGGTCAAATGACGTTTTTGCCAATAACTTGGCACATAATGACGCTAGAGCTTAAAAAATGGTATCATTGTGTTCCTGGTGATCAGCCGAATCGAATGATATGCGATATGATGCAATTTGGTTAACTTGAACTTAATTTATTAATTTAAGTTTACTTAAAATTTAAGAAAAACTTTAAGTACACTTAAGCAAGCTAAAAAGTATATCATTCGACGCGCCTTGACGTGCTGAGTTTACTGGTGCTTTTCCTTTTGCTCTATCTTAATTAGATCAAAAGTTATAAGCGAAAAACTTTTGACCTGTTTTTAGCGAAATTTTTACATTTATACCCCCCAAAACCCCCCTAAATATTGACATAGAGCAACCAAATTTGCACAGGGGCGAGAACTCCAGGGGTCCCACCTACCTACCAAATTTGGTGTTTCTAGGTGCCATAGGAGCCAATCGCGAGGGGGGGGGTCGCATCGACCCCCCCCCCCTGCCAGGCCGTGTTATGAAAAATGCCCTGCCAGGGCGAGGGTTAAATGGGATTTATTCGTTGAAAAATCGCTTAAAACTTGGTCTGAACTTTGTTGTGGTGCCTACAGAGTAAACAGAATCAGCTTTATGACAGTAATGTGGCCTGGGGAAGGAGGTAATTTTGGGCTGTGACGTCACATATTTGAAAGTCTGTGTTTGGAATATGGGAAGCCTGATGTTTAATGAAAAATAAATGCCAGAACCGTGTTCCTGGTCATCCAATCTATAAAGTCGGGCACAATTTAACTGGTTTTAACAACATTTTAGAAGGTGGGATAGTCCCTTTAACGCCGAGAAAACGTTTATATCTACTCAGTCAGTGTTAGACTACCTAAACTGATTGTATCACATGACCTGCTTTATTGTAATACCAGCTATTCTTAGCTATCTTTACCTAAAAAATCCGGGTTTTTCACGAGTACCAAATCGGTACTAGTTTTACGGGTTATCCTACCTCCAGAAAACGAGTATCAATACCCTTCATTGTTTCGCATGAACTATTATTACGTACAAATACCAGTGATTCTAGGGTATTACTAGCCACAAAATCTGGGTATTTTTGGAGTACCAAATCGGTACTACATTTACGGGTTATCCTACGCCGAGAAAACAGGTAGCTCAACCTTTTTGCGTCAACGGTCAAAATACCGAATTTATTTGTGTCACATGACCTTCTCACACGTATACGTACCGAATTTGTTCGTGTCACATAACCTGCTCACACGTATACGTACCAGTGATTCTTTGGTATTGTTACCTCTAAAGCCTTAAAGTTATCCGAAAGTTATAAGGTACTTTAACCCGCGCCCTGGTGGGGTCTGTTTATAACGCGACCTGGTGGGAGGGGCTATTTTTTGCCCCCCCCCCCTCGTATCTCCGAAACTACTGGACGGATCCGCAAAATTCAAACGGCGTTCGAAAGGCCTGTCAAATTTGTCGAAGGAAACCAAATTTTATTGACCTTGGGGTCACCGATGACGTCACAGGTCAGGTCAAAGATGAAATGTTTCACCGTTCACGGGTCTTCTAGGGAATGCGCTATAACACCGAGGAAAACGCATTTTGTCCAGAATCAGCGATAGGGCGTCAGTTGCCTAGTAGATATGTTGCTGTTAGAGGTCACTGGTCATACCAGGTCAGGTCACAGGTCAGGTCACCAAAGGTCACCAAGGGTCACCACATGAACCCAACTTTACTAAGGTTGTGCGATGCATGTTTTATGGCCAGTTTTTCATTTCCAACTCAATGGTGTTGGTTATAAGACCATCAGGTACGGTTTAGGTCACTTTCTGGTGGAGGTCAGGTCAAGGTCAGGTCAAAAAAGGTCAAATTTCAAAGTTGATATTTTTGCATAAAATGGGTATTGATTCGATGCAGCTCGTCACGGGGAGTCTAATGGTGGTCTTTGTTTTGCGCTACGAGGTCTAGAATTGCTGAAAATTGAGTTTGAAAATTTGACGTCATCAATTTTGAACAGTTTTTTTCGCTATAACTTGGCCAAAAAAAGAGGTATCGATCTCAAATTTGGTATGTAGATAGAAGGCGGTAGGGACTATCACATATATTCCGGTTTTTTCGAAGTTCAAAAAACTTTTTTGATTTTTCGGCTATTATATTCAAAAAATCTATTTTTTGATTTTTGGGGGTCAAAATCCAAAAATTTTAAAAATCCGTGATAGCAGTTTTGTAGCCCTGTCCATTCTACAGCTTTTATGTCTGTATCATTTTTCTGTATTTGCAAAGCTATAGGCCTGACAGCTCTTCCCGCGAAACCCTTTTTTGGGTCGAAAACGGCAGAACATGACGTCACTCTGACGTCATTTCCGGCCAACCTATCGTAGCCTATGGAAACATTTTTGGTCACAATGTGTAAAATTGATGTCCGGGAGGGTACTGAAAGTTTGGTGACGATCGGCGCAGTGGTTCTGGAGATATATCGAAAAGTCTGGAGGGGGGGGGGGGCAAAAAATAGCCCCCCCCCACCAGGTCGCGGGTTAACACCATGCTTTATTTGTGCTACACTTGTCGCAGTTTGCTATAAATAGAACAAAACAAAAACTGTTTTCGAAAAAATCGGCTATTTTTGCAGTTTTTGCCCCCTGCAGGCAAAACCATTGACGTTAGGTCAAATCTGAGAGAATTACTCAGAAAGGGCGTTAATAGGGCTATCGAATGCGCTTTTCCGCGGCGCTGTAGCTCTATTGGTTCCCGAGTTATGCGTTGGCTTCTTGGAAATGTTCTACATTCGACCTGGAAATCGGCGAAATGTTGCCTTCAATGACCTCTGGTGACCTGCCCTTTGACCTGACCAAAAAATTGACCGAAGTTATTTCGTCATCATTTTTGACGCTCTTTCGAACGCCGCCTTCCGCGTATCGCTACGTGGCCCAGGAGCCGAGTTACAAGGGGGGGGGTGTTCAAACACCCCCCCCCCCAGCAGGGCGTGGAAATCCAGGACCCCCAGCCGGGCGCGGGTTAACCTGCGCCCCACTGGTGCCTGCGTGTAACGCACCCTTCTGGGGGGAGGGGGGCTCTTCATAGCCCATCCCCCTAACTCCGAAACTAGTGGACCGATTGTCCAAATTCAAACGGCGTCTTATAGCCATGGAAACTGTCGAGCGAAACCTAATTTCATTGACCTCGAGGTCACCGATGACGTCACAGATCAGGTCAAAGTAAAAATTATCAATGCTTGGCTTGTTCACATTTTGGGCTCCGGCCGCCGGCTTACAAGTCAGATCAGGCTCCTTTTTAGTTTACACACTCGTGATTCGATGCTTTAGGTACTCTGAGGGTACCAAACTTGTACTTTGATTTTCAGGTCAGGATCAGGTCATCCCAGGTCACGGACATCTTATATCAAGCACCGGTCAGGTGACACATGTTTTATGGTCCATTTAGGCCATAGATTTGGAATTCGGTGTCGTTTGACATTCGAGGTCATTTTGACTTGAATTTAGCCGAGGTCAGGTCACGTTCAGGTCCACGAGGGCCAAAGTTAAAAGATGAAATTTTTTCAACAAAAAGGTTGTATCGAATGCAGTTTGTGATCAGGAACACAATGGTGCCATTTATATTGTTGTACGATGTCCAATACGTACTGAAAAACAATGATTTGAAGAAAAAAATATGATTGTTAAATTTTGAGAAGTATGCGCATCTGGCTGACCTTATCCTCACTTCTGTATGGAAATATGAAATTGCCAAAATAAATTACTGTATTAAAAATCGAGATATTTCGAGCACAGCTCTTCGTCGGTCGATTGTAATTATTTACACACATAACAGGCACACAATGTCGAATTCGTCTCAAGTTCTTCAGTAATGTCGCAGTAAGAAATTTAAATACACAGATCCCGTGCAAATTGATCACCCTAGTTCCTACCTTAAAAATATATCTACACATAATTCCCCAGTTAAACTAGCAGTACATATATAGGTATCTTTCAAGAACCAATTCACACACATTTATATACATTATTTTGGAAGAAGCTGCCATGATGTAGTGTTATCGTTAATTTTGGGCCTGGCGTCTCGGATGAAGATGGATTCAGCGATTCTTCTATCCGCTTCGTCTTTGCATACACGCAGGATTTTGGCCGTCACCGAGATGTCGCGTCGATCCATCTCAGGGTGCTTATGCAGCGCATGCTCTCCTAGGGGAGTGTCCTCTTCTCTGTTAATGCCGTTCCTCCGATGCTCGTTGTAGCGGAGTCTAACTGGCCTGCTCGTTTCTCCGATGTAGGTGTCGCCGCAGTGACTGCAGGTAAGTTCATATACCACGTTTTTGGTCGTGCACTTGGACTGTAGCCCCGCCTGGCATGAATGACAGCACCTTCGTCCCGAGGGGCAGGGGGCTGGGTTCAGTCGTGTCTTGACCAGTCGTTTCTTCAGGGTGTTGTAGGCCAGTTAGACTCCGCTACAACGAGCATCGGAGGAACGGCATTAACAGAGAAGAGGACACTCCCCTAGGAGAGCATGCGCTGCATAAGCACCCTGAGATGGATCGACGCGACATCTCGGTGACGGCCAAAATCCTGCGTGTATGCAAAGACGAAGCGGATAGAAGAATCGCTGAATCCATCTTCATCCGAGACGCCAGGCCCAAAATTAACGATAACACTACATCATGGCAGCTTCTTCCAAAATAATGTATATAAATGTGTGTGAATTGGTTCTTGAAAGATACCTATATATGTACTGCTAGTTTAACTGGGGAATTATGTGTAGATATATTTTTAAGGTAGGAACTAGGGTGATCAATTTGCACGGGATCTGTGTATTTAAATTTCTTACTGCGACATTACTGAAGAACTTGAGACGAATTCGACATTGTGTGCCTGTTATGTGTGTAAATAATTACAATCGACCGACGAAGAGCTGTGCTCGAAATATCTCGATTTTTAATACAGTAATTTATTTTGGCAATTTCATATTTCCATACAGAAGTGAGGATAAGGTCAGCCAGATGCGCATACTTCTCATGATGATATTCCTCAGAACGCTTAACCACTTACGATTGTTAAATTTTTACTAAAATGCGTGTAACTTGACCATTTTTAAGATATCCGGCTAAAACTTACTACAACAGGTCATGATTATGTGTTTTATCACACATATTCCGTGTTTTAAGTAAAAAAGGTTTGGAAAAAGATATAAATATAATTTTTTAAATTTCATAAATATAATTATTAAAATTTTCATAGTTTTGAAAATCCGACATAGCAGTTTAATAGCACAGTGCATTCTGAGCCCTCTCATGCAAAGAAATCGGATCTAGCCTAAATACAACCCTTAACCCGCGCCCCACTGGGGTCTGCGTATAACACGCCCTACTGGGGGGGGGGGGGGGCTCTTCATAGCCCCCCTCCTATCTCCGAAACTGCTGGGCCGATCGTCAAAATTCAAACGGCGTCTAATAGCCCCGGAAAAAATGTCGAGCTAAACCTGATTTCATTGACCTCGAGGTCACCGATGACGTCACAGGTCAGGTCAAAGTAAAAATTATTAGCATTTTGGCTTGTTCACGTTTTGGGCTCTGGCCGCCATCTTACAAGTCAGATCAGGCTCATTTTTGGTTCACACACTCGTGAACCGATGCTCTAGATACCCTGAGGGTACCAAACTTGTACTTTGATTTTCAGGTCAAGGTCAGGCCATCACAGGTCACGAAAATATTATATCATGCGTCGGTCACGTGACACATGTTTTATGGTCTATTTAGGCCAAAGATTTCGAATTTGATGTCGTCTGTGTCATTCGAGGTCATTTTGAGTCGAATTTAGCTTAGATCAGGTCAAAAAAGGTCCAATTTTGAAGTTAAAATTTTCAACAAAAAAGGTGTCTATTGGATGCAGATTGAGCTCAGGAACAGGATGGTGCTACTTATATTGGCGTACGATGTCATATACGTGCTGAAAAATTGATCTGAAAAAATAATAATTGTGATTTTTTTTTGCAATAATGCGTATAACTTAACCATTTTTGAAGATATCTAGCTAAAACTTGCTAGAGTTGGTTATTAATGCGTTCTTTCACATATATACCGTTTTTTCTCTCAAAAAATCAAAAACTTTTTGAAAAAATGTAAAAATATAAATTTTGAATTTTGTTATATTAAATTTTCGAAATGTTCAAAATTTCGAAAACCCGAGATAGCAGTTTGATAGCGCAGTCTATTCTGAGTCCTCTCATGCAAAGAAATTGGATCTAGCTTAAAAACTGAGCTCTTGGGAGCGATTGCCGTGGTTCAGTGTTTTGCGTCGAAATCGACCGAACTTGACGTCACTCTGACGTCATTTCCGGCCGACCTATGGTAGCTACGAAGTTCATATTTTGACATTAGGTGTCAAATTGATGAAGCCGAAGGTACTGAAAGTTTGGCGTCGATAGGTCAAGCAGTTTGGAAGTTATTGCAGAAAAACGGGAGGGGGCTATGAATAGCCCCCCCCCCCCCAGTGGGGCGCGGGTTAATAGCGATTGCCGCAGTTCAGAGTATTGCGTTGAAATCGGCCGAACATGACGTCACTCTGACGTCATTTCCGGCTCACCTATGGTGTTATGTTGAAAGATACCGTTCAACATGACGTATATTTAACCCGCGAGTTGCTGGGGGGGGGGGGCGTTAAACGCCCCCACTTTTTTCGACGTCGGCCATTTTTTTTGACGTCGGCCAGCGGCGCAGAGCGCCGGCGGACAGTGGCCCCCAACTTAGTCATGGTCGGTTCTCAAACCGCCCGCCATACAACATATGGTAGCTATTAAATTCATATTTTAACACAAGTTATCAAATTGATGCAGCCGAAGGTATTGAAACTTTCGCGTCGATACGTCTAGCGGTGTAGAAGCTAGTGCAGAAAAACGAGAGGAAGGCTATGAATAGCCCCCCCCCCCCTTCCCCCTGTGGAGCGCGGGTCAATCGTCGCCCGTATTTGCGTGTTGCCCTCGTAACGAGAGGAAGCCGATGAAACCCTATTTCAAAGAGCTGAGTCATTGGGTGACTTTCCAGGCCAAGTCAAGGACCCAAATGTGGGGCAAATCGGGACCTGCTAATGCCATATTACCTCATGGTTACCTAATATACTTGACCATGGATTAGGTATTCCTTTTTCTTACATCTAGGAATACTTCATCCATGACTTGACCCAGGATAAGTCGACATAAATAACCTTGGATGATCTGTGTGACCTGGCACACCCTTCCGCTGCACATCAGCATGCTAAGCACAAATGTCATATCAGCCAGTCTAGCTTGAAAACTGGCATGATGTATGTAGATAAACTACTACCACGTTAGCCTTAGCGTTGAGATTTCGACAAATTATCATTGACCTTGACCTAAAACTTGACCTCAAAACTCAGCTTTTAAAAACCTGGTGGGATAGTGTGACAAAGAGCTGTTGCAGCTGGCTTGGCACCACAATAGGGCAGCGTCATCGATATGTGATGAGCAGCGCACTTGATATTCCAACGGTGACCCAAACAGTATTCTTTCTTTTTTAGTTTAGTTTTTTTTTAGTTTAATCCCCCCACACCCAAGTGCTCGTGTAAATTTGAGTAACTCGAGGGTACTGAAAGTTTCGTCGCGATCGGCCGCTTTTTGCGCCTTATTCGCGAAAAAAGCGAAAGCTTAGGGGCTCTGTTTAACCGCTTCCCTCACTTAAAGTGCAAATGTAAACCCTCGCCCCGTTGGGGGGCGAGGGGGGGGGCAATTTGCCCCCCCCCCTTTTCCTGAATAGCAAGAAAACGGCGGCGCGCAGCCAAATTTTCAGTACCTTCCCGGACATCAATTTGACACCTTAACAGCAAAATTTCAAGTCTTAGGTCACCTTAGGTTAGAAGTTATTGAGGTCAAACTGGGGTCATGTTCGAGCAAAATGAGCAAAAAACATGAAATCTTGAAACGCTCACAAAAGCTACAGTTAACAAGCAATTTCAAAGTTATTTATGTTGTCATGTAGAGAAAAGACGGCGCTACAAAACTGCGATTTCGGATTTTCAAAATTTTGGGATTTTGACCCTCAAAAATTAAAAAAGTTGATTTTTTTTTTTAGAAAAACGCAAAACAAATCCCACATTTTTTTCCGAATTTCGAAAAAAAGGAATATATGTGATAGTCCATGCGCTCTTCTATCTACATACCAAATTTCATATCGATACCTCTTTTTTGGTCAAGTTATAGCAAAAAAAACTTCAAAATTGATGACGTCAATTTTTTAAATCTATTTTTTTTTTTGCAATTCTAGACCACGTAGCGCAAAACAACGACCACCATTAGACTCCCCATGACGAGCTGCATCGAATCAATACGCATTTAAAGGTAGTGTGCCAGCTTTCCTGGACCGTATGGAGTTAATGGCCCAGATAAGGAGAACCGGATTTTTAGAACTTATCCATACCTTCAAAACTCATGGAAACGTCTTAAATTCTTCAAATTTTGAGCACCCCAGTGCAAAATTCGCCCCGACGGGTTGTCGGTCGTACCCCAACCACATTTCACACCACTATGAACAATAAATGCACACACTGAAATCGCTATTACCGATAGGCTCATCCAATCAAGTTTCGATAAACTCGTTCATCATCATCTCCTGCGGTTTCGAACACGCCTGTTAGATGGTGCGGTAGACCGCGCCCAAAGCCAGGGCCCCGGTAACGTGAGGTAGCCGAGTCGGGGCAGCGTGCGCTGACCCAAGCCGGGGCCGCGCGTCCTCCCGGTGTCATGTGATAGCCCGGGGCTGCCCGCGGGGATGCGGTAGACCGCGCCCAAAGCCGCGGCCCCGGCTTGGGTCAGCGCTAGAGATGTCAATCGGATACCAACTTGTTGGTATACCGATACCAAACCGATACCAACTTGGTATTTGGTATGTCAATCGTAATGTGTTTGGTATTTTGTTGGTATCATAAGCCCTCGCTAATGTATAAGAGGCTGAGAAATCGGTAAAAAGTTGGTATTTCCCTCAGTTTCCCAAGTTGGTTTGGTTTCGGTATTTTCCCGTGGTTTTGGTTGGTATTTGGTTTGGTATCGGTATTCCGATTTTCCGTAATTGACATCACTAGTCAGCGCACGCTGCCCCGACTCGGCTACCTCACGTTACCGGGGCCCTGGCTTTGGGCGCGGCTTCTGCTCATACTTTGTGGTGCGGTGGTGGTGCTTCGGGCCGCGCGCTCTGACTTCGGCCAAGAAAAATGCGTCAGCTGATCATTGTCATTTCTGCCACTTTCATGTGGTGAGATGGGGTCATAACTTTAGAGACGGCTGTTTCATATCAATTATTTTACATAAAATAATATTTCAAACCATAAATTAATGTTCGACAGCCAAATTAAAGAAACAATACCAATACAGGCTTACAGTTTAAATTCGACATTGTGTTGTCTACGATTAGACAGCTGATAACTCATTCCCGTACGTCGTAACTCTATAATGACCTTTGTTTATTGTCACATGTGCGCCGCATTCGTGATTGTTGCCGACGCCTGTTTGCAGCTCAGCCCACTACAGTTGTTATACATATCGAAAAACCGATAGACTTTTAGGCGAAAAAAAGCACTATTTTAGGCCCATTTTTGATTTTTTTTGCGATATTAGGTAAAAACAGAAACTTCTTATCCTAGGAAAAATAAAATGGGAAATCATTTGAAGGTGGCACACTACCTTTAATGCAAAATATCAAGTTTGAAATTTGACCTAATTTGACCTGACCTTGACCTGACCTTCACCAGAACATAACCTAAACTGGCCCAAAAGGCTGCTTGACCCACATAATCGCATTTGGTATGTAATCTGCAGCGGCCGCCGGGCAGTGGGGGTCAGGCGGAGGAGAGGATCGGGTTTGCGCGTCGTTTGGTGTGCAGGTGCCGACCAGGGCAGTGGAAATACAGTTCCGGCTTACATGGTAGGGTAGGGTGGGGTAATTTGAACATGTGGGGCAATTTGAACATAGTGTGAATAACACAAAATTACGGAAAATCCATAAGTGGTATGACAATAAGACCAACGAGAGAAATTATCGTAACTAAAAGGGCTATCATATGAACGGGGTTTAAAGTTTCAGGGAATGAAGATGTTTACGCACAGTGTAAAAAATCAATTTCGCAAGGAAAAACGCCTAACAACACGTCATTGCAACTTCATTGCAGCGCAAAATCTTGCATTGCTAGCGCCTAATACGCAACGGCTTTTGTTGTATAATGACCTAATCAGTGCCTTCAATCCAAGAAATTTGCTTTTGAACCCTGTTTTTTAAAATGGCAAAATAACTTTTAGCGTGGGGTAATTTGAACATAGTGTGAGAATTTCAATGAAGACAGGGATATCTCCGAAAAAACAACGCTCCCAGTTTTTTTGCCAATATTTTCGAACCAAAGCAGTAGCAGATAAGTGATGCCAGTTTTAGAAAATTTACGTCTAATATCCGTCTAATGTCCGGCATTTTCGTTGATTTTCCGTCCAAAAATGTTAAAGTCAACTATATGTCCAAATATGTTCGAATGTTATGCAGCTATCAACACTCAAAACCGTCATTTATATTGCTTATCATGTAATTTTACCTGCCGAAAAGTGTTCATTATATTGAGAGCTTAACAAGCTTTCCATTCGCCAATCAATGCTATGCACGATTGCTTTATAAAAAGCGCTGAAGTGTAGCAAGCTATCGTCCAATGCTGTCCAGTCTGCTACCTTTGTCCAACCAATTCCGAATTGGACATTGGACAAAATCAGAACTCCAAATGTCCAGGTTTCGATTGGCACCACTTTAACAGATGTAGTAAGGTTGGGAGAGTTTTTATCGAACAAAAATGATAGACGTTCTGTTAACCCGCGCCCGGCTGGGGGTCCTGGATTTCCACGCCCTGCTGGGGGGGGGGGGGGTGTTTGAACACCCCCCCCTTGTAACTCGGCTCCTGGGCCACCTAGCGATACGCGGAAGGCGACGTTCGAAAGAGCGTCAAAAATAATGACGAAATCACTTCGGTCAATTTTTTGGTCAGGTCAAAGGTCAGGTCACCAGAGGTCATTGAAGGCAAAATTTCGCCGATTTCCAGGTCGAATGTCGACAATTTCCAAGAAGCCAACGCATAACTCGAGAACCAATAGAGCTACAGCGCCGCGGAAAAGCGCATTCGATAGCCCTATTAAAGCCCTTTCTGAATAATTCTCTCAGATTTGACCTAACGTCAACGGTTTTGCCTGCAGGGGGCAAAAATTGCAAAAATAGCCGATTTTTTCGGAAACAGTTTTTCTGCAATAACTTTTGACCCAAGCCTTGTACGAGCTTACTTTTACCGGTATTGTGTTCCTCTCGTCAAGACGCATCGAATGAACTATAAGTTGACCTTGAAAGGTCAACTTGAAAATTTGACCTCAGGTCAAGGTCATGACCTGACCGGAAAGGGTCATGTTGCATATCAGTCGATCCGTATCGTCGAGCTGAACACATCTAAGGCGTTTTCATCGCTCTAGCATGCCTCTATCAAAAGTTGTTTGCGAAAAACTGTTAGATACCATTCGTGACCTAAGATGACCTCAGGGCATAAACAAGGGTCACGGGCACCATTTTCATGTTCAGTGTGTCTAAACCACTTGTAATTCGGTGTTTGGGAGTGTTTATAATGTCTTTTGTCCAAAAGAGGCGCATTTCAATTTTCTCCCATTGACTTATAATGGGGAGGTCGCAAAATTGACCTGACCTTAGGTCATCGATATCAAAATTCTGAGATATACATTTTGTACATGCTATTGCTCTTAGCAATCGCTGAAAGTTTCAAAGCGATCGGTCACTCGGTGTAGCTATGACAGACATTGAAACTTTTTATGAGGTGAGGTCACTTCAAGTGACCTGGTGACCTGACCTTGAATGACCTTGGTCTGAAATTTTCACAACATGTGTAGAATTGATGTACGATAAGGTGTACCAAAAACGGCGGCGCTCCGCGCCGCCGTTTTTGACATATTTGCGAAAAACCACAAGGGGGGTGTTCAAACACCCCCCCCAGCAGGGCGCGGGTTAATTGAAGAGGGGCGAATTCTGTCAACTGACCGGTGTGCAGCGTGCAGATATTAATACTCTGCAACTGTTATTTTTGCTGTTGTGTTGATTTTTCAAGTGAAGGTATGTTTATAATTGTTCTGCCTATTTGTTTATGGGTCAAACAACATCGGTGCTGGCGAGACTATCGTTTTTATGACAGGTAAAGGCAGTATGTTCAAATTACCCCACGGTGGGGCAATTTGAACACACCGTGACTTGGTGGAGAAGTGAGGCTATGCTATTCAAGGTATGCTCGGCTCGTCCAAAAATGAGGCTTGCATGGTGAAAGCAAGTGACACTTGCGCTACTGAAGCAGTTTTTCTTCATCCAGGGTTGAACTGGAATTTGGTACAACGGAGAAGACGTAAAAATATGTTCAAATTACCCCACACTACCCTATGTAAAATGGACCATAAAACATGCATCGCATGATATTTTCATATTGTGACCCTCAGTGGCCTGACCTCTGTGACCTAACCTGGTATCAGTGACCTCGAATAGCAAAATCTGTGTTTGACGAACGATTCCCCATCGATGATTTTCAATGAAATGCATTTGAGTCGATTTTACAACACATTTCTTGAAATGCCTGTAAACAGTGAAAATTCGACATTTGCCCTGACCTGTGACGTCATCAGTTTGACCGAGGTCAATGAAATTGGGTCACGAGGTAGTTCCCCGTTTGGACTATCCAACGCCGTTTGCTGCTTGTCGCTATTTTGCGTGGTTCTCGAGATCTTAGGGGGGCAAATTGCCCCCCCCCCTCCCCCAACAGGGTGCGTTGCTCGGCAGACCCCAACGGGGCGCAGGTTAACAATCAACCCCAGTTTTAACGATGACCGAGCATGGTGTTTCTTAAATCTGTTTTTTTTTCAGTCGTACAACCATGACATCGACTGCGCCACGGCGGTCGCCTGAGCCACCTGACGTCGAGGACCGGCCTTCTTCCGTGACTGATACTGAGCACAGCTGGATGGACCGTTGTAGTGGGACGGCGGTGCGCGGCATTGTCTAACGGAAGAGAAGGCGCCCTGGGATAGATGCTTCACGCGCGGGTTAATTTTATGGTGTTTGTGAGCTTCAATATGCTGGCTGCCTTTGCTTGAACTCCATGATTGTAGCAGGGATGGGTTGCAGGTATTTATTTTATATTGCGTGATAAGGTTTTGAATTCATGTCATGTGATATCGAAACAGGTTTCGGGAGTCCGGGTATTACGACAAAATATTACTCATAATATTACCGTGACAAAAAATGATTATAAACAATAAACTGGGCTTCTGGCATTGCAAATATTTCGTTGATTTATGCCAACCAACGTCTGCCATAATTCTTTGTTAACATCTCTGAAGACACAAGCTTCGTGCAATTGCTGTCAATCATTTTTTACACCTCGTTAAATCGTATGTGATCAACGCGTAAAATTGATAAAATTGATCAACGCGGGGGACGCTCCAGGCCGAACGCGCACGGCAGCAGCACCAGCTGGCTGTGGCTGAAACACGAGACCAGGGTGACGGACGAACGCAATGCTGGCGACACTGCAGCCTACAACGTTATTTAATGATCCTATATCGTGTTGTTAATTCCACACAATAATTTGTGTTTATGTACTCTGTTCGTCGCTCGAAAACTCATTAAAATAAGAACAAAACGCATCAACGAAAAGAAACAAAGCAATGGGCGTTTTGATTGGAAAGCAATGACCAGGGAAACAAGCGTTGCACCACAAACAGTATGCATGTTTGAAATACAATTGGGAATTCATGAGTTATTATGGTCAGGGTTGCGGAGCCGGAGTCGGAGCTGGAGCCGGAGCCGTCAAAAAAGGCGGCGACTCCAGCTCCTTTTTTTTTGAATAGGAAAAAAAAACTATTGACCTAGTTCGGTTTGACAGCACAAGGCCGTAAAACACGTGATATTCAAAATAGCCTTGTTATGCGAATACAGAAGCAACGTGAACCAATCTCTTCAGTCTTTTTTCTTCCACCCGTATTTAATTGTATAAAGGATGTACTGAATACTGGAGCCGGAGCCGGAGCCGATTTTTTTCTCCAGAGTCGGAGCCGGAGCAAGGGCGGCGCCACCGTGGGGGCAGTGGGGGCAGACTGCCCCCACTGGCAGGAGGCCGTGGGGGCAAGACTATGTTTTTGCCCCCACAAAGTTTGGCCGATGTTAAAGAGGGAACAGAAGACCTGCGCAACATTCATGATAGGCGGTTATGATAGTGCGCCTGTTTTTGACGGTCCCCGTATCAAGTGCATCAACAGAACGTTCGTTCTCGGACCGTCTGTCGCATATCTCCTACTCCCACTCATTCTCCTACTCATTTTCATTCACCAGAAGGCTGCCCTCGAGCTTGGCCTCGAGGAGGTTGAGAGGCAGTTTGTCAAAAGTCGGCCAGAGAAGAGATCACCCTCTTTTGGGAACCCTTAGACTGAGACTGAGCTCAGGGAGGTATGACAAAATGCGATAGGGTATGTATATCCTGGAAATCTGGAAATATATGTGAGTCGCCCTAATGGAATTTATTCTGGTATATCAATCATGTGTGAAAGAATCGCACAGATAAGTGCTACGGGACAAAAGATCTAGGTACTAATTATTGTTTTGAGGAATACACCATTTTACATCTCAACGAACAACAAAACGCTTTCACAGGTTTGTGTCTCGCAATCTAGTTTTATAGTTTTATTTGCTCGCGACCTTAACCCGGCCGGGCCCGGGGGGTAATCCCAACCACCGCAGCCCGGGGGTAGCCCCCCCCCCCCAGCGTAATTCTTTTTTCCACCCAAAGGAAGGCGCTATACGGAGAATATCCCATTGCGTCATTGAAAAGTGACTTACACCTCTCACCGGCCAGCTGGCTGCGTGGTGTAGTGGTGACTGGTGAGCACACTCGCCTCGTGATCTAATAACTAGGGTTCGATCCCCGCCGCCGGCCGAACTTTTTGGCGCGTTGTAGGTTAGGTTGTAGGTTTGTAGGTTGTAGGTTTGTAGGTTGTAGGTCTGTAGGTTAGGTTGTAGGTTAGGTTGTAGGTTGTAGGTTTGTAGGTTGTAGGTTAGGTCAGGTGAGGTTAGGTTATGTTTGTTTTTGTTTGGTTTGTTTACCAAGAAGCATCTTCGGGTATAGCGCCTTCCTTTGGTTGGAAAAAAGAAACACGCCCCCCCCCCCCCCCCCCACCTGTCTAACACCGTAAATAAGGCAGCTACGGAAACAAAAATGGTACAAAACGAAAGGTATCTACGATAAGATTCTAAAGCATCTAAACTTTTGACCCCAGGTCAAAAGTGGCGGAACGGGGAGGGCACCGGGGCACCGTGCCCCCCTTTGATCTTGGCATTTTAACATTAGCCCTATGGGCGTTGCATGGAAAGAATGGGACCAAAAGTCGGCAGTGTCTTGATTGATGGTGTTCCGGCGCTACTGCGTCAGGTCAATTTTCAAGGTCAGAAGTCAAGGTCAAAGGCAAAAACCGGCACTTTTGTGTTGGTCTCAAAGTACGTGTTTCAGAGGACGGCATGGTGCACAAAACCGGCTAAAATGGATGTTAAACGAAAGAAGAGAGTCTGGGGATTCCGACGATGTGCATAACATTCAAAATCAAGGTCACGGTCATGCTCAAAATTTACCACAAACTTTGCACTTTTTCTTATATCTTGTATACTAAATTCCGAGATGTACTAATTGTTTTGAAGCTTAGTGCTTTAGGTATTTGTGCTTTAGCTTACGTTACATGGCTGCTACAAGGTCAAAGTCACAAGAGAGTATCCTTGCTAGAGGATGTTTCACTTACTCAAGTCAGGTATAATAATTAAGACATGTTTTGCCATCCTGAGGCTCTAAATGAATGCTTAGAGCGGAATGGATCCCAGAATCGTGATCAGCGGCTAGGAAATCATCACAAACGACCTTTCATGTGTCAAAGTCAACCATAGGTCATTCGAGGTCACATGAGGCCAACATAAAACGTGACCTAATACATATGTCATTCGACGCGTCTCGACGAGACGAATGCGAAGGTAGCACTGCCGTAGCTCTATGACCATTTTTGTTGAAGTTATTTTCGAAAAAAAACACTTAAGCTCCTGCTCCAGCTCGGGGTCGTTGATCTGACCTCTGACCTCAGGTCACCAAAGTTACTTAAGCATTTTGTCTAGGTCAAATGCTACACAACCGTGCTCGTAATTTATCTTCATCTCTGAAACTCTTTTTTTGGCAGCTGGTTGAAGTTCACGTCTGTGACGTCGAAGTTTGTCGTGCAGGAGTCTAGAAAAATCGGCCCTGAGACGTTATCAAGGAGGCTAGGTCCAAATGTTTTGCTTCAAAAGATGTCAAATTAATGGGGGATAGGGTACAGCAAGTTTCGTCTTTCTATCCCTAAGCGTTCACGAGATATCGTAAATATTCGCCAGGGGTTGGTTAAGCTCAATACGTAGGTATGCATGAAACCTGAAACCATAATCATTTTGAATGGCAACACCTAGGGGCAAGGTGCTCATTGGATTTTGCAGATCGGCGTATCAGACAACAGTCGGGTCACCTCAAGCTTGCCCCCACTGGCGAAAATTCGTGGCGCCGCCACTGAGCCGGAGCCGTCTGAAATTTCCACGGTTCCGCATCCCTGATTATGGTGTTAGAAAATGCTCATGATACAATGAAATGAGAGTGGAATAAGACCAAAAATATGAATATAATTCGACTTGCATCGTCTTCAGGATGTGCATTATCCTCAGAATGTAGGCGACGAGAGTCGAAATATTTCATAATATTTTTGGTCTTATTTCTCTCTCATTTCATTGTATCATGAGCATAAGGTCATTTTCTAACACCATAATATTCATAATAATGCTCAAACTAGCCATAGCTCAGTAGCTCACCTTCAACAATTCATGACTTACCTGTGAAATGAGAGATACATCTCCATCTAGTCGGTGTGAGCGAGCAGAAACTGTTTGACGGCGTCTGTTTCTGGCTCTGAGAACGGTCTCGACCCGCCATACACCTGACTGCACGGGTTGCTGGAGGTACCCACCTGAACGACACGGACGAGCTCTGGGTTATGTCGCTGTGAGAGCAACACTGAGTGACTGAGGGCAGGCCAATTTTCGTTCGTAGCTCTCTGTGAGCGGATTCATTGGGGACGATTCTCTGCACATTCAAATATTGTAGAAATGCAACACTGCTTTTCTTATATTAGGAACTTTGGGAACAGGAAACCTTTGTTATCATTATTTTAGGTAGGTACCTTGCAATTGCAAAAGCATTGTTGAGTCACATTCAATATTTTATTCGGATTTTCAACCGAAGTCTTGGTTTCAATGTTAATTATGGATGAACACTGCCTCATTTAAACGAAATTTGAGTCACGTTTTCATTAAAGGTAGTGTGCCAGCTTTCCTGGACCGTATGGAGTTAATGGCCCAGATAAGGAGAACCGGATTTTTAGAACTTATCCATACCTTCAAAACTCATGGAAACGTCTTAAATTCTTCAAATTTTGAGTACCCCAGTGCGAAATTCGCCCCGACGGGTTGTCGGTCGTACCCCAACCACATTTCACACCACTATGAACAATAAATGCACACACTGAAATCGCTATTACCGATATGCTCATCCAATCAAGTTTCGATAAACCCGTTCATCATCATCTTCTGCGGTTTCGAACACGCCTGTTAGGTGGTGCGGTAGACCGCGCCCAAAGCCAGGGCCCCGGTAACGTGAGGTAGCCGAGTCGGGGCAGCGTGCGCTGACCCAAGCCGGGGCCGCGCGTCCTCCCGGTGTCATGTGATAGCCCGGGGCTGCCCGCGGGGATGCGGTAGACCGCGCCCAAAGCTGCGGCCCCGGCTTGGGTCAGCGGCCCAGCGCACGCTGCCCCGACTCGGCTACCTCACGTTACCGGGGCCCTGGCTTTGGGCGCGGCTTCTGCTCATACTTTGTGGTGCGGTGGTGGTGCGTCGGGCCGCGCGCTCTGACTTCGGCCAAGAAAAATGCGTCAGCTGATCATTGTCATTTCTGCCACTTGCGTGTGGTGAAATGGGGTCATAACTTAAGAGACGGCTTTTTCATATCAATTATTTTACATAAAATCATATTTCAAACCATAAATAATGTTCGACAGCCAAATAAAAGAAACAATACCAATACAGGCTTACAGTTTAAAGGTAGTGTGCCACCTTTGAAAGATTTCCCATTTTATTTTTCCTAGGATGAGAAGCTTCTGTTCTTACCTAATATCGCAAAAAAATCAAAAATGGGCCTGGAATAGTGCCTTTTTCGCCTAAAAGTTTATCGGTTTATCGATATGTATAACAACTGTAGTGGACTGACCTGCTAACAGGCGTCGGCAACAATCGCGAATGGGGCGCACATGTGACACTGACAATAAGCAAAGGTCATTATAGAGTTACGACGTACGGGAATGAGTTATCAGCTGTCTAATCGTAGACAACACAATGTCGAGCCTTAACCCGCGCCCCGCTGGGGGGGGGGCAGAATCTGCCCCCCCCCCTCCCGTTTTTCGCCAATAACTTCTAAACGCGTTACGCTAGCGACGTCAAACTTTCAGTACCTTATCATACATCAATTTGACACGTTCCCTGAAAATTTGAGCGAGATCCGTCAGAAAATTTTTGAGAAATTGACGTTTTAGTGACGTCATGTTCGCCATTTTCGCCTCAAAAACGGCAAAATTTCAAACGCCGCTAACATCTTCATTTTTAAAGGAATCAAGACGTAACAAAAAAGGTTATACGTGATTCTACTTTGTCTATCAAATGGCTATCTCGGTTTTTTGAAAATTTTGGATTTTGGCCAAAATTTTTCCAAAAAACTGACTTTTTTGGGAAAATATTTATAAAATCCAAAATTTTGAGTTTATCGAAAAAACCGGAATATATGTCAAAGAAGTGGTCTATGTGCACCTACATACCAATTTTTAGAAGAATCGGTTGAAAAATGTGGGAGTTATTCAAAATTTTATGACGTCACGACACACAAAAATTTTGAAAAATGATTTTTTTGGAAGTTCTAGACCTCGTACGGAAACAAAAATAGCACCATTCGATTCGCCGTGAAAAACTGCATCGATTAGACACCTTTTTAGGCCTTAACAACCAACTTCAAAATTTGACCTCACTTGACCTGACCTTGACCTGACCTCGACCTGAAATTCATCCAGAGGTGGTCCATATAACTTATTGAGTGTGCCTATTGAATTCCATGAGTAAAATGACCCATAAAACATGTGTCGCACATGCCCTTTTCTATATTTTGTTTTTGGTGACCTGACCTGACCTGACCTGACCTTGACCTTGACCTTTGAATGACATTGTGTGCAACGAATATTGTCTTGGTAGTCTAAGAACACGTTTTGGGCAATCAGTCTCAGTCCATTCTTCGGCAACTACGGTGCAAGGCCGATACTGTAGAAACTTGTATTTTGTACCCTTGACCTGACCTTGACCTGACCTCTGACCTACTTAAGCAAAAAAATTTGGGCTCTTAAGATCCGCCTTGTTGAGAGCTTTCGATTGCCGTTTTCCCCGTCTTTCTACGACCATCGGTTCGGAAGTTAGACAGGGGGGGCAGAATCTGCCCCCCCAGCAGGGCGCGTATGGCTGAATAGCCCAGCGGGGCGCGGGTTAAACTGTAAGCCTGTATTGGCATTGTTTCTTTTATTTGGCTGTCGAACATTATTTATGGTTTGAAATATGATTTTATGTAAAATAATTGATATGAAAAAGCCGTCTCTTAACCCTCGCCCGTAAACGGCGATCTGCCACCTTCGCCCATGCAGGGGGGGGGGGGGGTTGGTGCGACCCCCCTTGGCGTTTGAAAACGGAGCGTCGTAGAGCTTAGCGGAAAAGACCAACGGATTGCTCTCGCCGAGATCTCGCGATTGGTGGTATATTTTTTGGTCCTAGGTCAACATTTGACCTACTTTTGACCGGTCAAAGGTCAAATTTTCGGAAAAATAGACTTTTTTCAACTTTCGGCGGCGATTGCGGCAAAACGGTGAGAGATATCGACTTGAAACCTTCACTATCGTGTTTTTTGATCAATTCTCTATCGTTTGGTATGTATTTCGTTTCCCTAGCTCTAAAAATGGCGCGTTGGGAGCGCCGGAAGTCGGCAAGGTCACAGTCGGCGGCAGAAATTCGAAAATCAAAATTTAAATTTTTGAAATCTGATTGTATTTTTGGATTTGGGAGGTCCATTTGCTCCCTATAGAAGCTAATATTGCTGCATATTCCCATTGAGGTGACAAGAATTAGCAAAATAGTGGTTCGGGCGCTTTTCAAAAATAGTACCGGACGCTGTTCCTCTTGTGACGTCATAGCTCCGTGACCTGACCTGACCCGGTCAAGTTTCTTATACCATATGATAGCCAATACTTGCCTCAACATGAATGGGAAGTTTCATCACGATCCATCAACCGATGTCCGTACCACCGGCAGGAAACCTCGGGCGTTGGCACTCAGTTTGTGAAAATCCGGCCGGAGGCTGTTCCCTTTGTGACGTCATAACTCCGTGACCTGACATGACCCGGTCAAATTTTTTTTTTATCAGAAGATGCGCAAGATTTGCCTCATAAGGTACCCAAAATTTGGCGGCGCTGCGCGCCGCCGTTTTTGCACTATTTCCGAAAAGCCTCAGGGGGGGTTGCACCAACCCCCCCCTACATGGGCGAGGGTTAAGTTATGACCCCATTTCACCACACGCAAGTGGCAGAAATGACAATGATCAGCTGACGCATTTATCTTGGCCGAAGTCAGAGCGCGCGGCCCGACGCACCACCACCGCACCACAAAGTATGAGCAGAAGCCGCGCCCAAAGCCAGGGCCCCGGTAACGTGAGGTAGCCGAGTCGGGGCAGCGTGCGCTGGGCCGCTGACCCAAGCCGGGGCCGCAGCTTTGGGCGCGGTCTACCGCATCCCCGCGGGCAGCCCCGGGCTATCACATGACACCGGGAGGACGCGCGGCCCCGGCTCGGGTCAGCGCACGCTGCCCCGACTCGGCTACCTCACGTTACCGGGGCCCTGGCTTTGGGCGCGGTCTACCGCACCACCTAACAGGCATGTTCGAAACCGCAGGAGATGATGATGAACGGGTTTATCGAAACTTGATTGGATGAGCATATCGGTAATAACGATTTCAGTGTGTGCATTTATTGTTCATAGTGGTGTGAAATGTGGTTGGGGTACGACCGACAACCCGTTGGGGCGAATTTTGCACTGGGGTACTCAAAATTTGAAGAATTTAAGACGTTTCCATGAGTTTTGAAGGTATGGATAAGTTCTAAAAATCCGGTTCTCCTTATCTGGGCCATTAACTCCATACGGTCCAGGAAAGCTGGCACACTACCTTTAAGGCTCGACATTGTGTTGTCTACGATTAGACAGCTGGTAACTCATTCCCGTACGTCGTAACTCTATAATGACCTTTGCTTATTGTCACATGTGCGCCGCATTCGCGATTGTTGCCGACGCCTGTTTGCAGGTCAGCCCACTACAGTTGTTATACATATCGAAAAACCGATAAACTTTTAGGCGAAAAAGGCACTATTCCAGGCCCATTTTTTTGCGATATTAGGTAAAAACAGAAGCTTCTTGTTCTTATCCTAGGAAAAATAAAATGGGAAATCTTTCAAAGGTGGCACACTACCTTTAAAATCGAATAAATGGGTTGTGATTTTATAAGCAATCGATGCCAAATAAACATCAAAGCCCTGTTAGAAGTCGTCGTATAACTCGTTTGCGATTAAACTTACAGATTTCGGCTTCTGTGACTAAAAGGACATAGTACTGATTCAAATGGAATCGCTCGGCAAGCGGAGTTACGTAACAAAAAACTTACCGTCTATATGTTACAGGGAGTTTGAGAAATCCGTGAGTTTGCAAACTCCCTAGGGAGTTTGCAAACTCCCTGACCCATCAGTGAGTTTGCAAATTCACTAGGGAGTTTGCAAACTCACGGATTTCTCAAACTCCCTGTAACATATATATATATATATATATATATATATATATATATATATATATATATATATATATATATATATATATATATATATATATATATATATATATATATATATATATATATATTTTTCTAAGCCGCCGCCCATGATCAGACGACCAGGAGTGTCCACCCACTGACCCACGCGACAACAGCACCTTACGTTAACACCTCCCAAGACAAAAATATGAAGAAAGTCGCGACACTCCCTGCTAAGAAAAAGGAAAGCAAACAAAACAAAGCTAAATACAATACTTAGTAAGTTAGTAAAATGTCATAAGAAGAGGCAAAGAAGTCAAGACTAAATGTAGCTTGACTGGCCGCTACACCATTCCCAAAGAAGATAGTGAGAAGGAGAGAGTGATCCAGGGGTTAGTGGTAATAAGCGCATGCAAAGCTTGCATTATAGAAGAGGGACAGAGCCTAGTCACACCCGGAGGAGTCAGATCCTCACCGAAAAGGGATACCGATATATATATATATATACCGATATATATATATATATATATATATATATATATATATATATATATATATATATATATATATATATATATATATATATATATATATATATATATATATATATATATGTTACAGGCAAAGTGAAAAACCAGGCATTTTGCAAAATGCCTAGGCAATTTGCAAGATGACTGACCCGCCAGGCATTTTGCAAAATGCCTGGGCAGTTCGCAAACTGCCTGGTCCACCAGCACCAGGTATTTTGCAAACTGCCTGAAATTATTTTCCCAGGCAGTTTGCAAAATGCCTGACATCGAACTCACACCAGCGACGATGCGTACGCATATTGTAAGTGCCGCCTACAGAGGTTAATCACAAGCGATGCACACCAAGTGGGAGGACACACAGACAGTCACAGTGAGACACTCCGGGTAGCCCTGCCGAGTTCAAGGTCACTGAGCCTCAGGCAGCGGCCCGACTACCGCGCCGGCTGCCGGGCGCCCGGCGCGGTTTTATCGGTAAACACGCGTTAAACACGGTACAATGTTTCTAAGAGCCTAGATGACTTTTTGAAAATACTTTGGGTTGATATTAATCAGAAAAGAATGTGCTTCCCATGTATGGTAGATTGATTGGCGGGCCACACGTCTGCATGATCAATGCATAATGATCGTGTAATGATGAACATGCCCATTGCATGTAAAACTTGTAATATGGAAACGTCTTTTTATTTTAAAGGTGTTCACGTGGGTCGTGGACGACCAAAAACTTCATTTCTTGAAAAGTCACATGCTCTTGAAGTCCATGGAATTCATTTCATCTCATTACATTACAATGCATTGTTTTTAAATGATAATGCTTTTCCTGAAATGTACAGGGACCCGCAGTTGCTTCTGTACACACTAGTATTTCAGCGTATTCTTTGCTTGTGACACCGTTGGAGGCGAATTGGGAAATGATTGTGTGCTTATTAAAACCACCATCTGAAGGGCTTTAAACCAGGGATGCGGAGCCGGAGCCGGAGTCGGAGCCGGAGCCGCCGGAGCCGGCATATTTTGCCCGGAGCCGGAGCCGGAGCCGGAGCCGTGAAACAATATAGACCGGAGCCGGAGCCGGAGCCGGAGCCGCCAAAAAAGGGGGCGACTCCGGCTCCTTTTTATTTTTTGAAGAGGAAAAAAATAATTGACCTAGTTCGGTTTGACAGTACAAGGCAGTGAAACATATGGTATGTTCTTACGTCATGGGCCATCAAGTGAATGAAAAAAGCCGAATATCCCCAGTATCCCACAGTACGCAATCAACTTCCTGTCTGCTCCTCCCCCCCCCCCCACCCACGTCTACTGCATCCCCAGAACATGAGGACCGGTCATCAGGTGACGGCCATTGTTTTCAAGCCAGTGCAGTGGACTGCGACTCCCAGCACCGTCTCTGCCGAGACGGGTGTCAGCTTACGATGGTTCAGTGAACTCCGATTCGCGGCGACTGCGTTTCCAATGCCATCGCTTCCTAGTCCTTGTTCTGCCAGTTCTCTCCGAGGTGCGTTTACGCGGGGACGCGGTCATGAGCCGGTCATGGCAAAGAGTAACGCGTATAACCAATCCAATTTTTCTTCCACCCGTATTTAATTGATTGCATAGGGGATGTACTGAGTCGGAGCCGGAGCCGCCGGAGCCGGAGCCGCCGGAGCCGGACCATTTTACTCGGAGCCGGAGCCGGAGTCGGAGCCGCCATAACATTTCACCCGGAGCCGGAGCCGGAGCCGGAGCCGATTTTTTTCTCCGGAGCCGGAGCCGGAGCCGGAGCCGTCTGAAATTTCCACGGCTCCGCATCCCTGCTTTAAACTGATGTGCTGCTCTCCAAATTCAGTGAACTTTTTATGGCTATATCAGCAAAACATTGTTTTCAGCGCTTTTTCCTGCCCCATTCCTTCTGAAACCTGGAACCGCTTATTCCATTTACTCCTGCCATCTGACGATGGTCGTGCTGACTACTAGTTCCGGCGCTAGTTACTGCTCCAGTTTTGCACCCGGCACAAACTCAGGCGGCACCGCGCCGAAGCTCGACCAGGGAGGGTCGGACCGAGCCGACTGCCTGGGGCGCGGTTAGATCGGACGCCCTGCTGGGGAAGGGGACGGGAGTGAGGGGGAGGGGAGGAGGTGGTCACGTGGTCCGTCCAAGCTCGCAGACGACCTGTCCTGCGCCCAGCCATGTTCCGTGATCCAAAATGGCACGAGAGCTGTGGAATGCCTGGAAGAGACGCTTCGAAAGCGAACTTCAGCAGCACTAATTTACCATATTCTATGGAGATAAATGAATATTATCTTAATGCAGAAAAAAATGTATGCCTAAGCTGTATAAGCTGTATCTGTCTGGGAATCAAAGCTCTCCCATCCATAGGCGGCGGAACGATTTGAGACAAGGGGGGGCACCATGGCTCAAGGAGCCAAACCTAGGGTACCCCCAAATCCTGTTTTCTCATCGGATTTAGGCCACTTATTTTTCGTCACAGCCCTGACACGATGATTTTTTTATTTTTATTTTTTTTTTTTACTAAACGAAAATGGCAGTTCACCCCCGTATGCAGGGTTGTACCTAATTTTATATCTCTTTGTGGGGGCATATGCACCCACAATCCTGAATTATGCCCCCACAATGATGAAAAAGCACCCACAAGTCTTTTACAAGGCTGCAAGCGTCCTTTCGAGAGCACGGTGCCCTTCGCATGCTCTAACGGCGTCCTCCTGACCGTCTCGCGTTCATGCGTTTTTAATCACTCGGCGCCCTTCTGGGAGAATGGCGCACTTTTGACAGCACCGCGCCATTCTCATGGTCTAACGGCGCCCTCCTGACCGTCTCGCGTCCTTAGGTCTCTGTTCACCGTGCATCCCTCGACTATTCGGCGCCCTTCTGGCCTCTCAGCGCCCCTGAACCACATATAGCGTTTTCAATCACTCGGCACCCTTTTACGAGAATGGCGCCCTTTTCATGATCTCAAGGCGCCCACGTAACCATCTGGCGCCCCCACGTCCCCACCAACGTAGCACTACTGACTGTGCGGCGCCCTTCGCGCCCCTGGACCACATAGCGTTTTCAATCACTCGGCGCCCTCCTAAGAGAATGGCGCCCTTTCGTCTCACGGCGCCCTCGTAAGTCGTAACCGTCTGGCGCCTCCACATTTGGTGCCCCTCCTACTGGATGGCGCCTCTCTACATATTTTTTACGTCCTTCCGGTCAGTTTCTGCACTTTTAAGCGTGTATTTGCTTAGTCAGACACGTCACTTGAAGCGCCATTCGGCTAGCAATGTTATCAAATTCGGTGTTAATTTAGGCTCCCACATAAAGAATATCTATCGCGCCCCAAAACGGCCTGGCGCCGGGCGCCCCTACAGCTGGGCACCCACAATCATTTTAGGAAAATTACACCCCTGCCCGATGTGTGGTTAACTTTAAGCTGATCCTCAAGTACCTATGTGTTTCATGTTTGTCTCTTCCTTATTGTCGTTTGATAAATTCCATTTATCCTACATGTATAATTCCCAAGAAGCCATCGCAGTACTAATCAGTGGCGAATCCCAGGGTGGAGGTCACATGGGTCATGACTTAGGGCCTGGGGTCACCACATGCCTGCCAGGAGCACCACAGGCCTGACAGCCGACAGGGGCACCACAGGCCCGCCAGGGGTGCCAAAGGCCTAGCAGGGGCACCACGGGCCTGTCAGTGGCACCACAGGTCTGTCAGGAGCACCATCGGCCTAGCAAAAGCACTACAGGTCTTCCAGGGGCACCACAGACCTGCCAGGGGCACCAGAGGCCTGTCAGGGACACTATCGGCTTCGCAGGGGAACCACCGGCTTCGCAAGGGCACCATGGGCCTGTCAAGGGCACCACAAGCCTGTCGTTGGCAATTTAGGATTGTCAGAGGCACCACAAACCTGTCAAGGGCACCTGCGTTCTAACAGGGGCACCACAAACCTGCCAAGGCCCAGGGACACCACAGGCCTAGCAAGGACACCACAGGCCTGTCAGGGGCACCACGGGCCTGTCAGGGCCCATGGGCACCTAAGTCATGTCAGGGCCCACCGTAGGCTTGTCAGGGGGCAAGGTAGGTAGGTACCACAGTCTTTCCAGGGGCACCAGCGGCTTAGCAGGGGCACCAGTCATCACATGACTAACCAAAAATAAAGAAAAAAACTGAAAATAGGGCACCACCAAAATTGAGTGGCCGAAATCCGTTGAGGTTTTAATTTTGGGCATAGGTAGGGGCACCACTTCGATTCATGAACCTCCCCTTAGAGTTTTCCCGAATCCGCCCATGGTACTAATACATCAAATTTAAGGGGGGGGGGCACCTTGCTATTGGTGCCCCCCTTGCAGAATTCAAGGGGGGGCACGGTGCCCCGGTGCCCCCCCCCGTTCCGCCGCCTATGCTCCCATCTTCATCACTGATCACAACCGGGAAACATTCGAAATTCAAATTGGGTTTATTGCGCCCTTGAACTTTGACGCATCAATCACCCAAAGGTCTCCCATCACAGGCACGGGAGCCATCAAACCAACAACTGACCGCCACGCAGTCACAACAAATCCAACTCAACATTGCCACGTCATCGCCGCACTCGTCTCAGCTGCGCCGTTCACGTGTCAACCCCGCCACGCCGACCACACCCAAGCTATCCTACGCAGTACGCACGTCCTGTCCTCTGTCTCAGCTACCTGTAATTTGTGGCTAAGAGTTGTGCCACCAGGCGGCAGCACCCGTCGGCCTATCGGCCTATAGCTGTCGCCACTGCTGCACCGAGCGATGAGCGTACTCATCTCGGCCACACTACCTATACCTATATTTCTCAACACGCTCCCCCTTGGTGAATAGCGTTACATTGAGCGCGACATCATTCACCAACACATACGATACACACACGATACATGTACAATAAAAAATGCCATAACATCGCGCCGCGGCAGGCAGGACAAGCGGACCGGGACCAGGGGGAGGATGAGGCGGCCGGTCTAGGACGACTCTGGATCAGAGACCTCCAAGTCATGGAGCCGCTGCACTGCTCTCGTCTTTCTGCCCCTGCTAGTTTTAACTTCTGCGGACCTGGAGACACCATCCCTCCCTGGGAACAATTTGGTCACCACGCCCAGGTCCCACTTCATGCGAGGCTGCTTCTCATCTTGTAGAAGCACAACAGAGCCCTCCGCCAACTTACCTTGCGGTCGAAATTTGCGTACTGAGAGCGGCAAATTTCTGACATATTCCTGACTCCACACGGACCAGAACTTTCGCAGTCGCTTTTCTCTTACCTGTGACCGAGCTCTCAGCTCATCAGGTCTGACCTCAGACGGGTCCTCCGCCTCTTTGGCCAAAAAGCCTACGCTGTGACCCGTCAGGAAGTGGTTGGGGGTTAATGGTACTGGATCGTCTGGTGAATCACCAACAAAGGTGAGTGGCCGCGAGTTGACACACCCTTCAATCTCCGTCAGGGCAGTCTCTAACTCGGCCCTACTGAGGTGTCGCTGGCCCAGGGATTTTTTGAGAGCACTTTTCACACTACGCACCATGCGCTCGTACTGCCCACCCCACCACGGAGCGAGGGGGGCAGAAAACTTGAACCTGGGAGCGAGACGCCCGAAATATCGCTGCATCAGCTTCTCAGCAGCCTGGAATGTACGGGCATTGTCGAGATACACAACTGAAGGCACGCCTCTCCTGGCGGCAAATCTGCGAAAAGCCAACATAAAATCATCCAGAGAGAGTGAGTCTACTAACTCTAGGTGTACAGCACGCACCTGCGAGCAACAAAACAAACAAATGTAAAGCTTCTTGTCAGGATAATCCACAGCAAAGATTGGCCCTGCGAAATCGCACCCACAGACCTGAAACGGCCTGCTCTGAGTAACTCTGTCTCGAGGGAGAGGGGCGGCGGGCTCACAGCACGGCTGAGAATCCTGCCTGCGGCACGCGACACATCCCCTCACGACCCGTCGTGCGATGGTGCGCAGACCCACGATCCAGAACTCTGATCTCACTGCAGTTATCAGAGTTGACACACCAGCATGCTTCATACACAGGTGCTGCTCACGAACAATCAGGACGGCCAGGTGACCTTTTGGCAAAATCACCGGGTGCTTTTCCTCGTAGGAAAACTCTGACAACTGCAAACGGCCGCGCACACGTAGCAGCCCGTCATAGCCGAGAAACGGCGTCAGTCTGTAAATCTGGGAACTTCGGTGCACCGGACTGCCCTGCCTGAGCAGTTTCAGTTCTTCAGGGTAACTGTCAGCCTGCACCAAGCGTAACAGCTCCACGCGAGCCGTCGAGAACTCCTCGGCTGAGAGATCTCCCTGACGGCGCTGCGATCTTTGTCTCACGTTGTGAACAAATCTCAAGATCCAGCCCATGACACGGGTTGCTCGGCTGAGCGTACTGTAGCGCTCCACCTGCAGAAAATCGGATGTGTTACCCGCCGCTACACTCGCCGCCGTGAAAACACCAACATTGTCACAAACAATTGACTCTGGTAGGGAATCCAGAGAATCAGCCTCTTGCTGACCATCAGTGTCAAGGTCCTGTCCCTGGTCCGGAGTCGAACCCGGCTCTGCGTCTGGTCTCTGCGGGACAGAAGTGCTCTCGGTCATATCCAGACCAACCTCCGGCTCTCGCGTCACGCTCGGATCACCATCAGCCTCCCTCAACCAGTCGGGTCCGCTGATCCACACAGGGGATGCCACCAGATCCTCTGCTAACAGGCCGCGTGTCATGAGATCCGCCGGATTTTCGGCTGACCTGCAGTGCAACCAGTTCTTTGTGTCAGTAAGCCGTTGGATCTCGCTGACCCGGTTGGACACAAACTGCTTCCACCTGCTCGGGTTACCACGTAGCCATCCCAGAGCAATCATGGAGTCACTCCAGCACCTGTACGGTGTGTCAGCAGGCAAGTGCAGTGCCGTACGAACAAACTGCACCAGTTGAGCCGCCAGCACACAGGCCGAGAGCTCCAAGCGCGGCATCGTGAGCCGCTGACGCAGGGGGGCCACCCTCCCCTTCGACATGACGAAGGAGACGCTGTACGAGTCATCAGGCTGTTTGATACGGATGTACACACATGCACCATACGCCTTTGGGGATGCATCAGCAAATACACACAGCTCGAGAGACGGTGCAGCTGACCAGTCTGAAACAGAGTGCACTGTGAAACATCGTGGGACCTTCATGTTCTTCAAAATCCGACAACCGTCCAACCACCTGGTGAACACCTCTGCATAGTCAGGCGGCAGCTCATCGTCCCACTCCAGCTGGAGCTCCCACAGCTCCTGAAACAGGCATTTAGCGACCACACTAAATGGCGTCAAAAATCCTACTGGATCGAAGATCCGCGCCATCATGCTGAGGACCACACGCTTCGTTGGCACTATGCCAGCAGGCAGCTCGTCTCCTGTGAAAGAGAAAACATCCTCCTCCTTACACCAGGTCACCCCAAGAACCTTCATCACACTTTCTGTAGTCACATGTCCCTTTTGACACTTTTCGGCCAGCACAGATGAGTTGCTGTTGCACTTGGACAACTCCATCCCAGCCGCTCTCATAATCTCATGAGCCTCCTGGAACATCTCCACAGCACCCTGTTCTGTATCCGAGCCTGACAGCAGGTCATCAACATACAGCGACTCTTTCAGTTCGGTGACGACCGGACTCTCTGGGTACAGCGACAGGTGATACCTGATGGTGGCGTTCATTAAGAACGGGCTGCAGGCGACACCCATCGTCACCCGCTCGAACCGCATGGTCCGAATCTGGCCCCCTTGTCTCCATAGGAAGCGATGGGCATCTCGGTCATGTGACGTCAGACGAACCTGGTGAAATGCTTTCACAATGTCAGCCGAATACCCGAACCGCCATCGTCTGAAACGAAGTAACACCTCCAGCAGGTTCGGCATCAGAGAGGGTCCCACATGGACTACATCATTCAAAGAGATACCGTTGGGTCCCTTTGCACTAGCGTCAAAGACAGGTCGCACCTTTGTTGTGCTACTGGTTTCCTTAACCACTGGTCTGTGCGGGAGATAAAACATGACGTCACTGGTCGTCATCTGATCAGGTGGCACCTCACTGATGACACTATCACTTACCATCTGACTGAGAGCTGAATCATAGTCAGCTCGCAGCTGGGGGTTCCTGTCCAGTTTGCGCTCTAGACTCATCAGCCGCTTTTGTGCGGAATCACGATTCTCCATCAACTGACTTTTGTTGTCCCTCCAGGGCACACTAACAACGTACCTGCTGCCATCATACTGGATGGACTTGTTGAACGCCTTCAACACGGCATCATCATCATCAGACTCCATCTCAGTACCAGGATCAAACCCATCCCGAGACCACATCTCACTAGCACTGGGAGTTGGGGCGGTCATCAGAAGCAGTTGACATCCCATACCTGAGTCAACACCAGCAGGGCCCCCTCCACTGAACCAGAGAGGACCCACCCAAATGGTGTCTCCATAGCAGCCAGCCCGTCAGGGCCTCTGACAAGTCCAGATCTTACCAGTGACCAGTACTGGTCTTGTCCAACAACAATGTCAATGTGCAGTGGGCAGTCCGACGTGCAGTCTGCTGCGAGCTGGAGATGGCTGAAGGGCTGGAGGAGCTGGGCAGGGACTCGAGGCCGCATCAGTGGCGCGCATATCACTGGCACCTCCACCACTCGAACTTTAGTAGCTGTCGGCACACAAGCAGCATTTGCGGCAGAAACATTGAGCTCATACACATTACACACATTTGAGGTTCTACCCCCACCAAACGATGCACATGTTATGTCCACTGACCCCTGATACTCCCCTTTCACTTGTTTCATCAGCCTCTCGGTCACAAAACTCTTGTCAGCCCCACTGTCATAAATCAGGGTAGCAGGTACAGGGCCATCTTTGCCCTCAACAAGTACCTGAGCAATGGGAAGCAGTGACACGCTCCCCGTAGTACAAGACAGAGACACTCTAGCTTGTGGCTCCTGACATGACTGAGTCGTTCCCCCATCAGACCGCTGAGGTCTGAAGGAGGTGGACTGAGGAGGTCTACCTGCACCCTCACCACCCCTGGATCCCACTGGGCCATCAGTTCCCCTACACCAGCACAGTAGAGGGTGGTGTCTGCCACCACAGTCACATCTCTTAGCGCACTGTTTCGCATGATGTCCAGTCTGCAGACAGGACATACACACATTTTTAGCCCTTACTTCCTAGTTCCTGGTACCTTGCCTTTGGATCAATCGACAAAAAGTGAGCACACTTAGCTGGCACATGCTGTCCTCCGCAGAAGGAGCAGACTGGAGAGACAGCCTGGAGAGCCGCAGCAGCTGCAGGGGCTCGTTGGTGCAAGGCTCTCTGTGGTCGGGTCACACGTTGGCTGCGCCTCGACTCCGAGGCAGCAGGAGCAGCCAGGTGCTGAGAGTAGGCACCTGATCTCTCGCGTCGCCCGATCTCTGAGTCAAGGAACTCCAGCAACCAACTCAGGTCACTCTCATGTCCAACGCCATCCCGTGCCCACTCCATCCTAATGGCAGATGGCAGTCTTTGTAAAATCACAGGTACTAGCATCACACCATATGCATCACCCTTCACACCTAGCGCCTCCAAAGCCCTCACATGAGTCAACAGCTTATCCTGTAAGCCCCTCAGAACATGCACGTCAGGTACAGAGGGGGCAGGGCAGGCTGGCACGGTCCGCCGACAGCATGTTTATTAATCCCACCCAGAAATGACAAACAAAGCCTCTGATTGGCCAGTTTTGGCTGACAGACGCAGAATATTTGTCAGCCATAGAATACTATGCTTTAGCACTCTTTCAATAATGACGCATACGTTACATTTACAAGTTAGGGCAGCTAAAATATTGTAATGGATCTTACATGTTAAATATAACATTTTTTGGAAGCCCGTGCCCCGTACAGATTGTTTCTAGCGAGTTAGGTGTTACAAAGTATTGAAAGAAATGATTGTTCTCTATTTAATAAAGAGCAAAAGCTTTTAGCCACTAACATCCGCCCGACAGTCTCCAGAATCCTACGTACGGGGACACCGCAGTCTCGGTTTCTTATGTTATCGCAATGGGGAAAAATTGAAATTTTAAATGAGTCAGTATCGTGTTAAGAAGTACGGATGCTTTCAAACTAAATGCCTTTCAATTCAAATTCCAGAATATCCTTTCGCGGAAATAGCCCTTCTCAGCCTGTCGGCCCATTCTCTAACGCTACAAGTCTGAACAGTGAGCGTCTCATGCGTTGCTCACGTATCGCGATAAAAAGGACGGTGTCATATAATCAAATGAACTTTTCTTATGCATAGAGCATTTGAAACCTCACACCAAACGTCTCCCTTCCTTGTTTTCTACTGCTGCCTTTCACATGCCTACCCAATGACCGTTCCAGCTCGACGTTCCTTATCGACTGCCTCACATTCAACGGCCATATCCCACCTACGCTGAAAACCAATCGGAGGCACTTTCAATAGTCCCTTGAATAAAATTGCTACCTACACGCATTTAGAGGAGAACGAGGCCCAGAAAAGGCATGCATAAAACGATCGGTTTTGGCCCCCATGGAATAAGCCAGGACGTAACATCATATTGATTGAAGAACATTTTCGAGGAGATGACATCTATTATATATTATTTTGCAAAAATATTGTGAACATAACGTCCGCGTATCGCAGCTCTGAATCTGTTGGTGTCAGTCCCATGCAGCAGCCACCAGACCACCGCCCCGCCGCCTGCCGTTCGCTGATCATACAGGCCGGCTGTCCCAGTGTCTCATCAAACGATCACAACTGACTCAGTATTTATAAAATGCCAAACAAAAACAGACGCACAATATTATAGATCATGCCAGCTCTTTCAGTCATGCGCGTGGAGATATATCGGTAGTTTTCCTATCACAGATCACACTGAACAGAGCATAAGCGTAGACACGCAACAATAAATAATGCATTATCAAGTACACCGATCGATGCATCGTGGAATACACCGAATAATACACCACTGCTTTAGCGTTCCCCCAGGTGGGTGGGGGCGTTTTCGGTCACACCTGACAATTTTGTGCTTGCATAAATAAAACGACACGCAACTCAGTATAACTTATGTAGGTATATTACATCGATTCGCATCATTTGTGAAAAAATGTAACCCCATGTCACCTAAGGTCAGGTCAGGTCACCATGACGTAGAAGTTTGAAACTCGAGCTATTGCATGAGAGAATCAGAACCAACATCTTGAATATCTTTAATTTTGATATCGGTGACCTAGGGTCAGGTCAACTTTGCGACGTCTCCAGTCTCAGTCAGTATGAGAAACTCGAAATGTTCTGCTTTTGAAACAAAAACACTCAAACATCGGGATTTATCGTATGCTCCTGAGGTCATCTCAGGTCATGTAACGTCTCCAACAGTTTATTTTTGTACATTGATTTTAGATGGAACGTGGCCAGAGCGCTAAAAACATCATAATCATAGGCGGCGGAACGGGGAGGGCACCGGGGCACCGTGCCCCCTTTGATTTTGGCATTTTAACATTAGCCCTATGGGCGTTGCATGGAAAGAATGAGACAAAAGTCGGCAATGTCCCCTTAATTGAAGGTGTTCCGCCGCTACTGATGTTAATCTCAATTTCAATGTAACGAATCGATGACATGCAATATGGCATTTTCTGCGACATTGACCTGAGGTAAAATTTATTAAGTTGACCTTGTAAGGTCAACAAGACGAGAGAAACGCAGTGCCGGTAAAATCAACGTAATAAAAGGTTGGTATCAAAAGTTTTAAAAGAAAAGACGATTTCCGAAGCAAGCCGATTGTTCAGTTTTGGCCCTTTGGAGGCTTAACCCTAGTTGACCTTAGCTCAAATCTAAGAACCTGAAAGATTTTCGAAAGAGCTATCGAATTCGCTTTTCCGCGGCGCTGTAGCTTCTTTGGTTCCCGAGTTACGAACCAATTCGTGAAGTTGTCAAAATCGGGAGCCAAAATTCGTCATCATCTTACTTTTGGTAACCTCCAGTGACCTCAGCGATGACCTGATCGAAAATGACCTGTATGATTCTGAAGAAAAATAGCGAGCTACATATTAATTTTACTGCGTCTTTCCAGCTGCGTCTTTACTACGCCCCCCCCCCCCCCCCACCCCACCAACTTGGCTGAGGGCCATCCGGGCGCGGGTTAATAACATGGCGCAACAAGTTTTGTTATCAACTTGTCCTTTTCACACATAGTGACACTAGATATTACAGCCAACGCCTATCACCAACCTGGTGGTGGGCTTTGGCCAGCGATCGCCGATCGGGGCCAACGCGGGCTCTTACTCGTCCACAATCAGCACGAATGATGAATTACAGCTGCTCCAGACCGGCCACTTCAATCCAGCGTGTAATCCCCAGTCCACATAAGAACCACTAGTGAAACTCTGAGTGGGCCAACTGCACTGCATCTTTGACCTTTGCAGCTCTGACTTTTCAGAATTTGAACAGCCTTCTCTTTCCCACCCTTCTGTGCTGATGAATGATGATCCTTTGGAAACCTGGAAAAAAGACAGTACAGACTCAGGGAGATGAAACTGTTTTGCTATGGGTCTGTTCCAGTCGCACTTCCTAACACATCTAAACTCCTCCAAGAGCAAGATAGAGGAGGTTGGAGCCAGGGCTGCGGAGTCGGAGTCGGAGTCGGAGTCGGTCGGAGTCGACAGTTGTGACCGGAGTCGGAGTCGGAGTCGGAGTCGATATTGGAAACCCCAGCCGGAGTCGGAGTCGGAGTCACCGAAAATCTGTCGACTCCGCAGCCCTGCCAGGTGTGCGGAGTCGGAGTCGGGAGTTGGAGTCGATCGGAGTCGACATTTCTGCCCGGAGTCGGAGTCGGAGTCGGAGTTGGTTTTTGAAAGCCGGAGTCGTAGTCGGGGTCGGAGTCGGAGTCGCCGTAAATCCATCGACTCCGCAGCCCTGGTTGGAGCAAGGCCCTTCTTGGCTTTGTAGGGGGGCGAAAGCTGCCACTGGAACAGGGAAGCAATCTTGGAGGAGTTAAGAGGTGTTAGGAAGTGCGACTGGAACAGACCCTATGACAATGTCTGTGCATAGAGCGAGCAGATGGTAGAAGTGGTCAATTGGTGAGTGGAACAAATGTAAATGTCAGGAAAGCAGTCATATTTTGTGATAGACATGATGCAGATGTTGGCCAAGCTGACAAGGCAGATATAATTACCAGCTTGTTATACTATAACTCATCATATTTTCATGTTTAACAGAGGGAATATAATGTAAAAAAGCCTTAGATGAAAGTAGATAATATAAGTTCTATAGAAAAATGTTTAGGCATGTAAGTAATGTAGGATTTGTGGTTTTTAAAGGCTAGGTAAATGTGTTCCCTGTTCAACAATTCTTCAGCATTCAGACATTGATGTCAATGTACGTACATGCATCAACATACATACCTGTTGTGGAGTGATTATGGGCTGCTTTCCTGAGCAGTTGATGGCCATGACTGGAATCTTAAAAACACAGCTAATTTTTCCATTTTGTTAACTATGACTGAGGATCTTCTGTGCTGAAAAAGAGATAGACAATAGACATCAGCTGATAGACATTGTACAACTCATTTGTGAAACAAGATCAATTCCATTTAGGTGAATAGGTCGTAGGATAATGGTGACATGGATGAATTTCAGTTTTCACTTTTCACAAGTCCAGGTACCTAGTGACAAAATGAAATATTGTAGCAGGTATCAATGATAATGTTTCTGGTGAAAATGCAGGCATTTTAGAATTCAGTTGAAGCTTTAGATGGAGGATTTTTGGAAAATATTTGCCACAAATAACATTGGAATCTCAGAAACAAAAATCCAAATCTTATTTGATATCAAAAACAAATCAAACTGTTACCATTGAACACCAAGCAGCATGCTGAGTAGTCATTGACTTAGACATATGCATGTTACACATGGCTACAGTACTTTGAAATAGCTTTTATAAAATGTATGCACTCATGTAATCTAAACATCTAAATATGTCAGCTTAAACTTGTTTTACATTAAACCTGCTAAGCCAAGAAAAAAAGATAAATATGAGAAGCCCAAAACAAGTTATTGAAAACATAAACACAGGTAACGCTACAACAAAACTGAGTCAAAACACTCAAAACTAAGTGTTTCAATGAACGCAAGATTAATGCGTGCCACAGAAGCAGCTGTCCACTGTAAAGCGGAGTGGGCACAGCATGGTGAAAGCGGGAAGTGGTGCACAAAACTGAATTAAGAAGAGTGCCCAACTAACTGTATCTGCATTCTGCATCCCTTTACATGTAGGTGACCTTTCCACGCCACTTACAAAATTTGAGTACAATCAGCCAAAACTAAACTGTAAAACAGGCCATGCCCACTCGCACATGAGGGGTGTGCAAAAACATGCCTGTAATACATTATGCCTAGATAGATACATTAAGATGAAAATGTGTTGTGTCTGTGTGTAGTGGCATGACGTGACATGACTATTATCAATACCTGGCAGTACAATTATCATGATATTATCATTATTGCAATTGTAATGAATAATGATATTGAACTTTTCTTCTCATTTTATATAGCCAAAATACCTGAATTTTTTAATATCAAGTTTGCGTACTCCAAAATCGTAACTATTATGCTTCCTCCAGTACCTAATAACAAGGCCATCCCTAATAAGTTTGAGCAAGACTATTATCCATTAGATGTAGGGACGATCATGACCACTTGACTAAAAAATGGTTGACTTCGTTCTTACGGTTTAAGCCCGGAGAAGGACCGCTCCGGTTGTTTTTCAATAGAAAAACACAATTCTAACGAATAGTGTTTGTCTTTTCAAACAACCTGCGGTTATGTAGCCTTGGTTCTTACAAGCCTATTAAATCACAACACAAGGGGAGGGGCACTGCAAAAGGGCGTGGAAATCGCCACATTTGTCCCAAGATGTTTAATGGATAATAATCGGCATCTAAATATCGTCGTATTAGTATGCGAGGTCACCAAAGAAAAAGTTAACATTATTCATCAAATATCAAAGCAAATTGGCAATATCTAGCACAACGAAACACATAATTCAACACCTAACGAGGCCGGCCGATTAACCGATACCACCATGGCGACCGCTCAAGTCCAACTGGCCGGCAACTGGCCAATCAGGGAGCTTGTTTGTCATTTCTGGGTGGGATTAAAAAACATGCCCGCCGACATCAAAACAACGGTGCGTCAGCTGATTATTGGTCCTCCGATTCAGGAGAAATTATTAACGCGGGAACGCCGGCGCTAAATAAAGGCGGTAGGATTCACGGCTTCGCATGATCGTGTGCAATGTTTTTTTATAGTATCAAGCGAGGGGTATTGCCGGAGTTTTGCAAATAAATATTTTGCTCTCAGTTTCGCTATGCGATCGTGAACACTTTATTTTCATAGATACGATATGAAATAGGATAAACAGGCAATACCATAGGCCAACCCAAGGCTATGTAGGCCGACCTTAGACTTCGCATAGCCATGGACATTGCGAAGGAAGGTACTCGCCGATCGTATCACGATACCACGGGCAAGATATCAGACTTTTGGGAGTTTTGTGTCGCTGGAATGTATTTTAAGTGCTAAGAAGGAAAATAATTCAATTAAATGATATCATGGACAATGGACATGCCATTCCAAGCATATATTTGCCTGGCTTCGACAACCAGATAGCCAGGCTTATTTCACGAGCTTCTAAAGAGGTAGTGGATTTAATATCGTTTCTATTACATTTGATTGATAATCCTACATATCAGTAAAGCTGCCACGTTATCATTCTCGGCGAGCGATTACCGGCACATCGTACCAATGCCAATGCAGCGTCGAGCGTCCGATGGTTTACGATAGGATGGTTTACGACGGGCCGGGCGGCGGGCACCGGGGCACCGTGCCCCCTTTACTTTTGGCATTTTAACATTAGCCCTATGGGCGTTGCACGGATATAATGGGACCAAAAGTCGGAAGTGCCCCCCCCCCCCCTTAATTGAAGGTGTTCTGCCGCTACTGCTGAGAGGCCGTGGAAAATCGCTTTTAAAATAAATGCCTATTTTATGATCTACCACGATTCGTGGGGCTGACTAGTACCGACGGGGATCCCACAAACACGACGGTCACATTCATTAAGCATGATGTAGGTACGGCGTAAAGCACCACAACTCACTCCAAAAGCGCAACCTTCTGAGATATCTTATATTTAGTTTCAATGCTGGTACTGGTGCAGTTTCAATGCTGGTACGGGGACCAGCAGTTGCTACTGTACACGAATCCCTTGTCTAGCCGTTTGTCCTGTCCAGTAACAACCGATAACATTGATATCGACAACCGGTCCCTGTACATAATAAAAACATAAAAAACATTGGGACACAAACAACTGGAAACTGTTGGTACTTTCGCGCATAGGCGCCGGAACGGGGAGGGCACCGGGGCACCGTGCCCCCCTTTTATTTTGGCATTTTAACATGGGCTCTATGGGCGTTACATGGAAAGAATGGGATCAAAAGTCGGCAGTGCCTCCTCCCCCTTCCCCTTAATTGAAGGTGTTCCGCCGCTACTGCTTTCGCGCACGTAATACAACGACGCTGGCAATCAACAAGTTGCAACATACGCCCGAGATAATAAGTTTCAGATAACAACGCCGGCCAAGAGGTGCGCCGTCCGAAGGCTCCAGTTGAGCTGGGCGCAGGTACTAAATAGGGAAATCCTACATTCATCTCGCCGCATTTAAGCGCACCAATCGAAAGACGACAGCGTGACCGCGCTGACAGGCAATCAACCTGGCCACATAAAACTAGCTAGTGCAAGGAAGATGTCTATATAAACCACTGGACCATGCAAAGTGTTCATGTAAATAAAATACGAGTAAAGATGACGCGTTTGAGGGCAGACTGGCCAAACAGTGACGTTACACGCGGATCTCAACACTGCACAACCCATTCATCAAAAAAGATCTCGTGGATCCCTATATACGTCATAACTGGCCCTAGTACGAGGGTATATAGCCATGGACGTAAATGGCCGGCTTAAGGCACAGGATCCCAATTGTCATCCCCATTACGTGGTCCCCAGAAGTCGCCAGGCCGAGAGCCAATGGCAGTTAAGCACATCTTACACGTGCCGACAAAGGTGACACAATGAATCAAATAATGAGTCCGTTAATAAGCCTGCCTAATTCTGCATGTAGACTGCTATTTACCACCACGGCGGAAGGCTAAAACGCATCCATACAGCTCAACATAGGTGTCAATTTCCGCCGGGTTGGGGGTGCTCAAGCTCTCTAAATTCCCCTCCGGCTCGCCTGGCTTGGCTTTGGAGCCCCAACAGACGGTGCGGGTCAAGGTCACCGCTAAGGCGGCGGCGGATTTGCTGCGCCCGGGCAGTGGGCACTGGGCACCCTCAATTCGGTAAAAATCGACACCCATGCAGCTCAACATGACAAAACGCTGCATACAAGCGCACGTCCTCGCATTTAATTGGCGCATTTAACTGCGTCACTAACCTTGTACACTGTACAACACTGGTGAGATGACTGTCCGAAGGAAAACTGCCGACTTTGGCTGGCAACATTCAGGGTTGGTGACTTATGTACTGAGTTCGGCTGGCTGACAGCGATGTGACTTCAGGACCGGTTAATGAACGGGCCATCCTAGCCCCATACTACAGGAGCCCAGCTGGTCTTGGCGAGCGGCGGCGACTGGACGAGGCTGGACCCCTACTACAGGAGCCCAGCTGGTGCTGACGAGCGGCGGTTACTGGACGAACGGGTCAGCCTGGACCCCTATTGCAGGAGTCCGGCAGGTCTTGGCGAGCGGCGACGACTGGACGAGGCTGGAGTCCTACTGCAGGAGTCGAGCTGGTCCTGTCGAGGAAATAGTTCACCTTTAACATGGGATTTTAAACTGAGATAGCAGTCTGATAGAACAGATATGCGTAAGCCTTATATTTGAACCGTTTGAGATATTCACCTTTTATCAGTGAATATTGGTGCTTAAATTCATGTTCTAGTGCTCATTTACAGCTAGCAGAAACCTCTTCAACACACAGTGGCCAATCAGCGATGAGAGCACTTCCAGGAGCAGAATCCCTTGCAGCTGATAGGTTGTTCAGCTGTTAGTGTTCATAACTTTACTCATTAAAATAATGAAATCCCTTTAGAAGAAGTGTGTAATTCCAAGTCAGAATGCATTTAAATTTTATTCATCACATTTTTAACACATCTTTTTAAATTTTATTCATCAAATTATTCACAGAAGGTGAACAATTTCTTTTAACACTTACCTTGCTTCAATGGTGACATGTAGTTCTTGCAGCAGAGAAGGCACAGCATTTGGCTGCAACTTCAAATATTTACTTGTTGCTATCAATTATTCAGTTTTGAAATGCATACAGGTACAGCGAATCTTGGGTTCTCCTGTAAGAATGCCGACGTCACCGCAGAAGTTCATCCAGAGCTTGCGCCTGAAAAAGGGCCAGGTTTAATAGATGAGTGAAATGAAGACTTTTGAATCATTTTATTATTATACCATAATCACATTTTGCCTAATTTGTAAGAAATAGGTTTAGGTTAGCAGAAATAGGTAAGGTTTTGACTAGACCCCCTGGGTCACAACAGGGGATGACACCCATGATTGGTGGGACCACCAGGCACCAGCACTGGCATAGTCCGTTCTGACCACCGCACACCTATCAGCCCGAGAGCACACTAAATTGCATGTCAAAGCTCCATTAATGCTTTTTTCAATTTTGGCCATCCATTTTGTTGGGTCCATCATGTCCATCACCAAGCCACATTTAAAATGCACTACACTACATCCCCCACCACCTGACCACACCAGGCCAAAGCCGCACCGCGCTACACAAAATCCGCACTGCACCAAGCTAAATCCACGCTACACCAAACCCTCACCAGCCGGACAAGCCGGCACAGACGAGATCTTGTCGAAATTACCATGCTTTGCAGAGTGCATACTGGCCTACCTGAACCTCACCTTACCCAACATATGAGCCTGACTGTCCTAAGCACTGGGAGCTCATTGAGACCAGGCCCCACAGGCCTAGTGGCCTCCTAAAATCTGATTTCCATGTGGTAAGGTGAGCTACCTATTTAAGAATCAGAATGGTGATCGGATATCAAACGCGAGACAAGACAGCAATGGGCAGTGGGCGGTTCATGCAACAATAATCATGTTTCCTTACCACAAGTATCAAAGCAAAAGCAAAAATGGCTACCTCGATAGGCGTTATCACAAGTGTATTCGCGGCCATTGGGGCGACGTAAGAAAAGAAGAAACCAACTGGCCCCAAGAACTTTAAATTATCAGTTAGCGTGCACCTTTTCCTTGATGTGTAGAGAATTTACCATTATTTGTTACAGAAAATTGCATTTAAAATCTTCCATTTATGCTTTTTTCATCGTTTGCACAATATGTTCTTTTACTAAGCTAGAAACACTAATTAGAAATAGTTCCCGCATTATCAAGAACAATAGGGAAGGCTTGAGGTGAATAAAATAATTCAAATTGTTTTGTAATCTATGTGAAGGCACTTCTAAAATTGCCTGTAGAAATATTGAAGGCAAAAGTTCAACTTTTTCACAAGACGGATGTCTATAAACCTATTTAACTTGTGACAACTCAGCCGGTATTTCGTCGCCTACAGCCCAGCTTTCCCTAGTGACCGATAGAGGCGCTGCTATCGATGTCCGCCCGTGCCGCCTAACGTACCTATCGAATTCAAATTTCACTGGAACCTCACCTGCATGGATCTTAAGTGAAAGGTACATCTTGATGCATCTGCACGAAAGAAACATCTTGATCCACTCATCTCAATCTTTTTTTCTGCATCCAGGGCATGCAACACTTCTGGTATTTTTGGCACAACTTACTCGACTGCTGAGCTCAAATGCAAATTGCAATCACGGTCATAAAATACCTAGGCACTGAATATTGAATCGCAATGTATATTCAGTCGATGTACCCCTCGTTCGATGTCTCTCGGACGACGAAGATTGTACGTCGTCCGGCCAATCCCGTTCTAGGTCAACGGGGGCTCGGCTGCGATTATGGAATATGATTGGCCAAACGGCGTAGGATCTTTGTCGTCCGAGAGACATCGAACAAAAGTAATGTCGCTACTGCGCCATTTATTGCATCGAATTCGCCCCATAGAAGCACGTGTTAACTCTCTCCCATAGGGCCCTGGGTAAACTCATGTACACAATCAGCTGACGGCATGCCTCCCGTGTCCTCTGGCTTGAAGCTTCGGCTCCGTGTTACCTTAGTATTCTATGACCGTGAGGCAGGGATGGAGAGCAGCTGTTGAATATGGTTAAATATGATCCGTTCGGTCCTACCGAAGCGGTCAGCCAGCAGTTTACATGCGGCAGCATAGTTATCTGCACTCAATGGTAACCCTGCAATGCACATGGCTGCCTCCCCATCCAGCAAGGATCTCAAATATGAAAACTTAGTCACATCGGGTAGGTCTGAGTCGTGTACAGCAGCTTCAAACATCTCCCAGAAAGACTGCCACTCCAGCACATCACCCTTGAACTTTGGTAAGTTCAGCTTTGGCAGCTTCACATTCTGACTGCCAGAGACACCAGTCTCAGACCCAGTCTCCCCCCGAGCCACCACCTTGTTCACACTCGAGATAACACCAACTACAGAGTCACGGAAGCATCCAGCTTTCTCTATATCATCCAACATTTCTGACTCAGATTCAATCATCATCTCCAGATCACCCTGGATCTCGTCCAGCGTGTTGAGGCGCATCTCCAGTTCTATCTTAATGTCTTTCAACACATCACGATCAGGCTTATCTTCCTTCATGGCCTCGTTCGCACGACTGATAGTCCGTGTTAGCCACCCTTTGGCAGCCACTCTCCTCTTGATAAGTGTTGTTAGATCTTGCGCCATTGCCACAACTATCAGAAACACAAGTTATGGTCTTTACACATCAAATTAATGGCTCAAAGAAACAAACAAAAGTCCAAGAAACCAATCATGAAGCTTCAGCAGGTTTAGGATCTCTTCTGCACTCAACGAGGCTTCACCACAGTCACGTGGTCTCAAAAACCAGCCAGGGCCACTGGTCAACACGTCCAAAGTTCCGCCAAGGCCAAAACAACTCAAAATGGCCTATCCTTCGAAAGTCGGAACTTGGAACACCAGGCCAGGGCTTCAGAACCTGGGTCAAGGTCTATCCTCACCAATTACCAGGCTTGACTGATCAACTTTTATCACTTTAAAGGTAGTGTGCCACCTTTGAAAGATTTCCCATTTTATTTTTCCTAGGATAAGAAGCTTCTGTTTTTACATAATATCGCAAAAAAAAATCAAAAATGGGCCTGGAATAGTGCCTTTTTCGCCTAAAAGTTTTTCGGTTTTTAGATATGTATAACAACTGTAGTGGGCTCACCTGCAAACAGGCGTCGGGCAACAATCGCGAATGCGGCGCACTTGTGACAATAAGCAAAGGTCATTATAGTGTTACGACCATACGACGTACGGGAATGAGTTATCAGCTGTCTAATCGTAGACAACACAATGTCGAGCCTTAAACTGTAAGCCCGTATTGGTATTGTTTCTTTTATTTGGCTGTCGAACATTATTTATGGTTTGAAATATGATTTTATGTAAAATAATTGATATGAAAAAGCCGTCTTATAAGTTATGACCCCATTTCACCACACGCAAGTGGCAGAAATGACAATGATCAGCTGACGCATTTTTCTTGGCCGAAGTCAGAGCGCGCGGCCCGACGCACCACGCGTATTTGGAAATTCCGACCTCGACGAGCATCAGAAGCCACCTAACAGGCGTGTTCGAAACCGCAGGAGATGATGATGAACGGGTTTATCGAAACCTGATTGGATGAGCATATCGGTAATAGCGATTTCAGTGTGTGCATTTATTGTTCATAGTGGTGTGAAATGTGGTTGGGGTACGACCGACAACCCGTCGGGGCGAATTTCGCACTGGGGTACTCAAAATTTGAAGAATTTAAGACGTTTCCATGAGTTTTGAAGGTATGGATAAGTTCTAAAAATCCGGTTCTCCTTATCTGGGCCATTAACTCCATACGGTCCAAGAAAGCTGGCACACTACCTTTAAAAGAGGAAATAAAAATTCAATAATTAAATTTGTACTTCTAAACATTTCTCATTCCAGGAAAAGTCATTAGGTAATAAATGTTTTACGTCTATATTACGCCTTACGAAGTTCTTCGCGAAAGCACTTGACAGTTAAATGAACGCCGTTTGACAGTTAAAATCGGTGGCTAGTTTATCAAGATAACAATGAAGTCCCTTTCACAAGTAGAGCTGTGTAGTAGAGCTGCTGAAACAGGCTTTTTCCGAAGACAGAAAATGGAGTGCGAGAGCCTATTCAAAATGCATGTCATTTATTACAATCGCGTCAATCGTTCGCACATCCCTGTAAGCGGTTGATGCGATCGTGATTTCATGTATTTAATTAATGGGCTCTCGCATGAGATTTTCTGGCTGTAGAAAGAGTGTGTCTCAGCCGTAAGACTTGGGTGAAGGACAGGTTGTTCAACAGCTCTAAGCTAACCCCCACCCCCATAAACTGCTTACCAGCTTCGCCTGGAAGTCGCTCTTCGGTTGCTCATGCGAGCAATTACGCATTAACTTCACGCCGGGTTCATACTGCTGTTGTGGGTTCTGCCAAGTCCCGTCGGAAACCTTCCGGTCGTAACCGGCAGACGTCCCTCTAGAACAGAAGCAGATGAAGCATTAGGCTGATGACATTATATTGTCCGGGCAATTTAAAGATAATCTCAGACGGAGGTTGATGACCTCAGTCATTTTTACGTCATATTCTGCATATCCTAGACAGTGATCAAGATATTGTGTGTATCGAAAGCTTTGTCTTTTACAATAAACTTGAGTTAGTATCGTCATTTTATATCTGTCATGGATTCGTTACAATTAAGTGCTTTAGTTCATTACCAACACAGCATACCTTCCTCGTCGAGCTGCGTCCTCCGTTGGTGCCGTGTCCAGCTTCTCACGCACTGACCCCAGCGGTAGATCACGACTTTGGGCACTGGTCAGACAAGCGGTCACCACATCTCGCCGTTCACCGTCTTCGTTCACAGCTCTGTAGTGTCGCCGCACTCTTCAGTGCCAACCATGATTTGACCTGGAGCGGTACCTAGCCCACGGCTTGCTCCCACAACCGCGCGGCGCAGTGACTCTGGACCGACTTCCCCCGTTCGTCCCGTCTGACACGTCGGCACGGCCCCATTCACGATGACAGATGGCGACAGGAGACGCCCCTCAACCAGATGTGCGGACGGAACCGACGGCGGTCGGTCGTTGCTACCCCTCCCTCCCCTCCCCTCGCTGTGTTGAGGCGACACTGCTCCTACTGGCGCTTGGGATTCGTCTGGGGATTAAGTGTAAAATCCCGAGCGGGGAATTTCAACAGTTCCCCTACTTTTCCCCAATCAAACTGTTCTAGAAAATGGGTCGGGGATAACGCACCCTTCCCCGTACGGGGAATCTGATATTTTACCCCACCGAACCCCAACAGTGGGGCTTGATTGGGGAATGCTGCTCTTTCCCCGTACGGGGATCGGTATGATTTCCCATGTTTTTTGAACATATTACCGATACAGTCGGGGAAGGGATGGGGAACACGGACCGTCCCCCGATCCGATAGGGGCATTGTACGTTCTCCCCAAGCTTTCCCCAACAACACGGCAAACAACAGTGCAGTGCTGAAGTATGTCCCAAACGGCTTGCTGATCATAGTCACCCTGACCTGTTCATAGTCACCCCGGGTATCATTGTCACCCCGGTTTACGGTACCTTCTCAATGAGAACCTTGGTTGCCTTGTTATACTTTGTCTTCCGATGGGTCTTATTGTCAATGAACCGATGGACATAGGCACCAGGCCTCTTTCCGCCCTTCCGTGACGTTCCCTTCACAATTTCTAGAGTCCCCACTTCGAGAGGCTTGCCATCTTCATCGATGAAGCTCATATATTCCATGACCCTGAATGACAAGAGCCTTATCAGACAACGATTATTGTTACAAGACAATTACGATATAGTACGTTTCGCTGGCAAATATTACTGGTGTTGATAACAATCACGATATTAAACCAGTATAACGCCTTTTGGGGTGACTAAAGGATTATTGGCAATAATTATTGTTGCCATCAGGCCCATGTCGTCCCCTATCTCCCTGCGTGTCCAAGTGCACAGATGACGTCACACGAAGGGGCGGAGTCGGGGGCGGAGCCTGGCGCAACGGCCGCCATATTTGAATTTGTTTTATTAGAATGTATTCTATATTTTGGGTTTCAGTCAATTGTTATCGATAGTTTCATGAACGTTTAGCTGTAATATAAGTGATTTATCAAGAAAAACACATATTCTGCTTGCAATTTTGATTTAGGAACGACCCGCGCCTAGATTCGAACGCACGATCTTTGGATTACGGCGCAAGCATCCTAACCACTACAGTCTACACTAACGCGGCGGCGTGGCGGCCGGCGGAAATGAGGCTGCGGAGGCATGGGGCTTTTTTGCGCATTTTTGGGAAAACTTATGGGTTTAGTGAAAAACGCTTCTTAGATAATTCGAAGAAAAATGTCTCGGCTTTCCGATGATACACTTAGCTTTGTGCTAGCTTTAGCAGTTTGTTCTACAGCGATTCAAAAATCGCCCATTTGCATAGGACTTAAGGGACCCTCCCACCTTAACATTAGTTTTGAGTTGAGATAGCCAAGTTTGCGGCCAGGCTCAGAAACCACCATTTATCCTGGTCTCAACCCCCGCAGCTTTATGGTGTTCAAGAAATTTCTTCCCTTTACTTGCAGGGTGGGACCAGCGTGGTCCCTATCTCTTAACCATTACGGGAATCTGATGACGTCATCAGGCTTTCTAACGTCCGTTAAATGTTTGACTAAAACGTTTTGTAGCACGCGGTGGTATATGCTGCTTTGCGCGCAACAAATGCCGCACTTTCAAATAAAGTCGCTAGGAACAGCGGAGATCCCAAAAAGTAAACAAAAGTAAAAGTCTAATATCTTGAAAACCGGTGAATATTTTTCGATGAAATTTGGTAGATATTCGTTTTTGCTCTTTCTGAACCGAGCGACATCACTTTCATGCCAATTCATTAACTTTTTTGAAGGTGGGAGGGTCCCTTTAACACGCGCAGTGGAAGGGTTGCGAGTACTACGCCCAGTGGAAGGGGGGGGGCGGATGTCGCCCCCCCCCCCCTAAGATCTCAGCTCCCACTGGAGCTAGAAAGACGAAATTTGGAGGGTAGGTGGGGGCCATGGGGAACTCTGTTGTGTGTGAATTTCATGACCCTAGGGCCTAGGTCAATATCTTCAAGGTCAAATGAGGTGAAATGTGGTCAAATCTGCCATATGAGCGACTTTTTTGCGTTTACACGCCGATAACTCAAAAAGTTACCGGCCGATTTTCTTTTTTCTTTCACTATACAAAAGAACAAACTTTTGTGAGTATGTATGGTGAATTTCTAGATAATCCAACAATAAATACGGCAGTTAGAAGCAGGGGTGTCGATTTCTCAAAATGGTTGGGGGTGCTCAACCCCTGCACCGGGTGAAAGATTGCAGCTTTGCCATGGGGCACAACCGTACAAGGCATGGTTGGGTATCCCCATAAGGTACTGATAATCCCGGGATTTCCACTAATATTTCCCAAAGGTTGAACGTTCTTCAAAATCATTCTGCTCGTCCTAGTACTTGGCTGCCTCATTACATAAACATCTTTCCGAAAAAAGTCGTACATTTGCCGGCAGCTCGGCAGCAGCCCCACCACCTCTGTAATAAGGTGACAGAAACCGATGACCGCGGTTAGCACCGGTGCAGCAGCCCCTGCGGTCCACAGGGGCGGACATTGCGCGGGAGGCAACGGTATAGCTAGGAGGCTCTGGCGTTAATCAGACGATCACAATAATCGCTAAAAAAATGACAGGTGATCGCATTTCGATATTTATGGGTTTACGATTTTCCTCAGTGGCGTAGCCAGGTGGGCCCGTGAGGCACATGCCCCCCCCCCCCCATCAGGTTCAGGGGCCCATCGGGTTATTCGGGCCTGAGGGGCACTGCGGCGCCAATTGGCCGCTGAGGGTCCAGGTTGGCTATATTTGGACTCAGAAGGGCCCCACAGGGCTCGTAAGAACACCTCATGGGCCCATAAGTACCAACATTAAGATCTCCATAAGGGCCCAAGCCAGCCTCTGAGGGCCACTTGCGGGCCTCTGGGGGTCTTAACCGGCCTATAGAGGGCCAGCTCTAGGAGCTGCACACCCGCCTGTAATGGCCTCACACCCATTTCTCTGAGGGCCCCTATAACGGCGACTGTGAGGGCCCTCACCGGCACCCCTGAGCGCCACACCGGCGTCTCTGAGGGCCCCACACCCCTAACTCTGAGGCCCTACACCAATGCCTTTAAAAACCCTACATGGGCGGTTCTGAGGGCCCTTGACAGTTACCAGCGACCCTGACGGCCCCACACAGGTGACTCGGAGGATCCCAGCGGCGTCTGAGCGCACCATGCCAGTCTCTGAGAACCACACAAGGCTCCTGAAGGCACCGGTGACCTCTTGATATCTTCTTGTCGGCCTATGAAGGGCCCGTTCCGTAACAACAGTTCTGAGGGCCCCATGCGCGCCTGTGATGGCCCTAAACCAGTGTCTCTGAGAGCCACCACAACGGCGCCTGTGAGGGCCGTCACCGGCGACTGTGAAGCCCCCACACCGACGCCTCCAGTCCGAGGGCCCCACATTGCCATATCTGAGGGCCCCACACTAGTGCCTCTTAAGGCCCTATATCGGCGGCTCTGAGGGCCCAACATCGTAGCTTCTGAAGGCCCCACAAGTGCGCATGTGACGGCCACCCTGCCACCGGTGACATTTGAAGGCCCCACACCGGCGACTGAGGGCTCCATCGGCGTCTAAGTCCGTCCCGGTCTCTAAAGACGACCCCACAGGGTTTCTGAAGGTACCACCGGCCTCTGATGGCCCTTAGCCGGCCTCTGAGGGCCCGTCGCCGGTCTCTGGAGCCCCCTGCTGGCTTGTAAAGGGTACGCGCCAGCAGCTCTAAAGGTCCGACACCCGTGTACGACGGACCCACACCAGTGTCTTTACAACTTGACGTCTTTTTTCGCTCTTCTTCTTAAAACTAACTTTTCTTCTTTACATCTTTATTTCATGCCTTGTAAATTGCGTAATTGTTTTATTTTTATTAGTGAAAGACTGCAGAACAATTATTTTCCTCAAGCAGAGTTAGTGGGAGTTATTGAGGGACAAAATCATTGGGGGTGCCCGGAAAACCATTGGGGGTGCTCATTTGAGCATTGGGGGTGCTGCAGCACCCCCAAAGGTATACAAATCGACACCCATGGTTAGAAGCCTGCTAAGGGTAAGATGTCGCCGGCTGAAGCGGGATCGGCCGACGCGGGAAACGCGGCAATCACAATTTGGTGTTTATACACTCTCATAACTCAAGTTGTTACCGGCCGATTTTCAAAATTCTTTGACCATATGATTGCCTGTACATTTCTCAGTCTTCTCACCGAATTCGACGCGAATCTAATATAATCAGCGGTAAGGAGCGCGATGTAAAGACGGAACCGTCCCGCCCCGGCACAGTCTACAATTCAGGCGGCGCGTAACGGCTAGCGCCGGCCGCCGCGCCGCCCGGCGCGCAGGATGTTTGACTTTACACCGCTATTACTACAAAAGTTGTGAACCGATTTTCTTTTTTCTTGCACGAGAAGATCCGCAATTCAATTCTGGACAGGTAGCCGAAATTTCACATTAATATTATGTTTGCAGCGCGAGTTATTGGCGAAAAACAGGAGGGGTGGGCGAAATCCGCCCCCCCCCCTTCCACTGCGCGTGTTAAACGGGACTTCAAGACTTGCCCCCAGATGACGTCACGAGCTGACGTCACGATCAGGTAGAATCGCCGGACGACCCTACCTGGTATATAGGGCCTTGGTTGCCATAAGTAAATAATGTGCCTCAAAAAGTCATGACACGATTAACATTTATCTTTGTTCTTATTTTATGACGCAGGCAAAAAACTATACGTGTTTTGATCAACTGTCACGTCATACGTGTAATGACAGTTAAAGGGACTATCCCACCTTTAACCCTCGCCCGTAAACGGCGATCTGCCACCTTCGCCCATGCAGGGGGGGTTGGTGCGACCCCCCCCCCCCCTTGGCGTTTGAAAACGGAGCGTCGTAGAGCTTAGCGGAAAAGACCAACGGATTGCTCTCGCCGAGATCTCGCGATTGGTGGTATATTTTTTGGTCCTAGGTCAACATTTGACCTACTTTTGACCGGTCAAAGGTCAAATTTTCGGAAAAATAGACTTTTTTCAACTTTCCGCGGCGATTGCGGCAAAACGGTGGGAGATATCGACTTGAAACCTTCACTATCGTGTTCCTTGATCAATTCTCTATCGTTTGGTATGTATTTCGTTTCCCTAGCTCTAAAAATGGCGCGTTGGGAGCGCCGGAAGTCGGCAAGGTCACAGTCGGCGGCAGAAATTCGAAAAATCAAAATTTAAATTTTTGAAATCTGATTGTATTTTTGGATTTGGGAGGTCCATTTGCTCCCTATAGAAGCTAATATTGCTGCATATTCCCATTGAGGTGACAAGAATAAGCAAAATAGTGGTTCGGGCGCTTTTCAAAAATAGTACCGGACGCTGTTCCTCTTGTGACGTCATAGCTCCGTGACCTGACCTGACCCGGTCAAGTTTCTTATACCATATGATAGCCAATACTTGCCCTAACATGCATGGGAAGTTTCATCACGATCCATCAACCGATGTCCGTACCACCGGCAGGAAACCTCGGGCGTTGGCACTCAGTTTGTGAAAATCCGGCCGGAGGCTGTTCCCTTTGTGACGTCATAACTCCGTGACCTGACATGACCCGGTCAAATTTTTTTTTATCAAAAGATGCGCAAGGTTTGCCCCATAAGGTACCCAAAATTTGGCGGCGCTGCGCGCCGCCGTTTTTGCACTATTTCCGAAAAACCTCAGGGGGGGGTTGCACCAACCCCCCCCCCCCTACATGGGCGAGGGTTAAGATGGGGTTTGAGTTGAGATAGCCAGGTTTGCGGCGAGGTTCAGAAACCACTATCTATCTAGGTTGCAACCCCCGCGGCCTCTTGGTGTTGAAGAAACTCGTTCCCTTCATTTGAAAATGGGCCTTGTACAAGGCCCTATCTTCAACATGGAGCGACCGTTAGTGTGACGTCACCTCGTTTAGTCATTCTGATTTAAATGGGTTTGTTCGTTGAAAAATCGCTTAAAACTTGGTCTGAACTTTGTTGTGGTGCCTACAGAGTAAAAAGAATCAGCTTTATGACAGTAATGTGGCCTGGGGGGCATTCCACGATAGATCGTACCAGGCCCGTCACCCTCATCTCTCAGATTTTAATGAAAATCCGTCCTAGGGGTAATCATAGGCCCCAAAGATGCCTGGCAAAATATCAGACTTCTCAGATCAAAACTTTTTGAGTTATATTGCATTACATTTTTTTAACTTTGGTTTGTAACGGTGAGTTTGATGGCCTATAGCTCAAGAACGGGTTAAGCTACCAGCAAACAGTAAACAACACTAAGCTTGCGATGAATCAAAAATTAATATTACCATGTAAAAATTCCAAACAAAAATTTTCATTGTTGAGCAAAAACCTTAATCTTTTTTCATTTGCCTCTAATGACCTTTGGGACCAAAATTTTTTTCAAATTTTTATTTTTTCAAAATAAACTTCATGTCATTGCAAATCGACATGCAAAAAATTAGAAAGATGTTCTTTCTATAAAATCCTCATTTTCCCGCAAATAAAATGGGTTTCGGAGGGGTTGATACGACCCCAGCACGCCGTTTCGCTTCTAATAGAGCTAGAGCCTCGCGGAAAAAACGAGCGTGTGTGCCGCAACAAGTCGCAGCGATTGGTACCCGATTTTAAGGTCTCAATTTAACCGGTAGCGTCTGAGGTCAGGTCAAGCGACTGAAGTTACTGGTTCGGTTTTTAGTAAATAACTTCGCAAAAAATGGCCGCAGAGCCTCGATTTTGGCATCATTGTGCTCGCCTAGCTCAGGTGCATCGAATGGTATACGTTTTGCTAGGGTGAGGTCAACTTAAAGGAAAAGGGCCACCTTTAACATGGGGATTGAAACTGAGATAGCTATCTTGTAGCCCGTGTCCGAAAACCTGTCTGACTACCTCCTTACGGCCGATTTCGGCCTCCATTCGTAGTTATCGGCAATTTTAAAAGAAAATACGCCAGGAATGCGTCCTTATCCCAGGAATGCGTTCTTATCCGACAATACAGCCACGCGCGGCGAGGCTTTGGTTTTTTACCAATCAGCTCCAACCAGCTCAGCTTTAACCAATCAGCTTATCTGACACAATCCGACGAGTCTGTCTTCTGAACGCTGATTGGCTTGAGTGTGACGTCATCGCTATGCCATCATACAGTAGGTGCCGTAGAGAGTATCAACATAGTACCAATATGTTAAATAGTTTTAAATACTTTTTCGTGAATTGTGCACTTCTGGCACCAGTTTTAAAAAGAAAATGAAAAATAATAATGTCAAAATGAAAAACAACGATATCTTCATATTTCACGAAGGTGGCCCTTTTCCTTTAAGCAGTTGACCTCGGATCAAGTTCAGGTCAGAGCCCCTCAGGTCACGAAGCTGGGCAAAGGGTATCATATGGCATATCATTCGATTCGGAAGGTCTTCCCGAGTCCATTGGTGGCTTTTTTGACTCTCTAGCTCCATTTGATCGGGAGTTATTGACGAAAAACTCGTACGACCCTAGTGACGTCATAAATGACGTCACGCAAGGTTACCAATGCAAAAGTAAATCATTGGACTTTGCAAGGAGTGCATGAAATCACGATACCATGTACGTGGGATAGTTTTAGATCATTCTCGGCGCCAAAATAACAGTTTTTATATTTCCCCATTGATTTATAACAGTGATGTCACGTGACCGACCTGACCTCATGTAACCTTGAAAAATTCCCAGATATACAAGTTGTGAGACCTCTGAACGACACCATGTATGCGTCCTGTAACTTCCATCTCGGACAGCTATGGTCGTTGGCGTCCAAAACAATGTCAGAACCAAACAGCATTTTTCACCCTCGCGCTTATAGGAAAGAGGTTGGATGAACCCTCTTTTCACTTTTTTCAGATGACTCAGACTTCAATTGAAATTTCAGTGACCTGTGATGTCACTAGGCAGCTTTACCACGCCATTTGTAAGCTCCCCTCCAGAAATCACTATTCGAAACCGTTATCGTGACGTAAAATAAATACATTTATAGAAAGAACACCTTCCTAATTTTTTGCATATTTGTTTACAATGAGCCAGATATTTTTCAAAGAAATAAAAATTCAAAAAAAAATTGGTCCCAAAGTCCAAAAAATACAAATGAAAGAAAACTCGATATGTCATATATAAAAAAGCGTATTTTCGAAATTTCAAAAATACATGTTAATCTCTGTTTCATTGCAAGCTCAATGTTATATAACATTTGGCATTTGAATAATCCGTCTTAGAGTTACAGCCCGCCAAACTTAGCGCTGCAAGCAGGATCCAAAAAATGTTATACACCATAACTCAAAAAATGCCTATCTGATAAGCCTGAAATTGTTACAGGTGGATTCAGAGCCCCTGATTACCCTTGAGACCAATAGGGTTGGGACCTATCTGCATGCTCTGTATGTTTTGGTAAAATAAGAAAGCTCAGAATTTTTAATGATTTAATTTAAAATCAATTTGTTAAAAAATGCCTAGTTAGCTCAAAAATTGATTAATTGTGACTGAAAACAACTTGCTTCTGATTGGTCGGGCTAATCATGACGTCACATGTAGGTATATAGCTGTCTGTATATTTGGCGCAGTTGAGGCATACATTTTCTATGTATTTCCCTATGGTAAATCGGAGTGATTGGTCGTTTATTCAGTGTCTCTTTATTTTGCGCTGGTATTGCGTGGCTAAGAAGTTTTATCAAGAATGACATATACTAAAATGTTCCTTTAATAGTGGAGCTTCAATATCTGTGAGTTTTATTGGCAACCGAAAACTGATTTCGCTGTTATTTTATCTGGAAATTACTCATTTTCTAGGTCAATATTCAAAATATTTTACGGGAACAAGTTGGCACTTCTCTTGATTTTTGCACTCAAATCGCGTGCGATTCAACTGTATTGGAACTTGCAAAGAAGCTTGGTGATTAATTAACTGCGTTGTTATGGCACTGTTTGCAAAGCACGGATAACGAAACTGCCAAAGATTTAGCTACATAGCAATGCCTCAAGTAATACGCAGGAGGGACAGAATTCAGAGTCCGATCGAGAAGAATCGGTGCAAATGCTACGAGGACCAGGCAGCTCTGATACGATACGATGGCTAGTCGTCTCACTCCATTAGACCAGCTGATTCCTGACAGCACCGACTCAGATGCAAAGATGGAGCTCATCTTCCAAGCCAGAAACCAGTTCTTTGATGGAAGATGTGATACTGCCTCTGTCTCTGCTTTGTTGGCCACTTTGGACGGGGCGGAGCTCCGCTCCTTGCGTGAGCGGCTATTCGCCTGTCATCCAGAAATAGTTCCTTCGTTTGCTGGCCGTTCCCTGATTAGGTGCAATACGGGGAGCTGTAATCAGGGAAGTAACTTTCCATATGAAAGGGGTGCAGGTGCACCCCCGTCCCCCATCCACTAGAAGTGCACCCCCATAGGCTAAGCGGCGCCCCACACGCCGCCCCACACCGATTAGCTCTATGTAGAGCAGATGGCGAGGGTGATTTCCCGGCTACATGCCATCTCGGCGTCGTGATGCTTGTGGGCTTGGAAAATGTCCAGAGGGTAGTGTGGGGGTAGGGTTGAGCTCAATAAGGTCCTTACATTTGAAAGGTTTGAACAACCCGCAATCAGCACAACATACCACAAGTTAAATAAAAAACTACCAAACTCCGCCCAACTAATATGAATAAACGTTACAGCCAAACTAATGGTCTAAATAAAAATATATCTCAAATCCTAACAGTTCTCGCGGGTGATGGCTCCTTGAGTTGCTATTATCCAAAACAGATGCAAATAAACATGTTTGTATGTTATATGTATGTATGTTTGTTTTAAAAACGTTGCAGCGGCGCTGGGAACTGCAGTCTTAGATCTGGCTATGTTTAGCATCTGCAACTCTTCATATACACATTAACCCTATTTCGGACGGGGGAGGCCTTTCAGGATTTTCTTGTACAATTGTCAAACGCCGCGAGACATTCAGCTCATATTTGGTGACTTTTCCTAAATGCTCATTGCGCACATCTCAGCAAAAAAAAAAAAAATGCCGGGTCAGGTCAGGTCAGGTAACCAGAGCGGGTTTGTTGACCCCACCTCAGAAAAGTTTGCAATCACGTCAGAGCTTGAGTTTTTCACGAAGTTATTTCCTCTCATCAAGTCTTCAAAACAGTACCTGCAGTATGTGTCGTTTGTATATCTCAGAATTTTTTATCTGTGACCTGAGGTTAGGTCAGAGTCGTGACCTTTACATTGCAAGCCTATGAAAAATATTGAAATGCGACCTGCCTCGAGTAAACGAGTCAAAACCGCCCAATTCTTTAAAAATTATGACAAATTATCTAATCTGTAATGATCCAGGTGCCATTTACTGACAGGGACACCGGAGAGGGTTATCTGAGGGCGAGATCATGTGAGGTGATATCTACCAATTACCATACATCAATGCTCACAATACTTACAATATTGACAATGCTTACAATGCTGTTACAATACTTACGATGAGACCAGCAAGCACTCTGCCGTTACAGTTCAAACTTCTGTTTCGAAAACCGACGTTACACACATTCGCTGCCAGCATAACATGTATTGTTTGACAGTAACAAAATACAATTGACATCTGAACCCCAAACGGACCGCCATCCACTCAAATTTTATAACCCTGACCGGTCAGGGGGCGAATGGAGGTGGCATCTCCTGGGCATTACACTCAGCCCTTGCACAAAATATCTCACCTCACAGTGATCATTACAATATCTCCGACTTGATAGTGGATTTCAAAGTACTTGCATCAGCTCTTCTTGCTATTGCAGACGATCATCTCCTCAGGGTGATGTTGTTCGGGACATAAACGAAGATCGTTTTCGGAGTTTCATAAGTGCTACTGCAACAGCCTGGCACAAAACAGGACTTGTACGCTTTTCTCTGCACTTTGCCCTTCAGTATATCACAAAATAATTGTTTAGAATCCATCTTACGCTTCTTTCACAGTCTCCCTTGCCACCGTAGGGCGTAGATAGGTTGCTGTTGCTGGTAAGTTAAGGCACGGTAGATAGAAATTACCTCGGTTCTCAACGCCTTAATTTATTTTTATGAAAAAGAACAAAGCAATTATTAATAAGATTAGAGAAATGTTAAGATTTTAATTGTAAATTAGGCCAAATGCGTATTGGAAAGGCTTTTGCCCTTCAGCATCTTCCGATTCATCATGTTTTTCATTAGAAAATTCGAGGTTCACAAAATGTTTACCACGCGCTCAGTGTTAAATGGGAACAGTACACGGCAGACGCATCAATTTTTGACACTGAGCCTTTCATTCGTGAATGCTTTAGGATAATTTAAAGCTAAAAACAGCGCGAATGGCAGAGTGAAACAAACAACCTCTTTCACATATAGAAATAACATGTAATCGGTGGTGCGCCAGATGCGCCATTATTTGTCAACCGCAGAAGGTGACATGTGACGTAACAGCATCAAGAGCGTCTTTTTCAAGAACTTTAAAAAATATGTTTTCTATCTGTCTTCCCCCATTTCTCTCAGCATAATGCTTTTATGAGGAAACTGTATGCACCATAAATTCTGCAAAAATAGTCTGATCATTTCTATACATTCTTCAAAAATCGAGTTTCCAACCCCATTCTCGTCAAATTCCGAGAGATGAGGGTGTCAAATTGGAAAAAAGTGGTACGATCTATCGTGGAATGCCCCCTGGGGAAGGAGGTAATTTTGGGCTGTGACGTCACATATTTGAAAGTTTGTGTTTGGAATATGGGAAGCCTAAGATGTTTAATGAAAAATAAATGCCAGAACCGTGTTCCTGGTCATCCAATCTATAAAGTCGGGCACAATTTAACTGGTTTTAACCCGCGAGTTGCTGGGGGGGGGGGCGTTAAACGCCCCCACTTTTTTCGCCGGGCCATAGCAAAAAAACGGCGCGCCGCAGGCGCGCCAAATTTTGAGTACCTGTAGGGAATTGATTGAAGTTTATTGTGACAAAGTTTCAAAAAAATCGGTCGGAAAATTTTTGAGATATCGAGGTTTTAGTGACGTCATGATTTCTGAGTTTTCGACCAAAAACGGCATATGTTCAAAAAATCATATAAAATCACAGAATAGACATACACACATGCCGTAAACGCCATTAGACTGCCAATACCATGATCAATCAAATGGCTATCTTCGATTATTGATTATCGTTCCGCATTTTCCAAAATCTTGAACTAAATCTTGGCAATTTTTCGTGACTACTTCACGACCATGATACATGAATTTCTTGAATTGAAGTTTTTGAGCCAAACACGTACACATATGATAAAATGAATGTAACCATCGTGTTCTACGCCCCAAATTACCTATAAAACATGTGTCACAGGTTGCGAATATCAGTTTTGATTTTCGGGGATATGTGCCTACCCGGTTGACCTGACCTTGACCCTGACCTATGCTTGACTGACCCCTATATGGAGCTGACACTCTTGTAGGTCTTATAGGGTGAATTGTGCACCGTTTTGACGGAGTTTATGGCGAGAGGCGCCCATTGTGAAGTCCTGAAGTCCATGCTACTGAAAGCCCGATTTCAGGTGTTTGACCTGACCTTGACCCGACCTGTGACCTCAAAATTCAACTTTTAAGTACTCATCTGAAGCGTCTCGTCGCGCTCTTTCGTTTGCCGCCTCGTGCGTTTCGCTGCGCCTATTGGTTCTCGAGTTATCGGCTGGGGGCGTTTAACGCCCCCCCCCCCAGCAAACGGTGGGTGGCGAAATACCCCAGCAACTGCCGGGTTAACAACATTTTAGAAGGTGGGATAGTCTCTTTAAGAGGAACTGAACACAGACTTCTGAAAGTTCGTTCCTTACATGTATGTGTTACAGGCAAAGTGAAAACTCGGGCATTTTGCAAAATGCCTAGGCAATTTGCAAAATGCCTGACCGGCTAGGCATTTTGCAAAATGCCCAGGTAATTTGCAAAATGCCTGACCGGCCAGGCATTTTGCGAAATGCCTAGGCAATTTGCAAACTGCCTGACCCACCAGGCATTTTGCAAACTGCCTAGGCAGTTTACAAAATGCCTGGCGGGTCAGGCATTTTGCAAAATGCCTGAGTTGTGATTCATTTATTTTACCGTTTTTGTTTACCACAGGCGTTGACCACGTCGTTCCCATGTGCCTGAGCCCCAAGCACATTCAATATTTACGAATATATCCACGTCTTCGGCCACTTCCGTCGAGATGGAGCCACTACTGAATGGACTGTGTAGATTGAGCCAACGTCTCCCTATACTTTTCGTATACGGAGTTGTAGCCGTGCGTGTGTACGAATGCTGTGATGGGGCGCGGAGCAGGGCACAGAAAAAAAAAAACATGGGCGCGGAAAAACGCGGCGACCGGCCGAATATTGACCCGACATTCTTCGCTTCCCGTGCTTACTTACATCACGGCAACAGAGGGCCGCAGTGACACGGGGTTGCCACTTGCCAGCTCGATCGATAGAACAGAGACATCGTATCCAATAAGCATTTTTGTTAATCACGTGTCACGTGGAAAGAAATAAGGCCGGAACACAGCTTTTCAGCTCGCAAATCGCGTCTCGCTTCTCCCATTGCAATGCATAGCATATTTTCAGCTCCCAACACGCAGGTCGTCTCGCTTTTACGCCGCGAAATCACGCCGGATCCCGCTCGGAAAACGCGAGCGAAACGCGAGCGAAACGCAAGCAAAATCAGTCCGGCGCGAGTTGCAAGCTGAAAAGTTGAATCTGTTTCAACTTTTCAGCTTCTCTGCTCGCGAAATGCAAGCGTAATCGCGTCAGTAACCATGGAAACCAAATAAAGCACCTTGGCTTACGGCAATTTTAACTAAATACCGGCGTGGCCTCCTGCTTCCAGCACATCGGTATTCATTTGATTGACAATTTGATACGTACAACGTATTAAATTGTTTAGTTTTTATGTTTCGATGTTTAAAGAAATCTTAACACGTAGGTATCTTGTACTGCGGTCAACATAAAATGAGGAATCCGTGGAAATTTTTTTTTTCAAAAATTTCCCCTTCGTAATTTTCTTCAAAATCAGTAAAACATACCTAAATTTGATTTGAAAATGGTAACTTTTACTTCCGTTCGAAAAATCATATGCCTGGCATGTAGAATTCGGGCTGTAGACAAATTTTGACATTGTGGTCCCATTGCTTAGGATGTTCAGCGTTTCAAAGAGTAATTTCATGTATTTCCGTAAAACCATAACGACTTTGTAGACAAAACTTTTCAGAGTGGCAATGCGGGGTAATTTTCCCGGTGCTAGTGGAACAGCTTTGACGGTGCTCTCAGGATCGCTAAGCTGGAACGGCCGACTTGGTAAGCAGTAGCGGCGAGACACCTTCAATTAAGGGGGGGGGGGGCACTGCCCATTCTTTCCATGCAACACCCATAGGGCTAATGTTAAAATGGCAAAATCAAGGGGGGCACGGTGCCCCGGTGCTCCCTCCGTTCCCGGTTCCGACACCTATGTAATGATAAGGTCGTCGTACCGAGCTGGTTGGGTTTATAGCCGTTGGCGGTGGCATTGCGGCACAGTCTGTCTCCTAGGGGCTCATCAAGACACTGCGCAAAGCAGCACGACGAAGTTGCTAGGGCTCTGCTCAAACCAAACTGATAGTCACATCTCCAGCTAGTAAACACTATTAACAACTCGTTTGCAGACATCGGAGACCTATGAGATGTGAGGATTTGAGACTGAGTGGAGTTATTTCTTTGATTGCTAAGAATTTTTTAATTGAAATTAGTCGATTATTTCCTTACTAGAATAAACAGTTAACGTTTTTCTCACCACAAATAAAATGCATATGTTTGATTTAGCAGTGTATGCTAAGGAAGCACATTCTCAGTTGTGCAGGAAAATGCTGAAATAAGACCTGAGTCAAAATCATTCGAAGATAAGTCCGACATCGAGTCAGCCTAAAAATGCGTAAAAGACACATGCCATTGCTGGCGCTGAAGCTGCCTTGCCCGTAGCATAAAACCCAGGCCTCAAATTAACACCGGCCAAATTGCTCTACCCCAACGGCCAAATAACCCTGCTAGCGGGGCAATTTAGCTGCTTTGCAGACCTTTGTAGAACGACAAAATTCAGTCATAAGTAGTTGCTCTATCATTTTCAGCTTGTGTATAAGAAAGTAAAATGAATGCTACACCTGCCAGCCTTGAGAGAGTGCAGAAGTACGAGTATGTCGTCAGTTTCGAGCTACAGCGCTTCCTAAAAAAGCGGCCAAATTACCCCATCCTCCCCTACCAAAAAAACGAACCCGCTTCTTGGGCCACTTGACCTGCCTCAGAGGTCACCGGTTGTCTTGGGACCTTGAAATCGGGTACCAATCGCTGCGTCTCGTAATGGCGCACACGCTCGTTTTAGCAAAGATACTCTTGCGTTAACCCGCGCCCTGCTGGGGGGGGTGTTTGAACACCCCCCCTTGTGGTTTTTCGCGAATATCTCAAAAACGGCGGCGCGGAGCGCCGCCGTTTTTGGTACACCTTATCATACATCAATTCTACACATGTTGTAAAAATTTCAGACCAAGGTCATTCAAGGTCAGGTCACCAGGTCACTTGAAGTGACCTCACCTCATAAAAACTTTCAATGTCTGTCATAGCTACACCGAGTGACCGATCGCTTCGAAACTGTCAGCGATTGCTAAGGGCAATAGCATGTACAAAATGTATATCTCAGAATTTTGATATCGATGACCTAAGGTCAGGTCAATTTTGCGACCTCTCCATTATAAGTCAATGGGAGAAAATTGAAATGAGCCTCTTTTGGATGAAAGACATTATAAACACTCCCAAACACCGAATTACAAGTGTTTTAGACACACTGAACTTGAAAATGGTGTCCGTGACCCTTGTTTATGCCCTGAGGTCATCTCAGGTCACGAATGGTATCTAACAGTTTTTCGCAAATAACTTTTGATAGAGGCATTCTAGAGCGATGAAAACGCCTTAGATGTGTTCAGCTCGGCGATACGGATCGACTGATATGCAACATGACCCTTTCCGGTCAGGTCATGACCTTGACCTGAGGTCAAATTTTCAAGTTGACCCTTCAAGGTCAAGTTATAGTTCATTCGATGCGTCTTGACGAGAGGAACACGATGGCGGTAAAAGTAAGCTCGTACAAGGCTTGGGTCAAAAGTTATTGCAGAAAAACTGTTTTCGAAAAAATCGGCTATTTTTGCAGTTTTTGCCCCCTGCAGGCAAAACCGTTGACGTTAGGTCAAATTTGAGAGAATTACTCAGAAAGGGCGTTAATAGGGCTATCGAATGCGCTTTTCCGCGGCGCTGTAGCTCTATTGGTTCCCGAGTTATGCGTTGGCTTCTTGGAAATTTTCGACATTCGACCTGGAAATCGGCGAAATTTTGCCTTCAATGACCTCTGGTGACCTGACCTTTGCCCTGACCAAAAAATTGACCGAAGTGATTTCGTCATTATTTTTGACGCTCTTTCGAACGCCGCCTTCCGCGTATCGCTACGTGACCCAGGAGCCGAGTTAGAAGGGGGGGGGGTGTTCAAACACCCCCCCCCCAGCAGGGCGTGGAAATCCAGGACCCCCAGCAGGGCGCGGGTTAACTTGACTTGGGGCCAGCCTTGTTTCGTAGGCTGAACCACAAATAGGGGCGTGGTAAGCTTCAAAAATATGTCAAGGCATTTTGGAAATAAGCTTTAAAAGACCCATAGCCAACGCAAGATATTGCAGGGTATTGGTCATTTGGGTCATGACATGACCTGAAGAACAATGTCATATATCCGAAACAAAAAACCACAGAAACTTGCAATTTTAATCAGACGCTGAGAAAGGATAGAGAAGCAGCTAATCGAAAAAAAGCGAAAAATCAGGGTTCTAGCTTTTAAAATATTTAGTTCAGAGCAGTAAAAACTACCTGGGGGTGGTAACCATGCCGCCATGTGCGGGCGAGGGCTAAGTGGTTTCGTAGAAAACCGAGAGGAATTTCATCCAACTTCCAAATTATGCCGTGATTTAGCTACAATTCAATCCTGTTGTTGAATCTCCCACTTAATTTTTTATTCTGTAGGCATTAAACACTTTGCGTTTGTAAATTTATAGGCTGTTCTCCATTTTTGACAAAATAATGAAAATATCATGAGCAACACGTTTACTCGAAAACAAGACTGCAATGCCATGTTAACCCTCGCCCACACATGGGGGGGAGGAGGTGGTTGCCACCCCCCCCCCCCCCCCTAGGTAGTTTTCTGCTCTGCACTCAACATTTTTAGAGCTAAAAGCCTGATTTCGTATAGCTGCTCCTCTATCCTTTCCTGATGTCCACTGAAAAATTTTAAGTTCCTGTAGTTTTTGGTTTCGGGAGATATGACCTTGTTCTTCAGGTCATGTCATGACCCAAATGACAAATACTTAACCCGCGCACCGACGGGGGTCTGCGCCAACTTAGTACCGACGGGGGGGGGGGGCGGATGACCGCCCCCCCCCCTGAGATCTCGAGAACGAAGCAAGATAGCGACAAGCGGTAAACGGCATCGGATACGCACGGTCAAGATCTACAATTTTTACAAAGGTCATTTTCAGGTCAGGTCAAAGATGACGTCACAGGGGTCGAAAAAGTCAAAATGGCGGCGCTAAATATGGAGAGAGTTTTTCTCGAATAACTTTCGAATTAGTCAAGATAGGAACAAACTAAGGGCATCATCGTGATCCTCTCGTCAATCCGCATCGAATGATATATATGTTGACCTCGAAAGGTCAAGGTCAAAGGTTGACCTCAGGTCACGTGACCTCGAGGTCATCATGTATATCATTCGATGCGTCTTGACGAGCTGAACACAATGAGACCATACACGCGTCTGTATCTTGTTCCTGTACGGAGTTATTGGCCAAAAACCTTTGGTGACCTTTGATGACGTCACATGACCTCACAGCTGCCCAACAGCAAAACAGACCTCAAGGTAGTGAAGGTTGACCGTATATGAAGTCATGTATGGTATATGGGGCCATTCCGACCCGTTTTAGTGGTAAAAACAGGGAGTTGATTTTTCCCCCATTGACTTATAATGGGGAGGTCGCGAAATTGACCTGACCTTAGGTCACCGATATCAAAATTCCGAGATATACAAATTGTAGCTACTAATGACCTAATAACATCCTGCGACTTTCAAAGGCCTCCGACATCTACTGTAGCTCTGGCACGGTGACAAAGTTGCAAAAAAGTGACTTGAGGTTGGGTCATTCAAAGTGACCTGGTGACCTGACCTTGAAAGGTAGGAGGTTCAAACTTGCACACCATGTGTAAAATTGATAAGGGAATAGTCATACCAAATTTCGCGGCGCTACGCGCCGCGGTTTTCCCGCTATTTGCGAAAAACCTCAGGGGGGGCGGATATCCGCCCCCCCCGTCGGTGCGCGGGTTAACCCGCGACCGCCTGGGGGTCGGATCCGACCCCCCCTCCGTTTTTCTTGAATAACTCATGAACCGCTTGCGTTATCAACTTGAAACTTGGCATACTTTCTCCCTCATCAATTTGACGTCTCCTGTGCAATGTTTAAGAAAAAAGTTTCAAATTTTTTTTAGATATATCGATTTTAGTAATGTAACTACATGGCGTTTTCGGTCAAAAAGTGGTAAATGTTTAAAAAATCGCCAAAAATCCAGTTTTTAAGCAAATTGCAAATTAAGGACATGAAATGACGCAGCTCAACGAGTTCTTTAAAATGGCCATCTTGGATTTTCCATAAAGTGCGTGTTTCACCCCTAAAAATTCAAAAAACTATATTTTTGGAAAACAGCTAATAAAATCCAAAATTTTGAGAATTTCCAAAAAAACGGAATATATGTTATAGAGCTCTATTAGAACATTAGATGTCCCAAATTTCAACTTTCTATCTCGATTTTTGACCCCCAAATTGTAAAAAATAGCTTCAACATGCATAGAGCATGGTGACGTCATAAGCATTTTCGCGCATTAGAGGCACTTCTGAACATCGCATGTGAAAACAAATGGCACCACTAGATTCCTGGGACAAAGCTCGTCTAGAAAAGTGCATTTTTATGTCAAAAATAAAAAGTTGAAAAATTGACTTTTTTCTTAGCCCTCGTTTAGTTATGTATGGTACAAACGATTTTTTATGCTTTCAATGCACACTTATCACCAGCACAGTGACTTGGGGTCACATATAACCATTACCATCGGATTTGGCGTGAAAAATAAGCCATAAAACATGTGTCGCACGCCCATGTAGCAGAAAGTGAAAACCGTGACCTTTCGTGACCTGACCTTGACCCGTACTTAGTATGACCCCTATACGCACATGGTACCTTCACTAGGTCTTTGAGGTCATTTGTGGTGTGTTTCGAGCAGCAGCTATCGATTCCGCTGTCCGTAAGCCTAATCATGCAAAACCCCAGAATTTGACCTTTGACCTGACCTTGACCCGAAAGTTGACCTCAATCTTAAAATCTTAAGAGTGCTTTGGGAAGGTCTCGTAGAGACCTTTGGAACGCCGCCTCGCGGGGCTCGATACGACCATTGGTTCTCGAGATAACAGGGGGGGGGTCGGATCCGACCCCCCAGGCTGTCGTGGGTACGGAAATAGCCCAGGCGGTGCCGGGTTAATATCTTGCGTTGGCTATGGGTCATGTGAGCTTTGACACCTTGATTTTGGCCTGTTTTGCCAGTCTTACCTTCCACCTATCTTGGAACATGTTGTTCGACGATGTACAGATGTCAAGGTCAGGGTCAAGGTCAACCTACGTCATTTAAAATCAATGCGATAAGTAGGCAAGCTGAATTTACTTTTCGTGAAGTTTCTTTGACTGTATTTTTGGTAAAACCTTCTCATTTCATGATCTCATTTAATATGGACACATAAACAATCGGTGCACACATCATTATACACACATACACTCACAGACATGCAAACACATATCATTGACCTTGACCTAACTTGACCTGAAAGGACCTCAGCAGCAAAAACCTGGTCGGATAGTGTGACAAAGAGGTTCTAACTGGTTTGGCACCACAAAACGGCATCGTCATCGGTACCTATATGATGAGCAGCGCACTTGATATCCAACGGTGACCCAAAACAGCAACATTTTTTAGTTTGACCTGACCTGGAAGGTCAATGACTGACCTGAGAAGGTAAAACTGGTTATCATTGGATTTGTCTCTTCCCAAAGAATCTTTTTGTCCCTACCACGAAGCTCTATCTCCAACAGGAACGAAATGGCACGGGAGGATGGCACCCCCCCCCCTCCATGTGCGTTCTAGGATGGGAAAATGGCATGTGCGGGCGAGGGTTAAGTATATCCTGTGATTTGCATAACGCAAAAGGAGAAACATGTACATAGTTTACTTACGGATGGTAATCGTTGGATTATTAGATTGAATGAATTGCTAGATTAGATTGAACGATAACAGTTGTTAGATTTGCAAGAGCGGTGTTGTATTCGTTTGAAAAACTTCTGAACAACCGATTGTGACCATGATACGTGGCAAACAAATACTGACTAAAATACTAAAATTGGCTGAACAAATTATAGTTAAGTTCCAATGTGGCATGATGAACTACCTGTGTGGCATGGCATCAACTGTTTTTAAGGAATTTCCTACGAAAGAAAGTAACTTTTAACCTGTGCTGATTTTAATCAATGATCGAGGAGAAGGTCATTTAAAATATCAAAGCTAAAAAATTTTCATCGAAAGAAAGCCGCACAAAATTTTGTCATGAAACAGACGCATTGATATGCTAAGATGTCACGTGCAAAGGTCAAGTGCAATCAATAAATCAACGCGTTTCAGCCGCGATTTGGGAGCGCAGAGCGTTTTCCAAGCGGGACGCGTTTTCGACGCGGGTTGTGAGCTGAATTGCAAGTGAAAACACAGCGGACGAGGCGATTTCCGCGCTTGACGCGAGTTCGACGCGATTTGCAAGCGAGTGCTGTGTTCCGGCCTATAGTCTATATCTTGACAAATCAGCCATTTTTGGTACATTTCAGGAAAAACAGCATTTATAAACAATGCATTGGAATGCGATGAGATACATTCCATAGACTAAAAGAACATGTGTGGCTTTTCCAGAAAAGCAAGTTTTTGGTCATCCACGACCCACGTGCACACCTTTCTAATAAAAAGACGCTTAGAAATAACAAGTTTTACATTCAACGGACATGTTCATCTTTACACAGTCACAATGCATTGATAATGTAGGCGTGTGGCCCGCCAATCAAACTACCATACATCGAAAGAACATTCTTTTCTGATCAGATCTACCCAAAGTATTTCCAGAGTCAGCAAGGCTCTTAGAAACATTACCATGTTTAACCCTATTCCTGGCGGGGGGGGGGGGCCTCAGGAGCCCCCCCCCCCTGAGGTTTTTTGGTTATTTCTCCCAAACGCGTTGAGCTAGGAAGCTCAAATTTTCTGACTTTTCCTAAAAGGCTTCAACGCAACATGTCTCAAAATTTTGAGTTGATCTGACCTCAGGTCAGGTCACCAGAGGCGGTTTGGTGACCCTACCTCAGAAAAGTTTGCAATCACGCCAGAGCTAGAGTTTTTGACCGATCAATTTCTTCTCTTCAGGCTTTAGTTAGGGTACCAGTATGTACAATTTGTATATCTCGGAATTTTGATATCGGTGACCTAAGGTCAGGTCAGTTTCGCGACCTCCCCATTATAAGTCAATGGGGGAAAAATCAACTCCCTGTTTTTACCACTAAAACGGGTCGGAAATGGCCCCTTATACCATACATGACTTCATATACGATCAACCTTCACTACCTTGAGGTCTGTTTTGCTGTTGGGCAGCTGTGAGGTCATGTGACGTCATCAAAGGTCACCAAAGGTTTTTGGCCAATAACTCCGTACAGGAACAAGATACAGACGCGTGGATGGTCTCATTGTGTTCAGCTCGTCAAGACGCATCGAATGATATACATGATGACCTCGAGGTCACGTGACCTGAGGTCAACCTTTGACCTTGACCTTGCGAGGTCAACATATATATCATTCGATGCGGATTGACGAGAGAATCACGATGATGCCCTTAGTTTGTTCCTATCTTGACTAATTCGAAAGTTATTCGGGAAAAACTCTCTCCATATCTAGCGCCGCCATTTTGACTTTTTCGACCCCTGTGACGTCATCTTTGACCTGACCTGAAAATGACTTTAGTAAAAATTGTAGATCTTGACCGTGCGTATCCGATGCCGTTTACCGTTTGTCGCTATCTTGCTTCGTTCTCGAGATCTCAGGGGGGGGGCCGAATCGCCCCCCCCCCCCCCCGCCAGTTTCTTGTCCCGGCGGAGCCCGCCAGGAATAGGGTTAACGCGTGTTTACCGATAAAACCGCGCCGGGCGCCCGGCAGCCGGCGCGGTAGTCGGGCCGCTGCCTGGGGCTCAGTGACCCTGAACTCGGCAGCGCTACCCGGAGAATGTCTCACTGTGTGTCCTCCCACTTGGTGCGTATCGCTTGTGATTAACCCCTGTAAGCGGCACTTACAATAATGCTTACGCATCGTCGCTGGTGTGAGTTCGATGTCAGGCATTTTGCAAACTGCCTGAGAAAATAATTTCAGGCAGTTTGCAAAATGCCTGGTGGGCCAGGCAGTTTGCAAACTGCCTAGGCATTTTGCAAAATGCCTGGCCGGTCAGGCATTTTGCAAATTGCCTGGGCATTTTGCAAAATGCCCAGCCGGTCAGGCATTTTGCAAATTGCCTAGACATTTTGCAAAATGCCCGAGTTTTCACTTTGCCTGTAACATATGTACTACATATGTCATAAAGCTACCGATCAGACCTTACCGGGGACATCTTCGTACAGCCTCAATAGTGCCGCTTCTCTGGCGGTGTGTACGACACCCTGGGCACCTGGTGACCCGTGAACACTGCCTGCTGATCTTCACTCGGGGCACCAACAGTGACAGCAGCTCTCTGACCTGTGACCGCTTCTGAGGAGTTTGTGAGGGTGACGGCGATGTCACTGAGAACGGCGGCAGGTGTGAACATCACCAGCAAGCCGTACAGGAGCGGCCCAGCCATGCATACCGTGGCAAGGACCCGGGTGACAATGACGCGCCCCACAGCCGTGCCTCCGAGCGATCATTGCCGATAGAGCGTTCATTAGTTCGTCCCCTGATCTGCCGCCGGCAGTGATACGGTTCACCCAGGACGCGGGATCGGTGTTTTCATACATACCAGTCGGAGGGGGCGGGTGTTGACGTGTCCTGATGAGAGTGTAGATCTAAGCAGCGGCGGCTAAGAGAGAGAGAGAGAGAGAGAGAGAGAGAGAGAGAGAGAGAGAGAGAGAGAGAGAGAGAGAGAGAGAGAGAGAGAGAGAGAGAGAGAGAGAGAGAGAGAGAGAGAGAGAGAGAGAGAGAGAGAGAGAGAGAGAGAGAGAGAGAGAGAGAGAGAGAGAGAGAGAGAGAGAGAGAGAGAGAGAGAGAGAGAGAGAGAGAGAGAGAGAGAGAGAGAGAGAGAGAGAGAGAGAGAGAGAGAGAGAGAGAGAGAGAGAGAGAGAGAGAGAGAGAGAGAGAGAGAGAGAGAGAGAGAGAGAGAGAGAGAGAGAGAGAGAGAGAGAGAGAGAGAGAGAGAGAGAGAGAGAGAGAGAGAGAGAGAGAGAGAGAGAGAGAGAGGAGAGAGAGAGAGAGAGAGAGAGAGAGAGAGAGAGAGAGAGGAGAGAGAGAGAGAGAGAGAGAGAGAGAGAGAGAGAGAGAGAGAGAGAGAGAGAGAGAGAGAGAGAGAGAGAGAGAGAGAGAGAGAGAGAGAGAGAGAGAGAGAGAGAGAGAGAGAGAGAGAGAGAGAGAGAGAGAGAGAGAGAGAGAGAGAGAGAGAGAGAGAGAGAGAGAGAGAGAGAGAGAGAGAGAGAGAGAGAGAGAGAGAGAGAGAGAGAGAGAGAGAGAGAGAGAGAGAGAGAGAGAGAGAGAGAGAGAGAGAGAGAGAGAGAGAGAGAGAGAGAGAGAGAGAGAGAGAGAGAGAGAGAGAGAGAGAGAGAGAGAGAGAGAGAGAGAGAGAGAGAGAGAGAGAGAGAGAGAGAGAGAGAGAGAGAGAGAGAGAGAGAGAGAGAGAGAGAAGGAGAGGGAGAGGGAGAGGGAGAGAGAGAGAGAGAGAAAAATAGAGACACAGAAGGAGAGACAAGACAGAGAGAGGACATGCAGATACTAACGGAACATGTAGATTGTAGATACTTCATACACACTTACAAGGGCTGTAGTCAATCCATTGTAGGTTTTTTAATGCTCAAATTATTCATTCAGAAATTGGAACAAACCATGTTGAACATAATTACAACATTCAGTTCTAATTCGGTCCATCTGACTGAGCAATCACAAAAGCGGCAACGAACTCACGGCATAAATTGCACTTGATTCGCTTTGTTCTCCACCATCATTCAGCGAGAAAGCATTGTATTAAGAAAATCCTACTTTGATTGGTTTCGCGAATCATACTGTTGAGATGATTCGAGTGAGCTTGAGGTTCAGAGCGCCCTGATTGAGGACTTTCCGGGAGTAAAACTGATGACGTCCACACACAACCTGCGGGGAGAGGAAATGTGTGAAAGAACTGAAATTGGACACACAATAGACTGCGTCTAGAAAGAATGATCAATAGCGCTCTCGGACAACTTAATATTCTTCAATGCGACTCATAGAACCATAGATATAAAAAGCTTGAAGGGCCCACTAAAGAGTTTAGTGCGCTGCTGGTAACCGTCGATCCGGTTCAATACTATGGCAAATACTTATGTTATACCTAAACCCGCGTTCCTATATTAATCCGCGTCCTGCGGGGATGTTTGATAAGTGATAACCCCCCACCCTGCGGTTTTCCGCGAATATCTAAAAAAGCGACAGCGCTAACGGCGGCACACCTCATCATACACCTTTTTGACACATGCTGTGGAAATTTCAGACCAAGGCCTCTCAAGGTCAGGTCACCAAGCCAGGTTAAGTGACCTCACCTCAAAACAGGTGCCAATGCCTGCCATAGCTACTCCTAGCGACAGGTCGCTTTGAAACATTCAACAATTGTTGACAGTAGGTAACATGAAATATATCTCACAGAATTTTGATATCGGTGACCTATGGTCAGGTCGGTTTGCGTTCTCTCCATTGTAGGTCAATGAGAGAAAGTTAAACAGCGCTTTTTTGGACGAATGTCATTATATCATAAACACCGAGTTACAAAGAAAAATGACACAATGAACCGCAAAATGGCACCCGTGACCAATTCTTATGTCCCTGGAGTCATCTCGGGTCAAAAAAGGGGCGTTCCACGACAAATCGACAAATAAAATATTAAATTTGCACCCTCATATTTTATTTTTCGTTGAAAACTGGTGTAAGGGGTTGCGATGGGCGGGGAAGCCAGCTGTGGCAAGGATTTTTTTCTTCGAACAACGGTTTCCGAGATATAGCCTCGGGCAATTCCAGCAGGTCGCGCTGCAGCCCTATGTTTGGCGGCCTATAACTCAGAAACTATTGGTTTTCTACGATAAAAACTTTGTATGGTTCAACTCACAATCAGCCAAAAAACATTTTGGCTATCTCGGATTTTCAATTTTTGAAAATTTTGATCACGTGACGTTTTGACCTATTTTTCGAAGAGTGACCTTGATATTTTCCCCACTGAAAGTTGCAATTTTGTCTGATGACGATTAAAGCCTTATCAATTGTCATTCATATGCGAAAATAAAAAAGTGGATATCGCCCTGCGTTGACCTCAGGTCAGGTCATTTTTATGACCTGTCCATTATTACGAGCGGGAGTGACAGCGAGATCTCGAGAATAAAGCAAGATAGCGACAACCGGTAAACGGTGCAGGGTACAAATGGATAAGGTCTATAATTTTTACTGAGGTCATTTTCAGGTCAGGTCAAAGATGACGTCACAGGAGCAAAAAGGAAGTCAAAATTGCGGCACTACATATAGATGAAGTTTTTCTCGAATAACTTTCAAGGTATCCCAGCTAGGAACAAACTGATAGCACCATCGTGATCCTCTCGTCGATCCGCATCGAAATTTATGTATGTTGACCTCGAAAGGTCGAAAGGTCAAAAGTTGACCTTAGGTCACGTGACGAGCGGGAGCGACAGCGAGATCTCGAGGATAAAGCAAGATAACGACAAGCGGTAAACGGTGCAGGGTAAACACGGATAAGGTCTATAATTTTTATTGAGGTCATTTTCAGGTTAGGTCAAAGATGACGTCACAGGAGCAAAAAGGAAGTCTAAATTGTGGCACTACATATATGAAGTTTTTCTCGCATAACTTTCAAGGTATCCCAGCTAGGAACAAACTAATAGCACGTGACCTATAGGTCACGTGCTAATAGGTCACGTGACCTAAGGTCAACTTTTGACCTTTCGACCTTTCGAGATCAACATACATATGTTTCGATGCGGATCGACGAGAGGATCACGATGGTGCTATTAGTTTGTTCCTAGCTGGGATACCTTGAAAGTTATTCGAGAAAAACTTCATATATATGTAGTGCCGCAATTTTGACTTCCTTTTTGCTCCTGTGACGTCATCTTTGACCTGACCTGAAAATGACCTGAGTAAAAATTATAGACCTTATCCATTTGTATCCTGCACCGTTTACCGGTTGTCGCTATCTTGCTTTATTCTCGAGATCTCGCTGTCGCTCCCGCTCGTAATAATGGACAGGTCATAAAAATGACCTGACCTGAGGTCAACGCAGGGCGATATCCACATTTTTTATTTTCGCATATGAATGAAAATTGATAAGGCTTTAATCGTCATCAGACAAAATTGCAACTTTCAGTGGGGAAAATATCAAGGTCACTCTTCGAAAAATAGGTCAAAAGGTCACGTGATCAAAATGTTCAAAAATTGAAAATCCGAGATAGCCAAAATGTTTGTTGGTTGATTGTGAGTTGAACCATATGAAGTTTTTATCGTAGAAAACCAATAGTTTTTTAGTTATAGGCAGCCAAACATAGGGCTACAACGCGACATCCAGGAATTGCCCGAGGCTATATCTCGGAAACCGTTGTTCGAAGAAAAAAATCCTTGCCACAGCTGGCTTCCCCGCCCATCACAACCCATTAGACCAATTTTAAGCAAAAAATAAAATATGAGGGTGCAGGGCACTTGTCGATTTGTCGTGGAACGCCCCAAAAGGTAAGTGTAACAGTTTTTCGTTAATAACTTTTGACAGAGGCATGTTAGAGTGATAAAACACGTCATATGTTTTCAGCTCGACGATACGGATCGACTGATATGCAACACGACCTTTTCCGGGTAGTTCATGACCTTGACCTGAGGTAAAACTTTCAAATTGACCCTTCAGGATCAAGTTATTGTTCATTTTATGTGTCTCGACGACAGGAACACGATGCTTGTAAAGATAAGCCGGTACAAGTTTTGGATCAAAAGTTGTTGCTGAAAAATTGTTCCCGCAAAAGGCGTCTATTTGGGCAGTTTTTGTCCCTTGCAGGAGGCAAAAACCAGCCATTGTTCCTAAGTCAAATCTGAGGCATGTTAGTAAAAGGTCGTTAAAAGAGCTGTTGAATTCATTTTTCCACGGCGCTGTAGCTCTATACGTTCCTGAGCTATGCGCCGGTTGGTCGAAACTTGTCGAAGTTTAACCTGGAAATTGGCTAAATTTTACCTTTGATGACCTCTGGTTACCTGACGTTTGACCAGACGGTAAACGTGACAAATGTAACTTCTGCATTATTTTTTACGCTCTTTCGAAAGCCGCCCACGGCATGTCACCCACTGGCGGATCCAGGGGGGGCCACGGGGGCCATGGCCCCCCCAAAGGCCTAAAGTGGCCTGTTTGGCCCCCCCCCAAAACGTAAGAAAAATTGCCAAGAAAATATACCTTGATGGAGGTTTTTAGCCACTTGGTGAAGTAAAGCTTTCCACAGCATAATATGGAAGCAATATGGTAGCAGTGAGGGTCAGTCAAAAGTTGCGCGAGTGGAGTCGACCTTCAAAAAAGACTTGTTGGCACGTGTTTATGGCGCAGTAGCTGGGAGTTGGCGGTGTTTCGCGTGGTGTGGCATCACTGGCGGATCCGGGGGAGGGGGGGGGGGGCACGGGAGCCTGAGGTGCCCCTGACAGACCCGTGGTGCCCTTGGTAGGTCTGTGGTGCCCCTGGACCCTGGCTGGCCTGTGGTGTCTCCGGCGGGCCTACTGTTAACGCCTTGAGACCCTAATTTTTCGCGATTACTTTTAAATGCGTGAAGGAATTTCAACCAAGCTCAGGACATGGCCGTTTCAAGACAGGCCGAAACTTTTACAATTTAGATATTTTATCGCCATTTCAATATTTCAGGCACTTGTCATTGACTCGTAATTTTAACTGTTTTTCCATCCTGGATAGAGGCTTTCTACGTCATATGACATTAGGCTCCGCCCACGACTGCGGCATTGACCCGTGCCCATCAGCGACCTCTGTACAAACGACACCCCTGTCATCTGTGAAGGACTATGAATTTCGCTGACGCTTCACGTGCTATGAGTCAATTGCAGCAGACGGTCAAGTAAATGTTAGGCTCTTGTTGACTCTTGTATATAGGACCAAGAGGACCATCACTCCTCAACCTACTACTCAGTCGTGCTTCGAACAAACGTTAACGATTCCTAACAAATACGATTTTCGATGTAGGGTATCTGTTTGAAATACGAGCGAGCCGTATGATGTGAAGCTCAGGCAATTAACTTATTATTGCGTTGTTCGATGGTTGCATAGCGATGTACAAATCGGCAGCTACTTGGTGACATCCGACATCCCATTATCGCATTATCTGCAACGCCATAGGCTTTAAATACAGGTGAATATTTCCTAACCTTATGTCAGTTATATGCCATCTGCCCGTCATATGCAGCTTATATAAAAAAATATCAGCGAACATATCAGCATTGTAGAAGCAATGCGCATTGAGCATTTATGACTCCTTAGTCATCATGTCGCTCTCTGGGCACTGTCAGCCAAGACGCTACGCACAACTCCGCCGGCTTTCGGCACCGCTCGACCGCAGTGGCGGCGCCACGAATTTTCGCCAGTGGGGGCAAGCTTGAGGTGACCCGACTGTTGTCTGATACGCCGATCTGCAAAATCCAATGAGCACCTTGCCCCTAGGTGTTGCCATTCAAAATGATTATGGTTTCAGGTTTCATGCATACCTACGTATTGAGCTTAACCAACCCCTGGCGAATATTTACGATATCTCGTGAACGCTTAGGGATAGAAAGACGAAACTTGCTGTACCCTATCCCCCATTAATTTGACATCTTTTGAAGCAAAACATTTGGACCTAGCCTCCTTGATAACGTCTCAGGGCCGATTTTTCTAGACTCCTGCACGACAAACTTCGACGTCACAGACGTGAACTTCAACCAGCTGCCAAAAAAAGAGTTTCAGAGATGAAGATAAATTACGAGCACGGTTGTGTAGCATTTGACCTAGACAAAATGCTTAAGTAACTTTGGTGACCTGAGGTCAGAGGTCAGATCAACGACCCCGAGCTGGAGCAGGAGCTTAAGTGTTTTTTTTTTTTCGAAAATAACTTCAACAAAAATGGTCATAGAGCTACGGCAGTGCTACCTTCGCATTCGTCTCGTCGAGACGCGTCGAATGACATATGTATTAGGTCACGTTTTATGTTGGCCTCATGTGACCTCGAATGACCTATGGTTGACTTTGACACATGAAAGGTCGTTTGTGATGATTTCCTAGCCGCTGATCACGATTCTGGGATCCATTCCGCTCTAAGCATTCATTTAGAGCCTCAGGATGGCAAAACATGTCTTAATTATTATACCTGACTTGAGTAAGTGAAACATCCTCTAGCAAGGATACTCTCTTGTGACTTTGACCTTGTAGCAGCCATGTAACGTAAGCTAAAGCACAAATACCTAAAGCACTAAGCTTCAAAACAATTAGTACATCTCGGAATTTAGTATACAAGATATAAGAAAAAGTGCAAAGTTTGTGGTAAATTTTGAGCATGACCGTGACCTTGATTTTGAATGTTATGCACATCGTCGGAATCCCCAGACTCTCTTCTTTCGTTTAACATCCATTTTAGCCGGTTTTGTGCACCATGCCGTCCTCTGAAACACGTACTTTGAGACCAACACAAAAGTGCCGGTTTTTGCCTTTGACCTTGACTTCTGACCTTGAAAATTGACCTGACGCAGTAGCGCCGGAACACCATCAATCAAGACACTGCCGACTTTTGGTCCCATTCTTTCCATGCAACGCCCATAGGGCTAATGTTAAAATGCCAAGATCAAAGGGGGGCACGGTGCCCCGGTGCCCTCCCCGTTCCGCCACTTTTGACCTGGGGTCAAAAGTTTAGATGCTTTAGAATCTTATCGTAGATACCTTTCGTTTTGTACCATTTTTGTTTCCGTAGCTGCCTTATTTACGGTGTTAGACAGGTGGGGGGGGGGGGGGGGCGTGTTTCTTTTTTCCAACCAAAGGAAGGCGCTATACCCGAAGATGCTTCTTGGTAAACAAACCAAACAAAAACAAACATAACCTAACCTCACCTGACCTAACCTACAACCTACAAACCTACAACCTACAACCTAACCTACAACCTAACCTACAGACCTACAACCTACAAACCTACAACCTACAAACCTACAACCTAACCTACAACGCGCCAAAAAGTTCGGCCGGCGGCGGGGATCGAACCCTAGTTATTAGATCACGAGGCGAGTGTGCTCACCAGTCACCACTACACCACGCAGCCAGCTGGCCGGTGAGAGGTGTAAGTCACTTTTCAATGACGCAATGGGATATTCTCCGTATAGCGCCTTCCTTTGGGTGGAAAAAAGAATTACGCTGGGGGGGGGGGGCTACCCCCGGGCTGCGGTGGTTGGGATTACCCCCCGGGCCCGGCCGGGTTAAGGTCGCGAGCAAATAAAACTATAAAACTAGATTGCGAGACACAAACCTGTGAAAGCGTTTTGTTGTTCGTTGAGATGTAAAATGGTGTATTCCTCAAAACAATAATTAGTACCTAGATCTTTTGTCCCGTAGCACTTATCTGTGCGATTCTTTCACACATGATTGATATACCAGAATAAATTCCATTAGGGCGACTCACATATATTTCCAGATTTCCAGGATATACATACCCTATCGCATTTTGTCATACCTCCCTGAGCTCAGTCTCAGTCTAAGGGTTCCCAAAAGAGGGTGATCTCTTCTCTGGCCGACTTTTGACAAACTGCCTCTCAACCTCCTCGAGGCCAAGCTCGAGGGCAGCCTTCTGGTGAATGAAAATGAGTAGGAGAATGAGTGGGAGTAGGAGATATGCGACAGACGGTCCGAGAACGAACGTTCTGTTGATGCACTTGATACGGGGACCGTCAAAAACAGGCGCACTATCATAACCGCCTATCATGAATGTTGCGCAGGTCTTCTGTTCCCTCTTTAACATCGGCCAAACTTTGTGGGGGCAAAAACATAGTCTTGCCCCCACGGCCTCCTGCCAGTGGGGGCAGTCTGCCCCCACTGCCCCCACGGTGGCGCCGCCCTTGCTCGACCGTCGCCCGTCCCCGCTCCCCGCCACAGCGAGAGTGACCGCGCGCCGGCCCGAAACCGCCGCAGGCCAAGACCACAGAGGCGGGGCTTAGCTGTGACGTCATAACGTATCACAGACTGACTGGTGATAGCCTCTACACACCGGATGAAAATCTTGCTCGAAATTTAACATTACGAGTCAATGACAAGTGCCTGAAATGTTGAAATGGCGATAAAATATCTAAATTGTAAAAGTTTCGGCCTGTCTTGAAACGGCCATGTCCTGAGCTTGGTTGAAATTCCTTCACGCATTTAAAAGTAATCGCGAAAAATTAGGGTCTCAAGGGGTCTGGCGTTAACAGTAGGGTGCCCCTGCTAGGCTGCTGATGCCCCTGGGACCTGACAGGACTGTGGTGCCCCTGACAAGCCTAAAGTGCCCCCAACAGGCCCGTGATGCCCCCGACAGGCCCAAGGTGCCCCTGCGTGATGCCGTGATGCCTGCGAGGCCGGTGGTGCCCCTGACAGGCCCATGGTGCCCCTGCGAGGCCGGTGGTGCCCCTGCTAGACCGGTGGTGCCCCTGGCAGGCCTGTGGTGCCCCTGCTAGGCCGCTGGTGCCCCTGGGCCCTGACAGGACTGTGGTGCCCCTGACAGGCCCAAGGTGCCCCTGTAAGGCCTGTGGTACACCTGCTAGGCCTCTGGTGCCCCTGACAGGCCCATGGTGCCCCTGCAAGGCCGGCGGCGCCCCTGGCAGGTCTCTGGTGTCCCTGACAGACCTGGGGTGCCCCTGACAAGCCTAGCCTGTGGGGCCCCTCACAGGCCCGTGGTGCCCTTGTTAGGCCTGTGGTGCCCCTGGCGGGCTGGTAGTGCCCCTGCTAGGCCGGTGGTGCCCCTGACAGGCCTGTGGTGCCCCCGGGCACCAAGGGGGTCATGACCCATGTGGCCCCCTTGGATCTGCCACTGGTACATATTATATTGATTTGTAATGGCGTTATGGCTTATGCAATATGCAATTGCAGGCACTTGGTATCCCTCACTTATCCCTCATTGGGGGCTCTGGCGGGCTCCTGAGGGCCCACGTCTATCTCCGGGAGCCCTAGACAGGCTCCTTTGGGTCCTTTCAGTCCACTATAGCATAAGAGGTCTCCATGCGAGTCCTACCTATACATCTGAGGACGTACCCTGACGTCTGAGGTACTCAACTGCAGCTCCAATGGTCTCTTACACTGGCGGATCCAGGGAGGGGGCATTTAGGGCCATGCCCCCTTCCCAGAGGCCTAAAGTGGCCCGTTTGCCCCCTCCCCCAAGCGATAATGAAGCACAGTTCAATCAGTGCCTGGCCCAGGAGCCGAGTTAGACCACCTCCCGTTTTACCACCTCCCGGCCCGCAAAGGGACCCAAGCACTGACTCGAAGCGGGTTAACTGGTCGACAAAAGCAATAGGAAGTGTTTACAAAGTAATATAAAGGCATGGGTCGGGTGGGCTACCATTTATATATTTTTATTTTTAGTTAAAAAAAATGTTCATAGTGTCAGGGCTGTGACGAAAAATAAGTGGCCTAAATCCGATGAGAAAACAGGATTTGGGGGTACCCTAGGTTTGGCTCCTGCATGAGTTGCCCCCCCCCCCAAAACGCAAGTCTGGATCCGCCAGTGATGTCAGTTGTCACTACATGTTCCAGGAGCCGAGTTAGAAGGAGGGTTCCCTCCCCAACAGTGCGTGGAAATCCATAGTTCATTTGATGTGATCTGTTGACCTGACTTTGAATGACTTATATTTCAAAGACAAAGAAACGCAAGAAGAAAAGTAGTAAGGCACCTATGCCAAAATGCTGGCGCTATGTACGCGTCGGTTTTGGAAGGCCAATGGCGTGCAGCGGCCGTTTACAAGCAAAAAACTTACCCATCGTCGGCTATCTCGTTGACGTGCAAAAAAAAGAACGACAAAACTTCATAAATCATAAACGTCATCGGAGAGGGGCATAAAACAATACGAGGAACACAAGAAAATATAATCTACCTATGTTATAAACGCTGTCAATAATTAAAAACATGTTGTGTAGGGGCCGAGGAACTTGGCCAGCAATGAGCTGTCAGGTAGGGCGACGCTGATAAACATGGAGCACGCCGACATTATTGGCTAGTTTACGGCAAATTTCCGCCGAATCAGGCGTTACAGCGGCGTCGCCCGGAGCCGCTAATGCTCACAGAAAGCCCCCGGGGCAGCGGCCGATCTGCCGCATTATGAGCTGGCCGCCGCAGGCCCCGCCTACCCCGTGTGACGGCCGCCGCCATTGGTGACGCCTGATGAAATCACGACGCTGATTGGCGACCGACACCGAACAGTGTGTGCCGACCGGCCGTGTTGACAGATTACATCAAGATTCTATTCATTGGCAGTTAATTGCCGTTGGTATTGGATAGAGATCAAACAGACGCCTCTGTCGGGCCGACCAGAAAGAGTTGGTGGGTGGCACTGGCGGCAGCGTGGCACGCGCGCCGGCGAGTGCAGACGGACGGACGCGATGACCCGACATCAGAGGAAGCCGGAGATTCACAGCATCGAGCGAATCCTGGGGCGTGGCGCCGCACCAGACGGCGACGGAAACGCGGAAAGTGCACCAGGTGAGGGCAGGTCACCGGACCAGCGCGAGACGCTGCAGACTAGCGAGCGCCGAGCCGGCTAGTTTTTCGGGACGGGGAGAGAAAGACAAAAACGTGCAACTGCTGTGTTATGCCTCCTTACAAGACGTGGTCAGCTAATGCCATGTTTCTATGATAATAGATATCAGTGGTCGTATCAGAGACTTATGCATAGATTCGCAAGAAACTTCATGTTTCCGCATGTGCTTCTTCAGCAATGTTCCTTCATGCGTTTTACTTTGGTGGGCGTTCTTCGACAAGCAGAATTTAAATTCAGAAACGGAATGAAACAATCTTTATGAGATGTTTTTAGTTTTAGTAAAACAGATGAGAGCTTCTGCTGAGGACATGTGTCCGTTACATTTGTCGTGCGTGCATGTATGTACATTGTACTAGAGCACTTCATGGGCCGGATAAATCCGTTATCCACGGATAAATCCGCGGACCGGATAGGATTGGATTCTAAATTTGTTAAAAAAGAACGGATATGGGCGGGCCGGATTTGGGAATTGAAGGTTGAACCCGGATCAAAACGGATCAAAATTTTAACATTCAACATTGAAGTTAAAAATTAACCTAATGTGTTAAGCGGCAGGATGATACCTAGTTTACCAATGTGGTAATTTTCATGTGGTTTTAGGTTTATAAGCATGGTTTTTGGAACCATGATGGTCTGTGAGATGTATGGCTGTCTGGTCCCTTAGATTGAATTTGTTAGTCCAGTTTTGGGTGAAACCAGTTATTGGTGAAACGGATTATTACGGATATTTTTTGGAAGTTTGGCTGCAATACGGGCCATGGGTGGGCCGGATTCTGATATTCAAAGAAAGGCGGATAATGGGCGGATCTGGATATGACTTGCCGGATATGGGCCGGGCCGAATCCTAAAAAGCCTATCCGTGAAGTGCTCTACATTGTACGTTGCGTCATTGCATTTGGTGACACGTTGCTCCTAATTAATTTTGGTTTTCTGTTTGGAAAAGTGCGGAGGGGGATGGTTAACACATGACACACCGAACTGTTGTATTGCGCTAAGGTTGTTCAACAACCTCAGCTTGTTCGGATTTTTAGGCATAAATCTAAGTAAAACTATAGTCTGGCATAGAACGATTTTATAGGCATAGAGCAATTTTATTTTATAGGCATAGAGCGATTTTGTTGCTATTTAAGAAACAAAATAGTGCACTTTTCCGATTCATTTTTTAGCTAGATGCCTTATTAACGATTGTGTTGGAATATGATTATTGTGACTTGCGTAGGCGAGAGAGACAGTTTCATATTTCCTAGTAACATAAAGTGAAAAGACCTCCAAATTTACCTGGAGGGCCCTAATTCATGGATACCTAAAATCATTGAAATTCATTAACTTTGGCACAGATGTACATCCTTATAAATCGATAAAAGCTGCAAAGAACCGTTCAATCACGTACCAAAATAAGGTTTATCACGAATAATGATAATAACAACTAAGTTATCCCTCGCCCATGTAGGGGGGGTTGGTGCAACCCCCCCCCCCCCCCGAGGTTTTTCTTAGCTACACGCCGAACCGTTTCAGGTAGCCTACTCAAATTTCCAGTACGCTCTGGGGCATCCTTTGCGCAACTTTTGGTATTTTTTTGTCAAGGTCATGTCAGGTCACGGAGTTATGACGTCATAAAGGGAACAACCTCCGGTCAGATTTACGCTAAATTGGAGATTGCTTCACATTGGTATAAATGCCGACTGACCTGATACACTGATGGATTGTTTTAGAATCACAAATGGCTGATTTGACATTGGCACAATGTCCGTTGACATTTTGAAGGTTACTAAAGGTCAAGGTAAGGTCAGTGACCTCGGTTGACCTGTAATTACTTCTTGCACTTTTATGCCTTTTCGGGGTATTTTGATGCCCTTAATTCGAATTTGCTATCCATTTCAGGCATCGTCGGTTGTTTCTTGTAGTTCATTTTGGGTCAGGGTCAGGTCAGTGACGTCACACGCCTGACGTGACCCAATGCACAAATGACCTTGCAGACTTCCCATGCTCCCAACGCATCATTTTTAGAGTTAGGACATCGAACATCGATGTCCTATGACATCGAAATACACACCAAACGATAGAGAATTGATCAAGGATCACGATAGTGAAGGTTTCAAGTCGATATCTTTCACCGTTTTGCCGCAATCGGCGCGGAAAGCAAAAAGTTAGTTTTTTCCCGAAAATTTGACCTTTGACCGGTCATAAGTAGGTCAAATGTTGACCTAGGACCAAAAAATATACCACCAATCGCGAGATCTTGTTGAGAGCAATCCGTTGGTATTTTTCGCTAAGCTCTACGACGCTCCGTTTTCAAACGCCAGGGGGGGGGGGTCGCACCCCTGCATGGGCGAAGGTGGCAAAACACCGTTTACGGGCGAGGGTTATATCACAAAACTGAAAAGATGCATGCTGTTTCCAGTTCTACGGAATATAAGGGAACAATGGATAATGTTTATAGGAGAGACTGTGTAATATGAAATGTATTGCGTTATGAGCGAACACAAAGTCTCGAGCCGATATCCCAGGACTGCAGAACCGTAGTTCCCAGCATACTATAGTCGTTCGACACTTGCTGGTGTATCTGTTACAGGTAGTTTGAGAAATAGGTGAGTTTGATAGCTCCCTAGAAAGTCTGACCCGTCCGTGAGTGTACAAACTCATTAGGGAGTTTGGAAATTCACTAGAGAGTTTGCAAACTCACTGACCGGTCAGGGAGTTTGAAAACCTCCAGAGCGATTGGGGCAAATGAAAACAAGTGTGTAGCATGTGGGTGGCATACGTGCCGTTCGTGATGTTAAAACAAAGGCTGCTAGTTGTACGGCCCATTTAACCGTTGCACGCTGACAAAAAGCTTTTAGATCAAATGCACACCATTGATACCTATTTTTGATCTTAAACTGTCCAGTGATCTAGCCCCAATACGTATGTACCGCCGCTTTAGTTAGTCATACATTTATTAAGTTCACGTCCAAATTAAATCCGTTCCACACAAGTGCGGCTATTCCAGAGCCAGGCTCAATATAAAGTACAAACAGCTCAGTTGGTCACATATGCTGAAGTATAGGCACACGTGTGGATTGCTTGTGTGGAACGGACCTATAATCGGGACGTGAACGAAATAAATGTATGACTAAATTAAGGTGCGGTACATGTTTGGGCTACATCACTGAACAGTTTAACCCTCGCCCTGGCAGGGCATTTTTCATAACACGGCCTGGCAGGGGGGGGGGGGGTCGATGCGACCCCCCCCCCTCGCGATTGGCTCCTATGGCACCTAGAAACACCAAATTTGGTAGGTAGGTGGGCCCCCTGGAGTTCTCGCCCCTGTGCAAATTTGGTTGCTCTAGGTCAATATTTAGGGGGTTTTGGGGGGTATAAATGTAAAAATTTCGCTAAAAACAGGTCAAAAGTTTTTCGCTTATAACTTTTGATCTAATAAAGATAGAGCAAAAAGAAAAGCACCAGTGAACTCAGCACGTCAAGGCGCGTCGAATGGTATACTTTTTAACTTGCTTAAGTGTACTTAAAGTTTTTCTTAAATTTTAAGTAAACTTAAATTAATAAATTAAGTTAAAGTTAAGCAAATGGCATCATATCGCATATCATTCGATTCGGCTGATCATCAGGAACACAATGATACCATTTTCTAAGCTCTAGCGTCATTATGTGCCAAGTTATTAGCAAAAACGTCATTTGACCTCAGTTGACCTCATTTGACCTGACCCATGGATAAGTACACCAAACAAAGAAGCACCAAGTGACCTGATGTTAAGTACTGTGGTTTCAAAGCACAAAAGTGATAGAACAAAGCGGATATCTCCAGTATTTTCCGAATTTAGTATTTTCCCATAGGCTTAACATTACGACGTCATGACCTCTAACTGACCTCAGGTCAGTGACCTCAAAAAAACCGAACTATATGTTATACAACTCGGTGAACTTAGCACATCCTGAAAGTTTGAAGGAAATCAGTGCAAAACTGTGAGTTGGACAGGTGCAAAAAGAAAATTGAAATTTGACCATGACCTTGTACCGGTTTTTCTGACCTGGTGACCTGACCCAAGGTCACCCGGACCTGAAATTTTCAGGTCACATGGAAAAAGGTTGCCCCATAGGCTGTGCCAAATTTGGCGGCGCTGCGCGCCGCCGTTTTTACGCTATCCTCGAAAAACCTTAGGGGGGGTCGCATCGACCCCCCCCCCTGCCAGGGCGAGGGTTAATATAAAAAAGTAGGCATTTATGGTGTGCATATGATCTATAAGCTTTTTGTCCGCGTGCGACGGTTAAATAGGCCATACAACTAGCCGCCTTTGTTTAACATCACGGACGGCACGTATGCCACCCATATGCTACACACTTGTTTTTATTTATCCTTGACCGGTCAGTGATTTTGTAGACTCCCTGGTAAATTTGCAACCTCCCTAGTGAGTTTGCTAACTCACTGACGGGTCAGGGAGTTTGCAAACTTCCTAGCGAGTTGTGGGTCACCGTGGCACTCGTTTTATGGCATATTTTGGTGAAATAATTGTAATATAGCATTGTCTTTACCGTTTGATGCCATTTAGTCAAGGCTATATTGACGATCAGGAGAACGGGAACTTTGAAAAAAATAGAGAAGATACAACAAATAAATACACTGTCTATGTATAGCCGTAATTGCAAGGTGAAAGCGTATATGTGCAATGTGTTTGTATTATGATGCAAGCACATTGTGCAGCTTTTACAACCCACAATGCGTTTCGCATGCATTCGACGCAGTATGCGTGCGTGAACATTGAGCGGGAAGCTAGACTGCGCCGCAGTGACCAAGTGTTTGGCGGCACAGTCTAACTCTCCGCAGAAGCTAACGCCGCATTGCAGTTCCCGTTCATCAAAACCTGCTCTAAGCTCAATGGAATATTGAAATATATCCGGTCAGTACTGCTGGTATTTGACCAGATTGTTGCATTTTCTGGTTTGAATTAGTGTAAAAAATTGAAAGCAACGGGATTTCGACACACGCAGATAAACCGATTCATCGTGCATGCTTGGCTTCTAACGTTCTGTTAAATTGAATCTCACTTCGCACGCATATGATGAAGTAAGTAGGAACTGTTTCTCTTCATTCTTATCACTTTGACAAAACCTGCATACAAGTCCCCAGGGTAACGTAACTTTATCTGTGCTTTGCTCGAAACATGCACTCCTGCGCATCACTCAATGCTCCACGCTGTTCTGTTGCTCGGTACGGGCGTTACTTCTGCCACGTTACAGGCAGAGAAGCTTGTCGTTTTTACCTCACATCTTCCTCCCCTCGCTCCGCGGGTGACTCTAATCCTGTCACTCACGCTCGCCTGGCGCTCTATAGGGCCGCAGCAGCCGGCAAGGTGGCGCACTGTTCACCGGGTAATGTGACATCAGGTACGGCGTGTCACATCAGGTACAACGTGTCACATCAGGTACCCAGGCGTCACATCAGGTACCATGGCGTCACATCAGATACAACGTGTCACATCAGGTACAGCGCGTCATATCAGGTACGGCGTGTCACGTCAGGTACTAGAGATGTCAATCGGATAGCAACTTTTTGGTATACCGATACCAAACCGATACCAACTTGGTATTTGGTATTTCAATCTGAATTTTTTTGGTATTTTGTTGGTATTATCAACCCTCACTAATGTATAAGAGGTTAAGAAATCGTCAATCGATAAAAAGTTGGTATTTCCCTCCTGTTCTAAAGTTGGTTCGGTTTTAGTATTTCCTACCGGTTTTGGTTGGTATTTGGTTTGGTATCTGTATTCCGATTTTCTGTGATTGACATCACTATCAGGTACCATTGTGTCATGTCAGGTACCCAGGTGTCACATCGGGTACGGCGTGTCACATCAGGAAGGCAGGCGTCACATCAGGGACCATGGCGTCACACCAGGTACCCTGGTGTCATATAAGGTACTCAAGCGTGTGTGACATTAGGTACTCAAGCGACACATCAGGTCACCAAGTGACCATTTTACGCGACACGCGTTGGCAAGCGAGGCTCACCAATGACACCTATGTCAACCGATTTTTCAGTTAGATACTGCAGTGCTGTAATTAACAAGCAAGTACTTTGATTTTGGAATTTAGAAACATCACAGGTGATGCTCTTATCATCTTACGCGAGTTTTATCTAAATTCACACAAAGATCAACTATCAAATATGTCAGCTAGCATTATGGGTAAACCCAAATGTGTGCTCTCATTCTTGCCTCATTTTGTGTCAAATGATGCAGGTATTATCGATTCGCTTGAGCCTACAGTTGGCAATAAACTTCTTTGGAACAATAAATTGAAAATGCTTTATTATTTGAACTCCCAATGCCCCTTAGCAAGCTTTACATCAACGACAAAAATGAAATTCGGTCTAAGTTGAGCTTTTAACTATCATATCATGTCTTTAGGTATCTGACACGAACTGTCATGCTTTGATACCAAATGTAATCGTGCCGAGCAAATCAATCAATAATGTGCGCCGATTCGGTCAGACTCCCCGATACACCTGGCCACATGAGCGCCACATCCCAGGAAACCGCGCCGGGCCGCATAGCTGTCGCACGCTGATCCTAATCGGGTATCGGTGTTCGGTCGGCTGTCCGAGTGTTTGGTGTGAGTGTCCCGGGGACGGCTCGGCGCCCCTCCCCGCCCCTCCGTCCGCTCCGTCAGGTCTGTTCAGAGCGCGCAGTCGGCCGGCAGCGGTCCCGCTCCGCGGCTAATTGCGCCAGTTTAGGTGTGATTTGGCCGAACAGCAAAGTAATTAGGTGGTATTAGCGGCACCAGCGAGCGACGAGTGGCTGTCTGCTGTCACCCAGCGGGTGTCCCTCCGACACGGGGAGGGAGGGGGGAGGGGGCGGCAGTACCGGAGAGGTCGTCAATTGCCGATAACGATGTAAGCAGCGGGACGAGAACTCGGGCGAAACAGATTGATTTATGTAAAACGAGTCGGTAAAATGGTCGTGAAAATGCAGGCCAATGGCCAATGTTTCTGGAGGGGCAAGAAGTGCGATAACTAATGTGAAAATGTGACTGTCAGATACCACCGCCACCGAGTAATGGGATGCTCGCTTCTCTGTCCAGTGAGGGGGGGGGAGGGAGGCTGGGTCTTGGTTTGCCGATTCGTCGCAGCTGGTCCATCGGTCCATCGGTCAGTCTTAGTCCGTTTGATTGCCATATGTTGGGCTAAGGCTATATGTAGCTTTCGTTCTTAGCTATAGCTTAGCTTCCGTGCATCGCTCGACATCGTTGGACGACATCGCTCGGGCCACCGGGCATCGTAGCCGGTCCGTCGGTCTGTCTGAGATTTGGGTTCAAGCCGTTCGGTGTTTAAAAGTCATCGGGCGTCAGGGGCGTTGCGTCGCGGAGTTCCATCGGGCTGTCGCGGAGGGGCGCAGCAGCTGCCCGAGTGTCGGACGAAGTCGAGAGCCCGCCCGGCGAGTCGAGAGCCGAATGAACGTGCCACTCTTGCATGCCATCCAGTCGGCAATAAACTGGAATTAATTTCGCCGCATTGTCCCCCGGCTCGACCGCCCGAGTGGGGGAGGGGAGCGGGCTGAGTGGGGAGGTGAGCGGGAGGCCTCCCAGCAGGGAACCCAGCGTCGAGGGGAGGTCGGCGTCCCCGGCACAGCACGGGTGCCGCGCGGCGGGCGACGCAACCGTCACACGCACTTCGTCATATCCGTCAAAGGCAGACAGGCAAAATCGACGGATATGATAGACAATTACTTTGACAGCATGGGCTTGTTACCAATCGTTGATTTATCAAAAATAAGAAAATAAAGATCGGGAGCCTAATTTCGGGATTTTTTCTGCAGCAAATAGGTAACAGTTATTTCTTCTGTTTCAGATCCACAATCAGCTCTGGACTCTACAGTCAGTGAAGCGGAGAAAAAATCAGACAGTTATGACGGAAGCTGTTTTGATGATACATCACGAAAGCAAGGGTAAGTTACCCACATTTCACAGTGAGATGCGATGATCCCCACCCGACACCAGAACGACGTTTAATTTATAGATGAGATGTCACAGTGTTTCGGGGCCCTCCTTCTGAAGAGGTTGTGATGCAAAGTAAGCGATCGGGTCAACCGTAACGACGATCACTCCTAGCCAAATCAACACTGAAAACAAATCACTCAGACTCACTCGTGCAGTCCAGCAGTCAGAGTAAACAGTCCTCAATCTCTTAAGCATGGTAGCTTCTTTTCCAACACCGCCTTGCCCGTTTTACAGGAAGAAGTTTCGTCGCTCGCGGACCACTTTCACCACGTACCAGCTGCACGCGCTGGAGAGGGCCTTCGAGAAGTCGCAGTACCCAGACGTGTTTACCCGGGAGGAGCTGGCCGTCCAGCTGCAGCTGACTGAGGCCAGAGTCCAGGTGGGTCCATCCAGTGAGAGTCAACTGCAGCTCACGGATCCTATGTATGTAGAGTCTAACTCAGTCCGGGTGAGTCCAACTGGAGCTCACTGAGTCCAGAGTCCACTGTCCAGGCGAGTCCAGGGAAATAGAGTCCCGCTGCAGCTCACTAAGGTTCCCTATAGTTTATTTTTGCAGTAGCTGATCTTCTGAAATCCCATTTCCATCGGTCCTCTCTCCCCTCCCCTTCTTCTCTTCCCCATGCGTCCTCTACCACTGATTGCCCGTCTCGGCGTTGACAACCGGTGGTTAGGCCCCGAATTCGCCACACCCCATCGCTTACCTGTTTAGCAAGCGGATACAGTGTAGCTCATTCGGGTGTCACAAAGGCCCGAGACCGCGCCGGAGAGCGCGTCAAAGCGCCACGATCGTATCGGCCGGCGTCGGACAGAGGGCCTGAATGGGACGCCATGAGAGCGGAGACAGGGCAGCTGCGGAGGGTCGGTACTCGTGCCGCAGTGTGGAGCGGACGGCACGGTCATTGATCGGAGGCAGTGTAGTCGTTACGGATCAAAAGTGCACACCATGGATGCAGTGGAGAAGTAAAACAGCAGACTCGAAGCGAGCCAGAATTTCTACTGAGTGACTTTAATGATGGTCTATTGCAGAAGCATCATGAACATGCAGAACAAGGCGCTATAGGGTACGCAAAAAAGAGGAAATATGGATCGAATCATCATATGATGAATAGGGGTTAATGTGAGACTTTCCGAGACGTCCGATGATGTTATGGTCTCGCGCTACTCTTGATCGCTTTCCGGTGGCATACAGCTTTAGATCTTCAATTAATTCTTCTGGGATGATGTCATACAAGCCCTTTTGATGATGCTTGGCCGATATCAAATTTGTAGTCGCAGGACCAGCTCCCATGACATGGGTTAGTTTGAGAACATGCGTCACAATAGACGCAGGGTGCTGTCGCACTGAACTGAGCCGGAACGGGACGTCATCTCGCATGCGTACCAGCTCTCACGATTTTTACTCGAAGCACATCTGCACAAAATTTCCCAAAGCTATGCATTTTTTTTTTTACTGATGTCACGTCATATGTGAAGTGCTGTTCATACTATAATGTCGTCATTGCCCCGAGCTGTTCAGCTATAGGAGCCGCCGATCAATCTGCGCCACTTCCTCCCGGTAATGGATCATAATCGAGGCAATCAGTGGCGCAGTGCGACAAGAAGTGCGCCGCGATTAGAGTCCTTTCAGCGTCCGATGTCGGCCAATCATCTAATGCGTTCCGGGCGACGCGGACTATATGGTAGCGCCAATTGCCGGCATAGAGGGCGGGGAACTGGCGATGAGGGTTCTTCGCAGAGAGAAGAACCGGTCCTCACTCAGAATTCAGCGGAATAAGTGGATGTCCAAGTGGGCTGCGAGCTAAGATGAAGTGAGCAGAATAATACGAGTATAGACGTTTGATTACACTATAGTTTGTTCGAGTGCATGTCAATCTTGATTGCAGTGATGAGTCAAGTGGATGACTGATTATATGAAATATTCAGCCGATGCATAATACCCATCAAATAAAAGCAATAAATTGTGGCGCTCAGTTCAGGAGAATTAATCCTAGCAATCATACCATTCACCACTACAGAATCGTCTACCCACTAATCTGAATGATCTGGCTGACTTCTGACTCTGTTCTTGCAGGTTTGGTTTCAAAATCGGCGCGCCAAATGGCGAAAACGGGAAAAGACAGGGGACGGCGAGCACCCGGCCATGTATCTGATGAACTGCTTCATGCCAGGTGAGATATTTTTTGAACGTGATGGCCAGTTTGTAACCTACCGAAATAGGAGCTGAAATAGTCTAGGGATATTTAGCGAAGCACAAATATGAGAAACGAAGAAGTCAAAACAGAATCCACGAAGTTGGAGTTTGCCTTCTGTGTCTTCAATAATCTAATCCGGGACTTCTCACCCCGCCGAGGTCCTATACGCCAACACTAACCCTCACTGTGTTCCCGCGTGTGCCGTCAGGTCCGCCGCTGGCGTCGGCACGGTTCGGGCCTCACACCGGCGGCGCCGTGTCTCTGTGCCGACCCGTGCCGCTGCTGCTCCCCTCGCTGTTCATGAGCTCCCTGAGGATGCCGGCGCTGGCGCTGACCCGACCCGCCTGCCCTGAGGCGGCGCTGGGGTCACCGTCGCTGACCGCCGGCCTGTCTCCGTCACCGCCCGTCTCAGAGGGGGCCGCAGGGGGCCGGCCGTCGCCCCCGGCACTGGATATGTCCGTGGTGAGGTCGGGACGCGACAGGGCAGAACTGGTGTGGAGGGAGGGGCTCGAACGTGCCGCCGCGACTCGCCAAGACTGAGGGAAGCCAGGTGGGGAGGTGAATTTCGTGGGCTATAAAGGATGGTCATGGACTCACGATTCGCCGGTCCGGTACATTCTAAGCGTGTAGTTTGGATAATGTCCGTGAGATATGTGTAGAATTTGTCGATTCTGTTGTGTGCGATGTTCATGAGCTCGGTCTGCAAACTGTCAACCGATTGCAGGTTATCTGGCATGCTTGTCGGTAAGTGATGCTTGCTGCATATACTGGCAGATCGATAGCAGAACTGTGCTATAGAAGGCTAGTCATGAGGCCAGCTGCTGTGAATGATTGTGTTCGCTCGGTTATTTAAATAAAACTGTTACAGAGAGATGCTTCGGCTTCACTCAAAACAACATAGTTAGCAGCCGGTTTTAAATGAAGAAGCGGGTTCTGCAGGTGCGCACGGCCAAGCGAGACCTCAGGTGACTTGTGTATTTGTGTAAGCCACTCTTATCAGGTCCCGAAACGCATAACGCTTTTGTTTCTAGAATCAGGCTGCACTGGTCACCTAGCAGCCTCCAAGCCTTCAGCGTAACAGGAATTTTCATTGCGATCAAAAGGTCCGCGTATCGAACCTTGCAGAGAGCTGGCGTGGCCAGCTCGCCAGAGACTCGGAGAGTGACCCTCCCCTCTGGACTCCCCTCCGAGACGGTGGTCCAGTCGCCAGGACGCTCCATCGCCCGCCGTTCGACCCACGAGGAGCCACCCACGAGGAGCGGGTTCGCCTTTTATCCATTTTGACAAAGTAGCGGAAAATAGAGCTCACTGGTGACGCGGCTGGCGGCCGGCGCGGCGGTGGCCGCTGTCAGGCGCCTTCACAAACACAACGCCACACAATGTGGCGCACCGGCGAGCCACGCCGCACGCCCACACTCGATTTGCGACTCATTGTGGCGCACGGCGCGCCGGACGCGCCACCCGGCCGGCGCTCAATGGAAATTCAAAATGGGAGGATTATTGAAATCTAATAGCGCCGTGCCGGTAAATAAGGTTAGTTGGAAAATTGGCCGGCATAGAGCCGACACGGTGGTCGGTCTGAATGAAGATACAGCTGGATACAGACTCAAATCCGGTCCCGCTGGCGACAGCGATTACGACCCGGTGGTTTCTTTGGTATCGCTAATAAAACGTGTCCAATTCCGGAAAATGGTGTTTATTGTGAGATTGATGATGGGGGCGCGGCCGCTCAGATGCTGGTGGGCCAGCCCCATGCAGAGACACTTCTTTTCAGGAGTTCGCTTCTTCGAGAACTCGCAAAGGTTGGAAAATTTGGAAAAGATTTACTCTTTTACGGCCATTTTCTTTAGACCATTTTAAACCATAAAACCATTTTCTTTAGAGTGGAAGTGGAGTGAAATATGAAGTGGAGGAAGCACTTAGCAATAAGAACTGCCACATGTCGGTGATATCACCTCATCTGTTGAAAATTGTTAACAAATCACTTGTGACGTGTCGTTTCCCAGAGTCTTGGCGGTTGGGTACTGTCGTCCCTATTTACAGTCTGGCGACCCTAGTGTGAGTGTCCCATTTAACTTCCGGCCTATCACCTTGCTGTCACATTTTTCCAAAGTTACTGAGAGAGTGGTATTTAATCAGCTTTCGGCCTACATCTCAGAGAGAAATGTGCTGTACAAACGACAGTATGCCTACCGGCACTGCCACTCCACTGAGGACGCCGTGCTTGACGCTGTCGACTGGCTTTCCCAGAACATGACTGCGGCTTTGTATCTTCCATCGTCGCCGCCGACTTAAGCAAAGCGTTCGACGGCGTTGACCACGGTGTCCAGTGCAAACTGGGGTGTTATGGAATCGAGTATCGACCCCTGGTGGTTCGCCAGCTACCTGGGCGGCCGCAGTCACGTGGTTCGCGGCGGTAGTGACTCTCCCACGGTTGTCACCCATGGCGTCCCACACGGGTCGATTGTCGGGCCGATCCTGTTCACTCTTTTCTGTAATGATCTCCCGTGCTCTTTGGACGTAGACCCAATTATTTACGCCGATGGCACCCATTTGCTGGACCGAGCGAAGCCCGAACCTCAAAGTCTAGTAGCTCTTAAAATGCGCATCGAAAAGACAATATCCATTTTGCAGAACTGGTATCGCTTTAACTCGATAAAAATGAACCCCCAGAAAACCAAATTCATTTTGATTGGATCTTGTTAAAACATTAAAAAGACAGAGGGTTTTCATCTGGCCATCCACGAGGTCCGAGTGACACCAGCCGGCTCCATTCGAGTATTGGGTGTCGTGCTCGACCCCACTCTGTCCTGGGAGGATCACATCAGTCACGTGGTTAAAAAATGCAACTCACTCCTTATCTCTCTTTACAGTTTTCGGCATAATTTTTCTCATGACATTTTACGAAGTCTGATAAACATTCATGTTTTTCCATTCGTCTTTTACTGCATTTCGGTCTGGGGTGGAGCCAATAAAACTCAGCTTGCGCGAGTCCAAAAGGTCATCAACTTTGCGGCCCGCATCGTGACAGGGGCACGGAAGATGAACAGGATCGGCCCGACACTCCGGGCTCTGGGATGGGAGCGGGTGGAGCGGCTGGTCGAGATAAAGGACGCTATCAAAGTGCACAAGCTTTTGGTGCAAGAACTTGGACCTTCTACCATCCGTTCCATGTTTGTAGCGAGATCGGCGATCTCGAGTCGCTCCATCCGCTCCACAGAGGCCGGCCAGCTCGAGCTGCCGCCGTGAAGACTGACATCTACCCAACGTATGTTCATTGTTCAGGTATCGAGCCGCTGTCACCTGGAACGATCTGCCAGTCGGAGTCACTGAAATGCGATCCATCCAAGAGTTTAAGCGCGCTATGCGTTAGTCTCTGTTTTAAACGGTATACATTTTCGAACTCTGTGTTTTAGAATCTTGTCGTTTTATCTTCCTTATCTTCTATTGTATCACATTTACATTGTTTTGTCTCGTTCAATGTTGTACTGCTGTAAGGACGCAAATCCCGAAAAGCCACCCAGTGGAGGGATTTTACACCAATACATACATACATACATATGTTATTGTTAACATTCATTTACTTTCTTCTGACAGAATTTTATGCAAGTATATATTGTAATGTCTCAGAATAACCGGACACTCAATGTGAGTATTGACCAGTGAGTACCTATTTAGTTACCCCATTAACCCTATTAGTGGCAGGGGAGGGGTTGTTTTCATCCACCCCTCAGGTTTTTCGGGAATATCTCCGAAACCGCTGAAGCTACGATGCTGAAATTTTCTGACTTTTCCTAAAACTAAATTGGGCACATTCCCTGAAAATTTCAAGTTCGTAACTTTACCAGGGGCGGCTCCAGAGCACTGGGAATTGGGGGGTCCTATTCGTGAAGCGAGTCATTTGGGCGAAGATCACGATGCTGATGTATTATAACTGTATGCACCAGTTTTACGAACAGTGAATGAAAGGTATCATGTGATAACATATACAAAGTTATTGTGCATCCTCTTTTGACACGTTTTTGCTATAATAGGCGAATCCAGGCGTCCATAAGGGGAGGGGGAGTTATGCTTTACCTCCCAACATAGGTGCCCTGACACCGCCTATGCATGACCAATACAATTGTAGTCGTTCTCTCATAAGAAAATTGTAACATAACAAGACCATTACCACCCTTTTTAGAAACAGTACCAACAAAAACCTTATTTACTATACTTTTTGTGTACCCCCAATCTCAATGATCTGTATCCGCCTATGATTTTTGAAAATGCATATTTTTAGGATCCATGTGAATTCCTAGTTCATTCTCTATCGATCGGCAACAGTTGCGTTAAGATTGGTTCAGAAACCTGGCCGTGATAAACAGTCTAAAATGTATCTGCAATTTGCCCGTTTTTACCCCCCCCTCTACCCCCGATTGACATTTTTTAATTTTTATTTTTTAGAAATGTAGATCACGTTGAGCGAAATCGAATGCCGTTTGAATTTTGAAAATCAGCCCGTTAGATCTCGAGATATCAGGGGGAGGGGGGTCGTAAACAGCCCCCCTGCCACTAATAGGGGTAGCCAGTAGCCTGCCACTAATAGGGGCTGAGGCTCCGCCACGGACTTCTGGTTGGGGGGGGGGGATCCTTCGCCCATCGCCCTGTGTCTCCTCCAAATCTAGGGTACCCCCCATATCCTATTTTCCCATCGGATTTAGCTCTTCGCCGCTCGGAGCGATGCCCAGACATCTGCATTCGCTTACGTATCGTTCAGTATGAGGACATCAGCTCCTCAAAACTTCCCGAAGATCATCCGATGGGAATCAGTGTCGGATCCAGCTCAGAGTTTTTTTTTGGGGGGGGGCAAACCATAACAATTTATCGATTCTTTCCATGCCTCGTCCATAGGCGTGATGTTAAAATTATGCCGTTTGGGGGGGGAAATGCCCATTTTGCCCCCCCCCCCCTGGATCCGCCACTGATGGGAATCACTCCTATTAGAGAATTTCCCGCCAAGGCGCGAATGTCGACCGTTTCGAGGCGATAGGCGATCCTTATGTACGTGGTATAGGGCCACGGCGTTGAGGCGCGTTTGACCCGTAGTTGACTTGAGCCACGATTATAGCCTCCGCAGAGCACTGAAGCTGTTGTGCTCTGCTGTAGCTATGCTGGCAGGAGGAAGCAGTAGGAGCATTAGCAAGGTTTTCACCTGAGGTAGGAGCATAGCATCCGCGAGTTTTCAGACATATTCTTGTATTTAGCTGCGGCTTCTGCAAGGCAGCTGCAAGCGGCTTTAAAAACATTAAGCAGGGGAAACAGTTCATGCAGTCCAGATCACTTGGCCACACATTCATGCTCTTTTTCATGCAGTTTCCAGGTGAGTCAGGTCAGCTGCTCCGAAAAGAAGTCTCCTGAGCTTCTCCTGCTCTAGCACGCCAGCGCCCTCAAAACGTTCCGAGATCTGCATACAGGCGGTGTCCAGCACCTTCAGCTCCATCCATCCGGAAAAATAATCGGGGTCCGGTCACTTTGTGGCCGGGTGCGTTGCCTGTGAGACGTTTTGGTTGGCAGATCTGCCTTGGGACAGTGGGTGACTCAAACTCCAGCGGCGATTCTTCAACAGCCTGCAGCGCGCGGCCGATTGTCTCGTCAGCACACTCTCGCACAACCGCCATGAAGTCACGAGTGGCTCTGGCGCCCTCTGAGAGATCTGACACCGTGCAGGTTTTTCTTTGTATGCGACGGCTCAAGTGGTCCAATGGCGCCAGCATCGTACGCGCCATTACTAGCGACGCTGCGACACGTATGTACATGTTCCCCGACCTCATCTGTTCTAGCAGGCCACCAACGCGCGTAGCCACGTGTCCGCGACCCTGCGACATTTCTTCCCGAGTTTTGGCGATTTCACCGTACATTTCGATCGTGGCTTCCAGCTTGGTTGTCCACCTTGTTGGGTAGAGTGGCCTAAGCTTCGCCATGGGCGCCTCTGCTGTTCCATCACAGACGGCCTGGAACTTTTTCCTTAAGTGCATGGAGTCCTTGAATAGAACACAGTTCATTCACGTTCTGTAGGGACTTTGCGATAGATCTGGACGCCGCACACGCATCGTGCACTACAAGATTCGTGCACAGTGAACAAAGGCAGCCAATTGCAATGGCTGAACCTTCCTGTAGCCGCCGCCGACCTTTAGGGCCTCCGGATCGTGCGCCGACCGGCAGATATCCTTTTTGTCCTATTTGTATGTTTTGTGTGTCTTTTCTTTGTCTGGTTTGTTAAAATAAATGAGTTGAGTTGAGTTGAGATAAACGCGCTCGCTCCATAGATGCTGACTTTATATTCAATCGCAGTAAACAGAGCGGAACAGAGCGAAACGGATTCTGGAATCGAAAATAAACCAAACTTAACACATGACCTAATGAACACCAACTAAGCGAATACACAGACGCAACGAAGCAAAGATAACATAATCGGCAAAACAATTTCACCAATTTCAAAACTCCGAAGCTAATATCACTCACTCGCCTACACCTCCAAAACGCCTTTGCCCTCCAAAACGTCGAACGGCTGAACCAAGCCACCAAATCATTCAAAGCCAACCGTAGCAGCGGCACGCCAAAGCCGCCGCGATAGACCAACCAAGAATGGCGTTGCCCTCACCGGCCGCCCCTCCGCTGACCCGGAAGGTGACGTGGCAGGTCAGCCGGCGCCGGGTCACGTGACCGTACCTAGAGGTCACCGGTCAATGCATCGAACTAAAATGCGAACAACTAAGCTCAAGTGTCAGAGCCCGTTGGATCCCCGTTCTGATACCCACCAAGCCGCTTGGTGTCAGCGGCTTGCCTCCAAATGTCTAAATTTCACCATAGAAGCGCCTCAGTAGTGGGGCCAGCTCTTTGGCGGTAATGACCTTGAGGTCAATGTTCAGATGACGTTTCTTGAGCCATTCCCTCAGTCTAGTCATTGCCCATTGGGGGTAGCCTTGGCTGTGTTCCTTGGATGAGCCTCTCGCTTCAGCTCATCGAGCGCCTCGTCGTCCATGACGACTGAGACGCTGCTGGTGATTCAATGTTCATAAATGTTGCAGAGCTGAAGGGTAAGGCGCTAAAACTATAAGTTGAAGACCATAGTGGCAAGCTGTGAGTTAACTGAGCCCAGGAACTGAGCCGACGACCTGCAATGACCTTTCAAATATTTCAGTAAAAAATTTCAGCACGGCGCGCGCGTGCCCCAATTTAAATTGGTGCACGGGCTCCATCGAATTCGCACCGCCTATATCACATCATAAATATATCACGTCCTAAAGTATGGTGCTTCAAAGGCATCGTTTTCTTTTCAATCTTTGTAACGTATCCAACAATAGCCTTACTGTACGCTTAGATTTTGTCATTATTCATAGCAAGGTAAAATACGTCTGTCCGTTTCAAATCCCGCCTACCTCTTGCCTACCTTACTCAAACGTGTACTCGCGGCTGGCCTTGGGCCTCAAGAGCCACGCCAGCCGGCATTGGCGCGCGGTGACCCAACCTGACCTCGCCGGAGGGGTCGTGACGTCACAGGTAGGCCGGCCGCGAGCGAGACGGCTGAGGTTCACTCAACGCGGCCCGGGCGAGTGGAGCGGACCAGCGGCGGTCGCTGCCGAGCACGTTTTCCTCCACCCACCCCTCCAACCATCTGCGTTGCTTTTTAATTGTCTGTAATTCCTTACCTTGTTGACCGTCTCTCTTTAAACGATCGCCTGGAAGGATATCAGGGAAAGAGAGCGACGGCCGGCCGATAGACAGCTAACACTTCAGTAGGTAGCATACGATGCCGACAGCGTTACAGGGTTAACAAAAGATAACGCCAGTTATCAGCACCTTAGGCATATATAGTTAGCGCCTTGAATCACCACTTATCTCGTTCGATCGTTCCTCCAGCCTTGCTGAGCTCGTGAGCCTGATCGACTTTCCAAGAGAAGTCAGCATTTTACAGCTAATCCTTAAAGACATCCATCGCTGGTGCTTTTTCGGAAGTTTTGCTGATGTTCCGGAATTTTTTGGCTTTGCGAAGCTCTTCAACTGACTGTTCTTGCTTTCAAATCGTAAGGTTATGATGTGAATAAGTGCACCGTGTCTTCGAATTTGATTGTGGTAGTGTAAAAGATAGTGAAACTTTGGGGTGACCCGTTCGTCAGCAGAAATGCATTCAAATTACAATGGCTGATAGCTCCTCTATATTGTTCCTCCTCTCCACTCTATGCTCACATTCCCGCTTTTTCTGGAGGATTTGATTTTTGGAGTGTTCACGAAGAAAAAGTCGAGTGTTTGAGGTTAACCATTCATTAGTATTTTTGAAGAAAAAAGTAAAAATCGCTGTAACGAGAATGCGCTGCCAGCAGCACCTCCTGTTGAAAACATGTTTGTAAATAAGTTTGCAAGCAGTAAAAACCAGGGGAAGCGAGTAACACTTCGCAGCGCTGTACCAAACGGGCTAAAAAAACTGATTCCCCCACAGGGTTCCCATATTGAATTGACCTTTTCAAACAAGCCTCACGCGTTTTCCGTAAGAGAAAATGCTAAACCGATTGTGGGGAAAGTTAGCCTCAAGCTTTCCCCATAGTCTCTATGTGGCGTTTTTCGATGTGGAGGCCAAAACAGGTCCAAAAGCTTTGGGCGTTGCCCGATGTTCCCAAAGCCCCTCCATGGGGGCGCAAGTTTCTGTGCCATATTACCGCAAAATTGTACTTCAGTAGGTTATTGCCGCTCATGGACTGTAACAACCAGTGTCCCAGTTTACATCCCAAGACACCACTGGCATCCACTGACATCAGGTAAATCCTCACGATTCAATACCCTAATTTTTTCCATATGCAACAAATATGGACCGTACCCCGTAGCTCATCCAAAGCTTTCCAAGTAGTTGGTGTATCCGATGTTACACCCCGGTCAGTCTGTTTCATCCCCGCCGTTGCGTCGGTCCATTTCACCTTCATTCCTAAAAAGCGTAAGGCGAAAACATTCAAAACATACAGCAGGAAAGGCAAAACACACGCGGTTAAAGGGACTATCCCACTGTAGCGGACTCGTTTGTCCACCGAGGCGATCTTCTTCTATTCATCATACCAGCAAAATTGCGCAACACATCTGTTTATTCGTTTTAAACCAAATGTATGCAAATTTATACTGATAATAATAAAGAATGAAAATCGATCGCCTGTTTTGCAAAGTTCAGCGGTCGCACCAAACAACTAAAAATAAAATCCGCGAGACAAATACACGTTTAAAGGTTCTTCCAATGTGGCGAAATATTTGATTCATCATCAGCTCTTCCACTGGAAGATATTTATCGATATATAAACGTATCTGGTCCGTCACACCCCGGCCTCTCTCAACAATGCATGTTGAGACAATATGTGACGGCTGGCATGTTCTATTACTTCACTCGCGGCACGGATGGCTCGCGATAGGCACATCTTATGTACAGCGAAGTACTTGTAGCACTACGAGTTTGCGAACGGGGCGGTGCAGCACTCCATGCACCGTCCGCACGCGAGCCGATCGCACCACTCCATCAGGGCCACGCACAGTGTCCGTGACCACTCCTCTGACCCACAGTCCACGGGGATGCTGAGGATCTGCAACGATCACCACGTCTCCCTCCTCCACGTTGCGAGACGACTGGATCCACTTCGATCTGTTTGCTAGCGTAGGGAGATATTCTCGTGCCCATCTTCTCCAGAAATGGTCGGCTAGCACCTGAGCGTGCTTCCATCTTCGACGGAGACACTCACTGCTTTGCACCTGCGAGCCCACCGGGTAAGCAGGGGTAGCGCGGCCGATGAGGAAGTGGAACGGCGTGAGCACATCGTCATCAGCTGCATCCACTGGGACGTGGAACAGCGGCGTCGAATTGATGATTTTCTCCACTTCTGCCATGACCGTCTGTAGCACCTCGAACCGCGGGGTCTGCTCCTTCAAGACGATCTTTAGCGTGTCTTTCACCGTACGAATGGCGCGCTCCCAAGCGCCACCTGCCTCAGGATCGGACGGCGGGATGAATCGCCACTTGATTCCCTCCAGAGACAGCTTTGCCATCATCTGGTCTTGGTTCAGCGCTCTGAGTTGCTTGTTCAGAGCCTTGTTTGCCGAGGTGAGATTCTTGCCATTATCTGACCATAGTTCTTGCACGTTTCCTCGTCGCGCCTGGAATCTTGATATCACCATCAGGGCCGCGTCAGTGTCCAGGCTGTCCGTCAGCTCTATGTGCACGGCACGCGTGGCTAGACACCTAAACAGTACGCCCCAGATCTTCGACACTGTCTTCCCCCGTTTCACCTTCATCGGGCCGAAATAGTCCATACCAGTCGCCCGAAAGGCGCCTTCGAGCATAGTGACTCGGGCCAACGGAAGCGGAGCCATTCTTGTCGTCTGTGGCTTCCCCTTCCGCACCCTACAGGTCTGACATCTTGCCACAAGCGAGCGAATCTTGCGAGCGGCTTGCGGCACCCAACACTTCTGTCGGAGGCTCACCAGAACTGCGTCGTGCGCTCGGTGTCCCATTTTCTGGTGCAGGTGCTCGATCAGTAGCTCCGTGTATTTGTGGTCACGGGCTAGCACCGGCGGATTTCTCGCAGTCGGTGACAGCTCTGGAGACCGCTTCACGCGAGAGTCGAGGCAAATGATGCCGTCCAACAACCCAACGGTCATGCCTGAGAGCTGGCTCTTGTTTTTGATCGGATGTCCTTGTTGAAGACATATGAGTTCATCACGGTAAGAATCACCCTGGACCCTTCTCGTCCATATTTCTTCCGCTTCACGTAGTTCATCAGCCGTGAGTGGTCCGCGTTTTCTTTCTCGGACAAGTTTGAGCCATCTTCGTATTCTGGCCACAGTGCGCACCGCCACTGTCCAGCGCGAGAATCGGGAAAGATCTGGCGTGCTTTCTCGAAAATTGGGCTCGATCTTCACTGTTGTAGCGAGCACCACCGGTTTGGATTCCATGTCCGTCTCGAGAATGCCGGTTGCATCTGAGCAGGCATCAGTAGGATTGTGATTGCAGGATTGCAAAATCCTGATTGCATTCCTTTTTGGTGGATTGCACCTGGATTTGAAATCCATTCCAAAAAACAGGATTTGATTGCGGATTGGATTGCATCATACTTCCAATTTTTGCAATCCAATCCGGATTGTGTTTGATTAGTGCTTTGAAATGGTTTGTTGCGATTGAAAATTATGAGATCGGCTTCATCGGCTTAATGTACTTTGCTATCAAGGGCTTTACATCGAAACTTGAAATAATTTAAACGCTTTTAATTTAAGCTCAAAATAATATACGCTGATGAACTACATAGGAAGGGCAAAATTACCTATTTGAGGGCGAGTTTTAAAAATATAAAACACTGGTTGGGTAGAGGTTTAACCCTCGCATGTGTGCGGCGTTTGCCAGCTTCTAATGTGTAGGGGGGGGGGGGTCGGTTGGACCCCCCCCTTGCCGTTTGGCCCCTGATCGAGCTAGAGCTTCGCGGAAAAAACGAGCGTGTTGCCCGTGACGAGAGGAAGCCGATGATACCCAATTTTAAGGTCCTAGGTCATTGGTTGACCTTCCAGGTCAGGTCAATGACCCAAAGTCGGGAAAATCGGGACCTGTTAGAAAGTCGTAAAGTGTGGCTGCTAAGGGGTTTTTCGGGGTGCTGATCACGAATATCGTGTTAGTTTTGATCACAGATGATGTCTTGAAGCATTTAGACCAGGTCGGGTCAGGTCAGGTCAGGTCAACCAGTAGGCGTCGTGACGGGTATTCGTAGTACGTGTCAACCGCCTCTGACAGCTTCGTAACATGTTACGAAGTCACCAAAACTACTTCGTAAATGTTCAAATGGTTGCTAAATTCGAATTCAGCTCCAAAAACTAGCCTAGAAACATGTAAAACTCAAAAAAGTGACCCGAGGTCACCCGAGGTCACCAAAGGTCAATGACCTGACCTGACCTTCAGGTGACCTTGACACACACGGGAGTAACATCAAATCACATGTTTGAACGTTTGAAACCACGAAAAGCTTGCAAACACGCGGCTAGTGCGAGCCGACATACGCGAAATCGCGATTCCGGCCAAACATGGTCTCGGAAAAGAGGTCACAGGTCAAAGGTCATTTGGGTCAGGGTCATGAAATTTTCAGGGTAGGTGTAAAATTGATCAATGCGAGGGTACTGAAAGTTTCGTCGCGATCGGCCGCTTTTTACGCGAGTTATTCGCGAAAAACCATGGGGGGGGTCCATCCGACCCCCCCCCCTACACATGCGAGGGTTAAATGTGGGGGTGTTTGAGGCAAAAAAATATTTCCCATAAAATACCTGTGCCTTAGATAGGAATTACTCGCAAGACTAGGTACTAGAAATGGGTGATTTGGGGATGGAGGCACGGCCCATGCCCCCCTCCTTCCCCCAGGTCCACTAGTGCACATAATTATACAACAGGATTGCAAAAAAGGATTGCGGATTTGATCACAATCCAAGTGAAAAAAGGGGATTGCGGGTAGGAATGCGGAGGACACTGCATGGTTTGCGGCCTACCTGAGCGGTCACACTCAGAGCGTGACTCTGCGTGACTGCGCCGGCGCCCAGCGTGTCTCGCCCCCGCTCCCCAACTCTATGGGCGTGTTCCAGGGCTCTGCCCTGGGGCCATTGCTGTTTACGGTGTTCTCAAACGACCTGTCACTCCATGCAAACGATGCCAAGGTTCTGCAGTACGCTGACGACACCCAGGTGATGGTCTCAGGCAAAAAGAGCGAACTTTCGGCGCTCATCTCTCGAATGGAAAATTCCCTCGCATCTTTGGATAACTGGTTCTGCGCGAACGCCCTCAAGGTCAACGCGAACAAAACTCAACTCATTGCTCTTGGAAACCGTCAAAATTTGCGCAAACTACCAAATTTCACAGTCGCCTTCCGTGACACAAATCTCGTGCCTTGTAACGAGGTGAAAAATCTGGGTGTGACTTTCGACTCAAACATGTCCTGGGACTGTCACGTGGGTGCCGTCAGCCGCCGCTGCACTGGGACCCTCATCGGTCTCTCACAGGTACGACACGTCGTGCCCCGGGGCATATTCGTCTCTCTTGTGACAGCCCTGGTTCTCTCGCAGGTTCGCTATTGCATATCAGTTTATGGCAACGGCTCAAAAAAGAACACAGCTAGAATCCAAAAAATCCTTAACTTTGCAGCAAAAGTTATTTTCGGCCGGAGAAAATTTGACCATGCGAGTGACCTGCTGGAGAACCTGGGCTGGCTGGGGGCTCAGCAACTCGCTGAGTACAGTACGCTCTGCCTCACGCAGAAACTGCTCTCGAGTGGCGAGCCAGTCTCCCTCGCGGCCGTCCTCCGCTCGAACTCGGACGTACGTGAGCGCACGACCAGGCAGGACAGTCATCTTCATGTACCACGGTCAAGAACCGAGGCGGGGAAACGGCGTTTCTGTGCGAGAGCCCCGAGGCTTCACAACCAGCTGCCACCTGAGACCGTTTCCCTCAGAGGGAAACGCTTCCAACGAGCCCTGAAGCGACAGATGCGGAGCCGGACGCTGTCTTTAAACTGAAGTAAGGTCGTCTGACTCAGTGTGTGTGCGTGTGTGTGTGTGACTTGGTATGTTTCGGTTGGATGACTAATTGTTTTGTACACATCTGGTATCTACCCTATTCTCTGACTCGGAGCTTGAAAAGCCACTGTTGCTGTGGAGTGCTCTTCAAAATAAATACAAATACAAATACAAATACAATCCACTTCGGAACTAGGAATGTGGATTGGGAATGCAATCCTTTCAAAAAGGATTTTACCGATGCCTGCATCTGAGCAGTCATCTGGCCAGTCTGTCTCCGGTTTGTAGAGGAACTCTAGCCCTCGAATCCACTCCTTGTCAGGACACAAATCTTCGATTTTGTGGCCTCTGGAGCCAGAGTCTGCGGCGTTCATCGCCGTCGGCACGTAACGCCAGTCAGCCGGCCCCGTGACGTCATGTATTTCCGCAATACGATTTGCGACAAATACACTGTATCTTCCGTTCGTGCTGCGCAGCCAAGCAAGCACGTTCTTCGAATCCGACCAACATGTTGTCGACTTGATGCCGGTCCGTGTTTCTTTTCTGATGAAGGCTATCATTCTGCTGGCCAGGACGGCAGCTTGAAGCTCGAGTCTTGGGATAGACATTTTCTTCACGGGAGCAACGCGAGAATGAGCAGAGATAAAGCTCACTTGAATGCAGCCAGTCGAGTCGATCCATCGATAGTATAGCACTGCACAGAACCCCATCTCGCTTGCGTCGCAGAACGCGTGCAGATCGACAGAAGAGATGCCGGCCTCCTGACGAAAGATGTGACGTGGGATGTGTAGATCTCTCGTCTGCGTCAGCTCATCCATCCACATCTTCATCTTCTGCTGGACTTCACTCGGTAGTTCTTGGTCCCATTTGACGCTTGACTTCCACAGGACTTGCAACAGCTCCTTCGCACTCAGGAGGAATCCTGTCAAGAATCCAATCGGATCGTACACCGACATCATTGTCGATGAAGTGTTCTCTTCGTTAGCTGTTCCGGCGGAGCCATTGGCTCATAGGTTAGAGTGTCGAGGCGAGCTTCCCAGCCGACTCCTAACGTTCTTTGCAGCCGACTGTCTTGCTGTTCTTGCTCCTGTTGGACGGTGTGGAGGACTTCTTCAGAGTTTGAGGCCCACGGGCCCAGCTTGAAGCCTCCTTTCTTGAGTGTTTCTGTGACGCTGTCAATCAGTTTCACTGCCTCGTGTTCGGTGTCTGTACCGGTGACAATATCGTCCACGTAGGTGTCCTCTCGTACGGCTGTCTTCACTGCCTCGTCTTCGGTGAATTCGTCCGCCGTGCGCCGGAAGCAGTGCTCAGCGATACTTGGTGAGCAGGTGGCACCGAAAATAACCACCGGAGACTCGTACACATCAAATCGGCCCGTGCGACGTGAGCCCCGCCACAGAAATCTCAGAAGTGGTCGGTCTTCTTCTCGCACTTTGATCTGACTGAACATAGCTATGACGTCAGAGGTCACTGCTACTCTTTTCTCCCGCCAGCGGCACAGAATCCCCGGTATAGAGTTCATGTGGTCTGGCCCTTGGAGAAGAAAGTCATTCAAGCTCTTGCCATTGCTCTTCGCGGCAGCGTCTAGCACTAGGCGCACCTTGTTCGGCTTCTTCTGATTTTGCACCGCGAGCAGTGGGAGATACCAGACATTCTTGTGTCCTTCTTGGGCTTCATTTTCACTCAGCTTTCGAAAATGGCCGTCTGATACCATTCTCTCCATTTTTTCGTACACCAGCTCGGCGAGACTTGGTGTTTTGCCGTTTTTCTTTTGCTGAGAGCGATCCAGTCGTTTTTCCAAGGCAATGGCTCTCTGTTCTGCCATCGTTCGGCTTTCAGGCATCTTCTCATCTTCGTTTTTTAGCAGAAGCGGGGCTGTCCATCTTGTTCCGTCGTATTTTGCCCCTTCTTGTAGCATCGTTTCCGCTTTCCTGTCATCTGGGCTGTGCGGCTTACTGAAGCCATACTTGCAGCCAAAGTGCTCTGTTCTCCAGATGTCGCTCAGATCGCCAGCACTCCCAGCCGTGCAGATGTCGCTGCAGTCGCTGTCGGTTGAGTAGGCGGCGCTGCCAGCGCTGTCGTCCCGATACATGTTCAGAGATTTGTTCAGAAAGTTTACGCACTCTGTCTCGGTGTCTTCCGTAGCGATGACGCGCCCAGTTATGGTCCATCCCAGTTTCGTTTCCTGGAGCAGAGGACCATTCTTCGACGTCTTGATGATCTTCTGAGTGGCGATGAGCTCCGCGTGGTCAAGGCCAATCAGCATCTGAGGCGGCTCATCCAGCTGTTTGATCCCAATTTCTTCGATCTCGGGAAACATGCGCTTCAGCTGTTTTGCCGTCACGGGATTCTTGTCTATTTGCAGCTCGGGAACAGTAGCCACCTTATCCAGCAGGTGTGTTGAACCGGTATGGATGTTCTCGATGGTCACCTGGGTGAGTTCACACGAGTTGACTGAAGTCAGTCCAGACATTGTCTTGATGCGCAGATTTTGACGCTTCCCGTGAAGTCCCAGTTCCTGTGCCAGCTTATCAGTCATGAGCGTGACTGAGCTTCCCTCGTCCAGGAAGGCGACACACCTTCGTTTTGTGGAGCCGGAGACTTCGATGACGACCGTTTTCATCAGAATGGACGTGTGTCCATCCTTCGCCGCGTTGATCACAGTCGTGCTTCCTTGAGCCGGGTGTAGAAGTCGATGATGATGTTGCGTGCAGTTTTCTATGCCACACGGTCCTGTTCGGTGACAGTCAGATGACTGGTGGGATGTGTTGAGACAGCGGACGCAGGCTTTCTTCGTATTAACCCACGACAGTCTGTCTTTCGGTGTCAGTCTCTGGAACTGTTCGCAGCGAGCTATATAGTGATTTTGGCCACAGTAGAAACAGGCCACTGGTCGACGCGCTGTGGCTCCCTGGGTTCCCTGGGCAGATCCGTTGGCTGCGTACACAGAGGTGGGAGGCTCGGCAGGTGGGCGGCTCGTCCTGCCGGCCCCATGGTAGCCATGGCGTTCTCGTTGGTGCTCGTGACGGTCGCGTCTGCTCGTGCGTCCGCGACTGCCGGAGCGGTTCTTGACATCATGTGACGGATGGCATTACAGGCTGCTGCCGATGACGCCATACTGTCGATCCTTTATGTGCTCTTCCAGAAACTCGTGGAAAAGACCGCACGACAGCTTCCTCCCGTCTTCACATCGGCGCCGAGCGTAGGCGCCCCAAGCTTGCTTGCTCTCCAGTGGCAGCTTTCCCGTCAACAACTGCAGCGTGCGCAAGTTGTCCAACTCGCTCTCAAAGCCGACTGCTTGAAGAGTTGATATAGCGTTATACACTGCCGTGCCGAACTGAGAGAGCAGTTCTGTGTCGCTCGATCGCAGGGCTGGTAAAAATGGTTTTGGTGGCTCTGACCAAATTTTCGGCCATGAAAAGTGGCTCCTAACACGCGTAACAGAAGAGGCTTGAAAGTGCGGTGAACAACGTCCTTTTTCAGGAACACCAGACACCTTAAACATCATCAGTAACTATTTTAGTTTTACTTATAGCTCACTGATGTATCCTGATTTTAGGACATCGCCTGGTGTCAAACACAGCAAAAGAATGTAGGTAGGTATATAATTTCTTCTACTTTTGTTTAAGCTGGTTGGTGACAGAAATGTAAGGCACAAATGCATGTAAGGCAATGAATGTTGTTGACAAAAAAAATAATACTGACTCACCAACAGAGGAAATTTCATCATCTCACCCACTAGCATAGATCTTCCGCAGGCTGGTCATTGTCTGCATCATCTGAGATACACATGATTGATGATGTCCTAGGCTGAGAACTGAAACACAAAGGCACTATAAGTGAAAGTCTAATGTCTAATATTAATTTTAGTTACAAAATGCCTGAAATATAAATAAGGATTGCTTATATAAGCATATTTTGAGTATGACGTACCAAAAAGAAAAACATGCAGAAGAGGAACATATCTTAATCTTCAAAATTTAATTTGATTTGGTAACAAATATGCTAACCATTACTGGGTTGGTTGGCAAATAAATGAGTATCTTTAGCCACTTGAGTTAGGTATCCGTATGCATCTTCAAAATAAAAACAAGCGCCATATTTATGTCTAGCTCCACAGCTTGACCAGCTTAAAATATTGAGGTAGGTGGTCTATGAGATTGCTATGAGATGTACTATACAGAAAAGGAGCAACTTCAAATCCAAACGAACAACAACCAACATACCATGAAATGTACAGTTTGCCCGTGCCGCAACCAGCCGCAACCCTGCATGCCCTGCATTGATAAAAATGAAAAGGCCACTTGAATATCATTATTTGTGTTCTAAACTAGTCGGTAATACAGTGAACCGCCAATGGCAGAAGGCTCTGTGGCTCCCCGTTCCCTCAACACTAGGTCCTCATCAACTGATAAAAGTTACGGAGCCCTATTCTCCGTAGTGTTAAAGCTGGAAATCGACTGATGGCTCTTCGACTGATGAATGCTAACGCTGTTCGCGGTAAGCATTTACAGCTATTCTGAATAGGCTACCAGCTTTGTACTTTGTAGACAAACATTGCGCATAAGATCTCATTGGGAAATTGAATGCTGCTACTAATTTAATATTGGTGCTCAGGCATCTTGTATTTAAAGGTTTGTCGTAGAAATAAAATGAAAATATGAAACAAAACTTGACAGTAATCCTGCACATGCATACTTGCGTTGAAACGCTTATTTCTGGCTCCCTAAATAGCTTGTACAGCTATTGTTCTGGCTCCGATATTATCAGCGGATCGGCGCTTTTTACCAGCCCTGCTCGATCGTATCGTGTCGAAGTTCAGGAGCTGAGTCGTTACGGCGTTCGTCACTTGCAGGCGGTTCCCGAAGCGAGACTCGAGCGCGTGCATAATCCTCAGCAGAGGACACCCAGACAGGAGAGCTCCATGTACCGCTTCAAAGGCCGGCCCCTTGAGTCTGTCCCGCAGATGACGAATTATCTGCAGGTCGGTGAACTGGCCGGATCTCATGGCTTCATCGACTTGAAGCTTGAAAAATGGATAGCGGCTGTACTTTCCATCGAAGGGCAGAATGTCCAGTTTGGGGGTTTCTCTCACGATGAAGATTGAATCAGGACGGTGTGAGACTGGTTCAAGTACGTGTGAGTCTGGTCCAGGTTGGTGCGAGGGTGGCTCTAGCCGGTGCGAGACTGGCTCAGGCCAGTGCGAGACCTGCTCAGGTTCCAGCCGAGTTGATATCCGGCGACTGTCGTTCTCTGGCTGGGATTCAATGGCATTCGTCAGGTCACACCGTGTCACGTCTTGAGAAGAATGACGGAGGGATCGTGCACATTCATCCATTTCTACCTGATCTTGTTCGTCGATCTCGGCAAGTTCCAGCGCGTGTCTTGCTCTGGCTAGTTCCAGCTGTCGTTTCGTTTCCGCCAGCTGTCTTCTAGATTCCTCGGCTGCTGCTTCAAGCCGTTGCTGCTCTTCTAGCTGCCGCAGTCGTGTACTAGCAGCTCTGACCGATCTCGCAGACGCTCGTGATACCGTCGTATAGCTCGATCGGTGAGACTTGCAGCTCGAAGTTTCGTCATTAGTCTTGTTGGCATCGTTGGCATCCATCTTGAGGTCATGAGTTAGTTGGCAATTCATGATCGATTTTCATGATGTAGCGGACTCGTTTGTCCACCGAGGCGATCTTCTTCTATTCATCATACCAGCAAAATTGCGCAACACATCTGTTTATTCGTTTTAAACCAAATGTATGCAAATTTATACTGATAATAATAAAGAATGAAAATCGATCGCCTGTTTTGCAAAGTTCAGCGGTCGCACCAAACAACTAAATATAAATCCGCGAGACAAATACACGTTTAAAGGTTCTTCCAATGTGGCGAAATATTTGATTCATCATCAGCTCTTCCACTGGAAGATATTTATCGATATATAAACGTATCTGGTCCGTCACACCCACCTTCTAAAATGTTGTTAAAACCAGTTAAATTGTGCCCGACTATATTAGATTGGATGACCAGGAACACGGTTCTGGCATTTATTTTTCATTGAACATCTTAGGCTTCCCATATTCCAAACACAAACTTTCAAATATGTGACGTCACAGCCCAAAATTACCTCCTTCCCCAGGCCACATTACTGTCATAAAGCTGATTCTTTTTACTCTGTAGGCACCACAACAAAGTTCAGACCAAGTTTTAAGCAATTTTTCAACGAACAAACCCATTTAAATCAGAATGACTAAACGAGGTGACGTCACACTAACGGTCGCTCCATGTTGAAGATAGGGCCTTGTACAGTAGGTCTATTAAAAAAGTCCCCAGCACCAGTGGGCGCTGCATTCGCTGAGCCGAACCCCCGTCTGCCTGTCCCATATCGCGCCGGGCTCAGGTCAGGTAGGGTCAGCGGGACCGCTCGGTCCGGCCCGCGGGCGGTGGACGGGCGGCCGGTAACGCTTTCCGCCAGTCAGCTGTAGAATCCAACAAACGGGACGGCCACCGCTCAGCGCAGCGAAACCGGTGTTAAAGTATGGCAGTAGATGTTCATGGCCACAATGATTATGAGATAGTCATTGTTAGCCCGTGCCCCACAGGAATGCCTAGACTCGCACGCCCTGTTGGAGGGGAGATGGGGATTGAGCATCATTCTTTTAACTCAGCTTTGGGCATTTAAGTGGTATTCGAAGTAGCGTCAAACGTAGCAAAAAGAAGAAAAAATACCTTAGCCAATTTTGGATCGGGTTAGAGCCAGAGGTAATGTCACCAGAGGTCATCGATAGTAAAATTTTGCTTGGACAGGGTGCCTTGCGCACACCTGTGCATTGGGTTTCCAATTTTCATGGAAACATCAACAGACTCGGAAGCTCGCAACGCTAGCGTGGAGCCGAATTCATTACAACCGCCGCAATAATGCAGCTGCAGCGCGTGGCCGTGAACCACCCATCAGGGCTATCCATGTGTCAGGGCAATCCAACCCACCATGTGATGGGCTCGGCCCCAGCGGAGCATGAGGTCCAGGACTCCCGCCCAGGCCCCCTGTCTCCCCCTAATTCCTGTCATCCTTCCCACTCTGAAATCGACCGAAAGAACCTAACCTAACACAACAATCAGCTCGTTTACCGCTATGTCTGAATAATATTGTCAGATTTAATTAAGGTCAACGGCTTAGCATGTAAATAACAACAACTGCCACCATCGGTATTATGAGAAAACCAATTACTTTTCCACCAACCCTTAAAAGTTTTTAGCTTAAAACTTGCATGAAATTAATTTTACCAGCCTCGTGTTCCTCTTCCTCAAAACGCTTCGAACGAATCAAAAGTTGATCTTTAAAGGCCATTTGAAAAAAAATGGTCTATGTTCAAAGACATGACCTGACCAGAAATGGTTATGATGCATAGCAGGATGTTAGATCCGTATCGTGGAACTTTACAAACACTTCAGATGATTGCATAACTTGAGCATGTCTATCAAAAATAATTATTACATGGCGAATATGTTATTACTTACGAGTTATATGTTGAACGCAACTGAAATGTTCTGTCGGCCACAATTTCTATATTTAATTTATCCTCCCGGATTTCATATTTTTATTAATGACACCTTGACGATGTCGAGAAAAAAAAACGCTCAGGAGATTTAACAGCCTGAGATACATTCAGTATAAGGAAGGGTCAAGGGTGCTAGATTCCTTCCGTCCTCGCTATCCTTAGGAAAAACCAATCCGCATCGCCCCTAGTCTTCATGCTTCCCTTTCTGGACTGGAGGTCACCCCACCAGCCAACCTGTAGTTGATGTCGGATCCATTCCAGGACACATAATCCTCTTCGGGTGACCGTTTGGGAGACGGCTGGACCGTCCCGACAGCTGGCAATCGTCCCACGGGAACAGTCTCGCTTCCGCAGATCACTGTCGCTGGGTCGCACAACCCAATTACTACACCATGAGCATAGTTATGTCATATCTCCACAAGGGCCTTTTCAGACTGAAAAAGATGGCTCCCAACAAAACAAACAATTTTCTCATTCAGTATTGTATCTCATCAAGCACCACATGTTTCATAGTGTTATTATGCGTTCCGTCCAAAAAAGCGCAGTTCAATTTTCTCCCATTGACTTGAGCGATCTCAAAATTGACCCAACCTTTCTGTCAACAATGTCAAACTTCCAAAGTAAGCGTTTCAAATACATATACTGTTGCCCATTGAAATCTCTGAAAGTTCTAAGGGGATCGGTTAGTCGGTGTATTTAGATATGATGAGCACAGGAACTTTCCTTGAGGTAAGGTCACTTGACGTGATCTGGCGTTATGACCTTGAATTGAAAGACTTGGGCGTGACAAAAATGGGTCATTTGAAATCTTAAAATGCTAGATTTTAACAATAATTGCAAACACTATCCCGGCCAAATAGTGAGTGAGAAGGGAGCGATTCCCCAACTCCATGTTTAGCTCCTATAATTGAGCTAGCTGCTAGAGCCTCGCGGAAAAAAAACGAGCGATGGCGTCGTTACGTGACGCAGCGGCTGGTACCCCATTTTAAATTATCAGTGACCTCTTAGGGCAGGTCAAGGGCCCCAAGGCATGTGATCGGTTTTTGGTAAATAACTTCGCAAAAATGGTCGCATTATCGTCATTTCGATACAATCGTGTTTTCTGTTCTCAGACGCGTCGATTTATATGCTTTTTTGTTTAGGTGAAGCAATTTAGGATGTTTACCCCAGGTCAATGTCATGTTAGGGCAACACAGGCCACGAAGCTGTTGAAAGGAGGACATGATGCATATTAACATTTGATTCGGCAAGTCTTGCAAAGTCCATTGATGGCTGTCACGACTGGCTAGCTCATTTTGCTCGGGAATTATTGACGAAGCACTCCTATGTCCCTAATGACGTCATAAATGACGTCACGCAAGGTGAATAATGCAAAAGTGAAGCATTAGACCTTACCAAGAATGTATGAAGTCACGATTTCATGTGCTTGAGGTATAGTTTCAGATCATTTCCGACGCCAAATTAACAGTTTCCATATTTCCCCATTATGCTTATATGATACTAAGTGCACATTGCGGATTTGCATCATTTTACAACCGACAACCGTGCAGAGGTTTACTTAAGACGTCATAGTTAAGTGACCTGACCTGAAAACGTGGTTGATGTCAAATGATACGGCTTGAATCAAATGCAAGGCATATGAAATGTCAGCCTTCTATCATCAGTGTGCTTTGAGCTACCGCAAAAAATACATGGTGGCAGCATCCACCCCTTCTTCTCGGCCGGCGAGGGTTAAACCTCGCTTCGAATTATTGCAGATAATGATGCGACGGAAAACAAAGCATTTATCTTTGTCTAGAACGGCCGCTGACTTGTTGGACAAGATCCCCAATATTAATTCGCTAGATGAGAATAAAATACTCGGTATGTGATACATATATACCCCTCGATTTGCCCTCGCGCTAAGTCTATTCTAATCAGTCATCACTGTCGCTTTTTTATCCGAGATGATGTCGCCGCTAAACGAGTTGTTTTGTTTGCTTGCTTGCGTTGAATGGCCATTACGGATTATTGAAGGATTATGATAAAATAGGAATGGGGCAAGGGAGGATAAGCACTGCAGGTGTTTAATTTATATCACAAAGGCATCATTTCCGGCATCGTGGCGAGTCATTATCTTCCTCTCCTCTGCACTGCGGCATCTCTGCGCCCCACACATGGCGTCCTCACTCCACGGCCGGCCGCCGCCAACTGACCCACTCGCTTGCACTCGCCGGGCGCCGCGACCTGACCCGTGTCGCTGCCGCGGCCTGCACAATAGAGTCGGGGCTGGAATCCGGGGGTTCGGCCGGCCGGCCGCCTCTGGAGCGGGGGACTTTTTTAGTAGACCTACTGTACAAGGCCCATTTTCAAATGAAGGGAACGAATTTCTTCAACACCAAGAGGCCGCGGGGTTTGCAACCTATAGATAGATAGTGGTTTCTGAACCTCGCCGCAAACTTGGCTATCTCAACTCAAACCCCATATTAAAGGTGGGATAGTCCCTTTAAAACCCGCGAGACCTGAGCTGAGCAATCGGCAGCGTTCAGAGCTCCGTAGTGCTTGCTCGTCTTCGAGAAGGCGTTCAGCTATAAACGTGTTAATATACGAGCGTATGGCGCCTTAGTCGAGGGCCTGCTCGTGAAGGGCGGTAGCTTGCTCAGACAGGAGCGATTTCATTTGGCGACTATCTTCCACTGCACCGCAGTAGGGGTGACAGCGATTGCGCGTCTGTTGTCATCTCAACGACCGGGATTAGCACAATTCACAAGACACGATTCCAGGCAAGAGTCGCATCCTTTCGCCGCGCATCAAGGCCGTGTGCAATCGGGGGCAGCCAGTAACAGTTGGTAGCTTAGGCCAAATGGGCGGTCAAAAACTACTACCCAATTGGGTTCCCACGTTAAATCGACCTTTTTCACTCTCAGACGAGCGTCACATAAATCATTGGGCAAAAAGCTGAAGCGATTGTTGGTGGGGAAAGGTGAGTGATACTGCCCTCGGACTCATCCAACTCGGCTCAAATCAGCATTCGAGCTTACATTATGAGATGTCGCTAGTATCACGTAAATCTTGCTTAAGAGCACGTTTCAGAAATGTAACAGCTGCGGCACTTCCACGTAGCAATCTCTTCCATCTTAGTATCAACTACACGCTTTTCAACTAGCTTTGTACTTAGTTTTTAACTGAGGTCAGTATGTTATTTCTGATCGATGTATTTTAAAAATAATCAGCTAAATCTCTCTGTTTTTCTCTGCCTCGTCCTCTTGCGAAAGGTTTTGAGCGACCCCCGCCGGACACGATTTGGTAGCCGAGGTCTGTGACAGCTGGGCGTGAAGTTTTCCATTCACCATAGGCTTTACACACAAACTAGCCAAAGTTCATCCCTGGATATTTTTAATCAGCTGGCAACAATTACCTACCGTCCTCGCTGTCGTCGATCTCGGTGCCAAGATTCTTACAGATGAGGTTGGGACGCTAGTCACGCGATCCTTTTCCTGCTTTCCCAACCCTACTCACGAGTTTCATAAGCCTTGATTTATTCTTGAAACACTTTGCACAGAGGTGTTTGTAGTTAATTTATTCACAAAAGCTAATCCAATGATATTTGAAATTAACAAACACATTTTTACTCGCAATCTCAAACAAAAGTTGAAATTTATTCGCGTTTCATTAATTTAATCAGCTGGCAACCATCACCCATCGTCCTTGATGTAGTCGAACTTGGCGCACTAGGATAGTGTTCGAAGTTTGTGACGCTTACTTGTTGTTATGACGACTGGGCAGTACCTACGCTTTTTATTCGTCAACAAGTGCTTGCGGAGCTGCCGCTCACACTTTTGAACACAGTCTTTCTTTATGCGTCAGTTTTTGTGACGCGTCATATCTGAAACATGTTTCGTGATGCTCCAAAACCATTAAATTCATCTCCTTCAAAAGAAGTGTTTTGTAACATTTTCGATGTTTTTGGGCTTAATTGCTATAGCTCCATTCATCCTATCTTGCGTCAGGATAGTCATTACTCGGGGACCAGTCGTTGAAAGCAAGAAACAACGACGAGAAGGTCTTGTAAGGAGTCGCAGCGATTGCATTGAGCATTAAATGAAAATATTTTTACCCCCCCCACCACCTCAGGCGATCACGTGCCGGCTGCCGTCACCCACCTGCTCGGCGCAATTGATTGTGTTCAAAATTCCGGGTGCCTTCTTGTTGCTATGGTGACTGGGAAGCATATACGCTTTTCATTCGTCAACGAGTGCTTGGGAAGCTGCTGATCACATCCTGGAACATAGTGTTTGTGCATCAGTTTGTGCCGCGTCATTTCTGAAGCATGTTTTGTGGGGCTCTTAAATTGTTCCTTTCATATCATTCAAAGAAAGTGTTTTCACTTTCCGAACATTTTTAATATGTTTTATGGGCTAACTTGCTAACTAGCTCCATTTATTTAATTTTGCGTGAGGGTAGTCATCATCTGGATCCCAGCAGCTGAAAGCAAGAAATAGCGGCGAGGTTTTGTGGAGTCGCAGCGAATGCATTGAGCAATAAAGGACGAAAATATGTTCACCCCCACCGCCTCAGACGATCACGTGCCGTCAGTGTCACCCACCTGGGCCCAATCTTACCAATGCACTGGTACATTGCAATGCATGCATTGGTACGGCATTGCAATGCCGTAAATAGGATTTGGCAGCACTGGCCTGAGTTAATGGCACTGATATCAAATATATCCTTTTTAATTACATCCAGCTGATCCTGTCAAATGATTTTGATAGCGTGAATGATTAACGAATGTTGCCTGAACGAATGAATAAGTGACTGTGGAGTAGTTCTGAATGTTACCAAATGCCGTGAATGCGCATTCACGGCATTTGGTAACATTCAGAACTATTCATTGGAACTATCATTCATGAACATGAACTATCATTCACGCTATCAAAATCATTGAACAAAATTAGCTGGAGGTAAATAAAAAGGATATCTTTGATATCAGTGCCGTTAACTCCGGCCAGTGTTGCCAAATCATATTTACGGCATTGGTAAGATTGGGCCCTGGTCGGGGCTAGAACTAGAATCGGTTTTAACTAGAATATGGTAGCACTTATGGTAGGCAGTCAAAGCGCACGCATGACATCTATTTCTAACATTTCTGGAACATAAACAGTAAACACAGTCGAAATTATAAGTCAAGTCAAAAACATGCGGCGCTTCCGGGTTGTAAACTCACGAAATCACGACCCACGGGTCCGAAATTTGATACGCTACCGGCCGCGCTGCATGGGACCGGGCACCGCCGTCCGGTTGCGTGGCGCGGCGCGGCTGCTGGTGTGCAGAGATGTTTAACCTGTACGCCGTAGACAATCGGCTGGGTTTTCGTGAAAGATGGTACAAGGTAGGGGGCGTCGAAGTCTAGTAGGAAAATCTGGCAATCCCTGGCGTGACTTAACGTCGGGGATGACCGACGGGACCCTGCACTGAAAGATACGGCAGAACGGCTATTTTTGAAAAATGATCAAGAATACTTTTGTGCTGTTAAATGACACATAAAACGCTTATCAGCATGTTCCTCATGTGATAAAGCCATATCCGTGGTCGAAAACAGCCGAGCCCCTCCCAATTTCCAACCATCGACCTTATAACCAAAGGATGTAAGTGTAATCCTTAGGAGCGACTTTCCGTTACATATCCGTACATGTGCGTCCTTATGGAAATCGGTAGTGTGGCGATTGGCGACGCGCGCGACCTCTGTGCGGCGACTGTCAGGCGCGTAACCACGAGTCTGAAGTTACTGGGGATCATATGAAGGGCCGCGAAGACCAAATATCATATTTCAAGATCAGCCTTCGCCCGAGTGCGGGGAGGGAAGAGGACGGGGGGCGTTTTTGGCCACTTCTGCCAGTTGTTTTTGTTGCGCGTGTAGGGAAAACCGCGGCGCGCACCGCCGCGAAACTTGGTATAGCTTATGATATCCCAACTTTGCATAGTGTGTGAAAATTTTGACCCCAGGTCACCTAAGTTCAGGTCACCACTCACCAGGTCAGTAAAGTAACCATGCCTCTAAAAAAATGTGGCTCTGTTATTCCTTTCGGATAACTGATTGGACTAAATTTACTAAAAGAATTTTAAAAAATCATACAGTTTACATCCCAGAAGTTTGAAACTCGAGCTTTTGCATGAGGAAATCAGTATTAACAATTTCTATATCTCAAGGTTTTCACATCGGTGACCTAATGTCAGGTCATTTTTACGACCTCTTCATTATAGGCAAGTCATTGGGAGAAAATTGAAATGCTCTTCTTTCATTCGACGCGTCTCGACGAGACGACCGCGATGCCGGTAACGTCAGCGTCATACAAGTTTTGAGTCCAAAGTTATGATACAAAAAGCATGTCCGCAAAAACGTCAGCCTGGAAGATAAACCATTGACCTTAGGTCAAATCTGAGAACATTACCTTCTCAGAAAGACCTTTGAAAGAGCTATCGAATGCGCTTTCCTGCAGCACTGCAGCTCTATTGGTTTCTGACTTACGTGCTGTTTTGTGAAAAGTTGTCAAAATTAGGAACAAAAGTTCGTGAAAATTTCACATTTGATGACCTCCAGTGACCTCAGTGATGACCTGATAAAAATGATATAGGTAATTTTGAAAGATACTGTAGCAAGCTATCTGTTGCTTTTACCGCATCTTTCTAGCTTGCTTACTTACCGAGATTATCTGGTGTGGCCAAAAAGCCTCCCCCCACCATGGCGAAGTTGGCTGAGAGACCCACCCGGGCGCTGGCTAAACAAAACATCCATGGATGTTTTGTTTTGTTAACGGAAGACAAAACTATGGATAGTTTTGTCTCCCGTTGACTACAGATTACTCTTCACGTTGATTTAGAGACAATATTTCGCTAATCAAGCAAATTGAGGAGGTCGTCGGTTTTACTGGGGACGGTCCCCAGTAACCCAAAAGTTACTGGGGACCGGTCCCCAGTGTCCCCAGTGGTGGTTACGTGCCTGGCGACTGTGGCGCACCTGGTGACTGCTTTTCTTTTGTATGTACTATGTACAGTCCACAGCAGAAGTAATGTGGGGTTTCAGTCATGGGTATGTTCTGCTTATGAAGCTTAGGAACGATTAGCCAGACTACAATGAAACTTTGAATGTAGCTTATATGTATCGTCACCCTTGCAGCTGCAGCTTTAGCTATTTACATCTTCTTTTCGATCACTCTGCATTAAACAATCGCCAGTCAAAGCCAACCGTTGAGATTGGTAAAACCCTACATTACTTTAGCGGTGGGCTGTACTTATGTAGGCATTGCGGTTTTGCCAGATATGGTTCCTACTGCTACCACTATGTTGACCCAATACTAGAAAGTTATTCTGCCAGTAAAAGACAAGCAAATTGAAAGTTAGGCTATAAAATCGCTTATGAATAATTACCATATAATTGTAAAGAAATTTTGATTGAATAATTATTAAAATATTCAACCGTTAAACTATATTCTGGTAGGTTTAGTAGAAATAAGTCCGTGCAACCTTGTTATTTAGGGCCTTGGGTGAGGTCACGTGACGGACCTGACCTCATGTGACCTTAAGAAAAAATCCGAGATGCAAAAGTGAGACCTCTGGAGGATACTACGTCCTGTAAGAAAAGTCCCAGTGGCATCGGTAAAAAAGTCTGCCCCTGGAACACTGCATAAAACGAATTGACTAGACATGGTACCATCTGTTGAATGAACCCCGCTTCACGTTGTTGACGCGTGCACGGGGCTAATAAAACAGTTTTTGTGTGCGGGTCGACCGAGTGGGTAATGGTATGTGCAGTCCAAAGCTGTTTAGTTAGTATGTGGCAGCAGTCGTGTCTCCCATGAAACACGTTTCTGATTAAAATCAGATCATACTGAATTCGACGTGAAGCTAATGACTGCACCCTGAAGTGATTTGGTAACGCACTGTAATCCAGAGAAATGGAATGTCCGGAGTGTGTATTTGATAAAAGTCATATCAGTAGGTGGAACTATGGTCATGAGTACCCAAATATAGGAACGTTCCCATTTTTGGGAACGGAGTTCCCAAATATGGGAACGGGCGTTCCCATTTATGAGAGCGGAAGGTAATTTTTCGGCCGTTCCCCCACTAAAACTCATTAGTGCATCACGTCTCCGTTTTCCGATATGGACCGTTTCTGATGACGCTGAGCATGAAACTCAACTGTAAATGAACTAGACAGCACCTGCTGTCATCCTAAAACATCTAAGCACACTTCCATCTAGTTCCTGACCAATAATCGGCTCTTTATATTCGGTCCCATACATCTGATGTATCGTGAGGAAACTGAGAGTCGCAAATCTATAATTTGGCTTATGACGTCACTGTGACGTCATTTCAAATGGGATCGACACCAAATTTGGACACAACCGCGGCTAGGTATTCAGAAAGACGTGTGCAAAATTTCGCTTCTCTATCTCTTCGCGTTGCGACGATATCGTCGCGGAAGTAAAGGGGGGGGGCGCAACTATGTATATGCCCCCCCCCCCCCCCAGCGGCCGGCGGGTGGTGGCGCGGAGGCCCAGCGGCCGCCGGGTTAATAAATCTGAATCCGATGCGAAATTGATGCATAAGCTATACCAAGTACCGCGGTGCTGCGCGCCGCGATTTTCTTTGCACACGCAAAAACTGGCAGGTGTGGCCACCCCCCCACCCGGGCGAAGGTCCTTACTCCCTCATTCGTCATTCCTGCCAATCCCGGCCTGTTCAGTTCATTGTTCATCGCCACTTGGCGGCAGTCTGGTAGTCGGCCACCGCTACGTCTGGCGGTGAAAAAGCGTACTACTGGTAATAGCTATGCTCGGTAGGTGTCAGGATAGTAGCCAGTGTCAGTCAGGCTGCCGGCTGGCCATGAGCATTGAGCGCTGATCAGATAGGTGATGTAGGTAATTAGATAATGGTGAATGATCAATGAACATCACCTTTCAATGTATTCAGTCCCGTGTTAATCACGAAAAGGGCCAATGGCCAACCAATGCAATGGCGATGGCCATTAAAGGGACTATCCCACCTTTAACATGGGGTTTGAGTTGAGATAGCCAAGTTTGCGGCGAGGTTCAGAAACCACTATCTATCTAGGTTGCAACCCCCGCGGCCTCTTGGTGTTGAAGAAATTCGTTCCCTTCATTTGAAAATGGGCCTTGTGCAAGGCCCTATCTCCAGCATGGAGCGACCGTTAGTGTGACGTCACCTCGTTTAGTCATTCTGATTTAAATGGGTTTGTTCGTTGAAAAATCGCTTAAAACTTGGTCTGAGCTTTGTTGTGGTGCCTACAGAGTAAAAAGAATCAGCTTTATGACAGTAATGTGGCCTGGGGAAGGAGGTAATTTTGGGCTGTGACGTCACATATTTGAAAGTTTGTGTTTGGAATATGGGAAGCCTAAGATGTTTAATGAAAAATCAATGCCAGAACCGTGTTCCTGGTCATCAAATCTATAAAGTCGGGCACAATTTAACTGGTTTTAACAACATTTTAGAAGGTGGGATAGTCCCTTTAACCCGCGCCCCGCTGGGGGTGGGACAGAATCTGCCACTCCTCCCGTCTTTCGCCAATAACTGCTAAACGCGCTACGCCAGCGACGTCAAACTCTTAGAACCTTATCATACATCAAATTAACACGTTTCCTGAAAATTGGAGCGAAATCCGTCCGAAGCTTTTTTGAGAAAATGGCGTTTAAGTGACGTCATGTCACGCCATTTTCGCTTCAAGAACTGCAAAACTTCAAGCGCCGCTAACATCTTCATTTTTAAAGGAATCAAGACGTAGCAAAACGGTTAGACGTTATTTTACTATGTCTATCAAATGGCTATCTCGGTTTTTTGAAAATTTTGGATTTTGGTCCAATTTTTTTTAACTGACTTTTTAGAAAATCAATATAATCCAAAATTTTGAGTTTATTAATAAAACCGGAATAGATATAAGAAATAGGGACGTTGTCTATGTGCACCTACATACTAATTTGTATAAGAATCGGTTCAATAATGTGGGAGTTATTCAAACTTTTATGACGTCACAACAATCAAAATTTTAGTAAAATTAATTTGTTGGTAGTTCTAGACCTCCTACGGAAACAAGCATAGCACCATTCGATTGGCCGTGAAAAACTGCATCAGGTAGACACCATTTGAGGCCTTAACAATTGATTTCAAAATTTGACCTCACTTGACCTGACCTTGACCTGGCCTCGACCAATGTAGGTACACATCATTTAGATGTGGTCCATATCATTAACTGAGTGTGCCCATTGAATTCTATGAATAAATTGGTCCATAAAAAAATGTGTCGCACATGCCCTCTTCTATATTTCGTATTTGGTGACCTGACCTGACCTTGACCTTGACCTTTACATGACATTGTATGCAACGAATCTAGCCTTGGTAGCCTAAGAACACGTTTTGGGCAATCACTCTCAGTTCACTCTTCGGCAACTACGGTGCAAAGCCGATACTGTAGAAACTTGCATTTTGTACTTACCCTTGACCTGACCTTGACCTGACCTCTGACCTACTTAAGCAAAAAAAAAATCGGTTTTTAAGATCCGCCTTGTTGAGAGCTTTCGATTGCCGTGTTTTCCCCGTCTTTCTATGACCATTGGTTAGGAAGTTAGACGGGGGGGGGGGGCAGAATCTGCCCCCCCCCCCCCAGCAGGGCGCGTATGGCTGAATAGCCCAGCGGGGCGCGTGTTAACCCTCACCAGCCGAGGGGGCCGGGGACGTCATAAGTGAACTTCTACTTGGTCCTCAGGTGTCGCAACTTCGCAACGCAACGCCTTCTGTGCCAGAGGAACTTTCACGGGGAGATGAGCCTACAGGATGCTAGTATCCTCCAGAGGTCTCACAATTGTATACCTATCTCGGATTTTTCCTATAGGTCACATGAAGTCAGGGCGGTCAAGTGACCTCACCATCATGTCAATGGGGAAAATGAAAAGTGCTATTTTAGCGACGGGAATGATCTCGAACTATTTCCAGCACACGGAATCGTGATTTTTGCACTCCTAGCGAGGTCCGATGCCTCACGTTTGCATTGTTAACCTTGTGTGACGTCATTTGTGACGTCACTAGGATCATACTAGTTTTTCGTCAATAACTCCCGATCAAATAGAGTTATCGAGTTGGGAAAGTCACCAATGGACTTCGGAAGACCTGCCGAATCGAATTATATGCGACATGACTCATTCGACCAACTTCGTGACCTGGGGGCGCTGACCTGACCTTGACCCGAGGTCAACACTTTCAGTTGAACCCTGTAAATGTAAAGTATTTACCCTAACTTTACGGCGCAACCCAACAATCAGTATTTACAGCGTGGGAGGCCAACAGCTTGAGAGAGTGAGCGTGATGCGCGATCTAGGGGTCCTATTGGATGAGAAGCTCACGTTCGGTGAACATGTAGATGCAGCTGTTCGTAAGGCGAATAGGGCGCTAGGCGTACTTATGAGGTCCTTCCAAACTGGCAAAGGTGGCAAGTCACTACGATGTATCAATGTCAAGGCTGTGCTGGCTGCCTACTGCGCCAATGTACGCTCCATTCTTGAGTACGCTAGTGTGGTATGGGGAGGAGCCGCAGAGGTGCACATGACTCGAATAGAGCGCGTACAGCATAAGTTTTCAATATGGTTATCTGGCAGGTGTGGTGTCCAGGGCGTGTCTTTCGAGTACGATGCCCTGCTCAAATACCATCACATGTCACCCCTCAAGGTGCGGTGTCAGCAGCATGATATTATGTTCATCTGCAATGTTCACCGTAATGCTGTGGATTCGTCGTATCTACTGGAGTGTTTCCCGCTGGCCGTGCCGCATCGCCCCCTGCGAAAAAGGGTTCTCTTCCATGTACCGTACGCACGGGTGAACACAGTGATGAACAGTCCTTTCTGTCGCATGCCAAAGCTCTGCAATGGCTTCTTGGACTGCAACCGTGAGATAGACGTGTGGACGAGCAGCACTGCGTGTTTCTCATGTAGTTGCCCATGTTCGTAAGTAGGTACTGCTATGTTTTGATTTGTTTTTTTTTTATAAGTGTATTTATCTGTGTGTCGGCATATGTAAGTGTATTTTTAACCTTCGACTTCATCTGTAATTGGGCCTCCTATGCCCGTTGATGATGCTCTCAATAAACTAAACTAAACTAAACTAAACAGTTGACCTCACCCGAACAAAAAGTATGGCTATCGACGCGTCTGAGCGAGGCAAACACAGTTATCCCAAAATCGCGGCTCTGCGACCTTTTTTGCGAAGTTATTTATGAAAATCTGAATCCGTGCCTTGGCCAATGGCCACTTGACCTCAACCGGTGAACTCAGAGGTCACCGGTTGACCTGAGACATCCGAGACATCCCCCTCCCTCGCCAATATGCTAAAGAAGTCCTCGCTAAACAGTGTTTGTTGTGCAGATCTCTGATTGTTCAATGTACACTGTGTGTATGTACGTACCACCCGTTATATTAACCCGCGCCGGGCCGGTGCTCGGAGATTCCGCGCCGGGCCGGTGGGGGGGGGGGGGTGGTCTGAACACCCCCTTCTAACTCGGCTCCTGGGCCACGTATAGCGACACGCGGTAAGCGGCAATCGAACGAACGTCCAAAATAAGGACAAAACACTTTGGTCATTTTTCGGGTAAGGTGAAAGGTCAGGTCACCAGAGGTTACCAAAGGTAAAATGTTGACTATTTCAACATTTTGGAAACTGCCGACGGCCATCTCGGGAACCGATAGAGCTACAGCGCCGCGGAAAAGCGCATTCGACAGCCCTTTTACAGAGCTTTCTGAGTAATGTTCTCAGATTTGACCACAGGTCAACGTTTAGCCTCCAGAGGGAAAAAACTCCATAAATAGCCGTTTTTACGAAAAACGTTTTTTTCGGCAATAACTTTTGACTCAAAAGAGCAATGACATTACTTTTGCCAGCATCGTGCTCCGCTCGTCGAGACGCGTCGAATGAACTATAATTTGACCTTGAAAAGTCAACCTTAAAATTTGACCTCAGGTCAAGGTCATGACCTGACCGTTAAAGGTCATCTTGCATATCAGTCGATCCGCAACGTCGAGCCGAACACATCTAAGGCGTTTTCAGCGCTCTAGCACGCTTCTATCAGAAGTTATTAGCGAAAAACGGTTAGATTCTGTTCGTGACCTGAGATGACCTCGGAGACATAACAAGGGGTCACAGTTGCCATTTTCCAGTTCAGTGTGTAAATTTTACCTACATCTCGATGTTTGGGAGTGTCTAAAATAGCGTTCGTGCAAAACAGACGCTTTTCAATTTTCTCCCATTGGCAATCATAATGAAGAGGCCGCAAAATTGACCTGGCCTTAGGTCACCGATATCAAAATTCCGAGATATACATTTTATAGATAATGTTGCACTAATCAATCGCTGAAAGTTTCAAGGCAATCGTTCAGTCAGTGTAGCGATGACGAGCATTCTTATTTTTTTCTTAGGTGAGGTCACTTGGCGTGACCTGGTGACCTGACTTAAGGCGACCTGGGTCTGAAATTCTAACAACATGTGCGGAAAAGATGCATAAATAGGTGTGCCAAAAACGGCGGCGCTCCGCGCCACTGGTTTTGAGATATCTACGAAAAACCGCAGGGAGGGGGTGTTTGCCCCCCCCCCCCGGCCCGGCGCGGGTTAAAAATGTTGCAGTTTTGACGCTTCACAACTTAAACTCTTGATTTTTGGCTGTCAACCCTCGAGACCTTATCTTTGCATCTCAGAGGGCTGCAAAGATAACTCTGTGTTGTATCTTGCAGATATATCTGCGATGCGGGAGGATCTTTGAATGCCCCAATGCCATGGTTGCATGCCTTAACCATTGGGTAGGGCATTCAAAGAGACAGAAAGAGGGAGGGAGAGAGGGAGAGAGGGGAGAGAGAGATCCGCCTCAGATCTACCTGATACCTGTCCTTGTAGTTTGTACAGGAGCGGGTGAATGTTATCGTATGACCGAACCGGCCAGTCCAGGTGGGTGACACCCCTAAAATAACCTCTCCAGCCGCGTGAGACTAAGCCCATCCACACCAGCACAGTGGAGAGGATTTACGGCTCACTCCTTTGGTAAAGATACACTGTGTTCACATTCGCCTCTTCACCGATTCACCGGAAGCCGCACTCTCTATGAGAGGAGCGGTCGCAGCCGGCAAACATGGCCGCGCGGCACGAGCTATTAATGGCGGCTGGCTCGGGTAGCTCTCTCCGCGCTGTTTTGTTGCTGCCACCACCTGCCTAATCCGAGCCGGGCTCGAGTGGTTGCCCTGGTGAGCCGCCGGCGCGTGAGAGTGGCTCCGGCAGAGGTGTGATGATCCGGGGATGGGGATGGGTAAGGGTCGCGCAGCTGCCGGCCAGGTCACGGGCTGATAGAGACACGACGGGGCTGGCCTGTTGCGCAGGGACAAATGTCTGAAATACCCCAGAGAGAAAAAGGCAGAACTAAAGAAACAATGAGGGATTCGTTAAAAAAATGTTAAATATATAGTACATAGTGTCGTATATGCATCACCGTTTTACATCTAATATTTACTCGTCAATTAGGATGTCGTGTGGAAATCATTTTTGCACTGAAAAATAACAACCAGCATAGTTAACATAAATTGTGTTCATAGGTTACATCATCATATTTATCATGACTTATGTTATATATGCAACCAGCAATCACTTAGATGCGTTACAACGTACAGATATCAATAAAGAATAAAATTGTTTTTCTCGTGAAAGCTGACAAATTTAATATTACCTTAAATGAGTTTAACGCCAATGCTTTTACTCTTCTTTCAATAATATGCGGTGAAATGTTAATTTGGAATTGATCATCTTGATGTAATACACAAGCAATCTATTGTGGTGAATGCTAAGTCTGGCTGACAAGAATTGGTCGGGTAACCGAATTCCACCAAACTGTCAGGTCTATTATTGTCTACGATGTGAGACAAATGGATCATCATATCTTTGGAACATCAACAGTTGTGCATCGTTGGGCAACTAATCTGATTTGCACCATTAGATCAGTACAGAGCGATGCCTGTTTGCTTGTTTCAGATGAATAGGAAACCACCACAAAGGGATTCTTTGGTGAGCTGTGTAGACCAGTGGTTATTCAATAACACAATTTGCATGCGTGTGAATACACATCTGGCGTGGCTCTGGAGTGTCAGTAATGAACTGTTAGCCGCGGAGGGAGCATCGATTAAAAATGTCAGCACAGTCGAGCGACAGATGCCGTGAAAACCCACAAACTAGGAAAGGGCTGGAAGATGGAACTGGGGCTCTATATATTCCAAGCTCTTGCGCATAAACAGTATAGGTTTCTATGTAGTTTTAGTAGGTGTTCGCACTATATAATTCAGTTTTTCTTTTTGTTTAAAATTTTGAATAATCTGAGCTATGAAGCTGCATCCTCGCTTACTGTCTTGCAGTCAATAATGTATGCATACATGCGAAATACATGTACATGTATATGCGTATATGTATATGTACATGTATATGCGAAATATTATTTCACGGGAATTTAGTGTCAATCGTGTAACAAAGTTCAGTTTATGTTGTTTTTGTTTTGGGATGTACCATGCGGTCGATATGGAGCCAGTAGGATCAATTCTTTGTGTTGCTCGTTACTGCATTACCGACGCTTAGCATATATTTAGGATGCCTAACATTTTACTCAAATCAGACGTTTTGACATTTCTGTCTCATCTTTATGCCTACTTTTTGTACTATTAGATCAGATTAGGTATTTAAGTACTGACGACAGACATGTAAGCCTCTGCATGGTCTAAAAAATATACAGATTTGCCAAGCTCTCAATACCAAACGCAATCTTTCGGAGAACGGGCACGGTCCGTGACCAGAGGGCAGAGAGGGTTTCACCATCCACTTCCCCCCTCTACACCCCTCTCCTCCCTCCACCCCCTCCCGCGACCCGTCAACACACCACGACTGTCTGTCACCCCGCCAATTACTGCCGTCAGCCCCGCCTGTCACCGTTGGGGACCGCTCGCGTGACCTGACTAATACACGGCGTGCAGATAGTAGCCGGTTTAATTTGTCGTCCAAAGTGGCCCCGCGCACCAACAGAGGCCGCGTAGTTGGCTGGGCGAAATACGACACCCCTGCGCGCCGCCGCAGTGGTTGGACGGAAATGGTGCAGTACTGGGTACTGAGCACCGTGTACCCTAAGTACTACCTAGCGTTCCAGCTAGGCTGAAGAGGTGCGAAAAAGGGACACAGTCAGAGAACACTGGGAGGGGAAAAACCTATTTAGCGAACTACGAAATCGTTGGTAGAAAACTTGCATGAGGTGGTAACAACTTGGGTCAAGGAGGATGAAAGATGATTGGAAGGGAATTGAAAGAGGATTGAAAGAAGACTGACTCGTATATGCATGTGAAGGAAAGGGATGCTAACAGATAACCCGCACCCAGGGGAGTATTCAGTATTCAGTTATACGCGCCCCGTCAGCGTTGGAGGCAGATTCAAGGTCAAGCCAAGGAAAAATATTCAAGTTGCTACATTATCACCCTTAGAGGCGGTTAGCGAATAATGGACTGAGATTGATTACCCAAAACGCGTTCTTAAGCTACCAAGGCAAGCCGAATTGCATACAATGTTACGCTAAGTTCAAGATCAAGGTCAGGCCAGGTCACTACGAACTATAGAACAGGATATGTGCGACACGTGCTTATGGGACATTTCATTCTTAGAAGCTAGAACCCAATGTGCATTTATTAGTTTTGGATCATATTTGGATGAACTCCACATCCAAGTCAAGTGAAGATCAGTTCAAGAGAGGTCAAATTAGTAAGTTGATTTAAAAGACTAAGAAAGGTTTGCATCTGATGCAGGTTTTCACGGCGAGTCGAATGGTGCTATGTTTCTTCCCGTACAAATTGCCTAGAACTGTCAAAAAATCATTTTGTAAAAACTTGGTGCATCGTATGAATAACTCCTATATTTTTTAACCGCTTCCTCTAAAAAATGGAATGTAGGTGCATAGACAGACCGAGTAGTAAAGTAATCTTGGACAGACCTATTTCGGTTTTATTAACCCAAATTTTGGATTTGATGATAAAAATCCAAAAAATAAGTTTTCATATTTTAGGTCAAATCCAAAATAAAAAACAAGCCATTTGAAAGACAAAGTGGAATCACGTATAAACTTCTTGTTACTTCTTAAAGGGAGATAATGAGCTTTCTTTTTTCTTAGATAAAAATTACTCGACATCTATACTATTTCTACTGTAGTTTCTATAAAATATGAAAATTTCCTAGCACATTTTCGTATGTGAAAAAGGTTTTTATTTTTGCAAAAAAGAAGCAGTACTTGCAGTACTTGTAACACCCACCGAAATGCGTTGTCCTTCTCTATAAAAAGTCGCAGTATATGGCGCTTTTGTTTCAAACAGCGACGCTTGGGTTTTTGTTTATGTTATCGCCTTGTCGTTGCTTGGTTGTAAGGATTCTAATTTGAATTAGAGTTAATTCGGTTTAGAATTAATTAGATTCTAATTCGGGGGTACATAGTGCCTACTCTTCTTTGTTTCCAAGTATTATTTTGCGCCACAAATGAACGGCATGCGCCAGAAACGCAGCCAAATCTTGCGATTGCGACTACGAAATTCATTATTTTGGCGTCAGAGCCTGAAGCGAAAAATACAAGCATATTTATTTCAAAAAGACTTTAGGTTTGTCGAACGGTGTTATGAGAATTTTGATAACAGTACTGCATAAGTTTTTCAGTGATGCCGCAAAAGTGTTGTATCTATCTTCTTTTATTGTGCAGTCGGCGGGACCGATTCAAAATTGAGTCGTTGCTACTAAAATAGCAGCATATGGCGTCAGATGATGAACAGGAAAAATAGTTGCGTAAATTTAGACATAAACCACCCCCAAACCATGAATATCTTTTGAAGGCACTATAGACGACCATTAACTAACTAGATGTGATGAAGATCAAATGTAAGGAATATGCTCATTTTACAAAATTACATGCAAGTACCAAAAAGTGATGTAAGTACTTATTCAACGGTCATTTTCAGTGCTCCCCGCTAACGTGACTTCAAGTTGAGATATTTGCGGCAAGGTACCGAATTGAGCAAAATGGTTTTAATTTACATTATAACTTGTTGTGTTTTGTCAGAAAATGGTCCTAACTCAGATTTTGTGGAAAAAGGTCATTATCTCCCTTTAACCCTCGCCCATGTAGGGGGGGGGGTTGGTGCAACCCCCCCTGAGGCTTTTCGGAAATAGTGCAAAAACGGCGGCGCGCAGCGCCGCCAAATTTTGGGTACCTTATGGGGCAAACCTTGCGCATCTTTTGATAAAAAAATTGACCGGGTCATGTCAGGTCACGGAGTTATGACGTCACAAAGGGAACAGCCTCCGGCCGGATTTTCACAAACTGAGTGCCAACGCCCGAGGTTTCCTGCCGGTGGTACGGACATCGGTTGATGGATCGTGATGAAACTTCCCATGCATGTTGGGGCAAGTATTGGCTATCATATGGTATAAGAAACTTGACCCGGTCAGGTCAGGTCACGGAGCTATGACGTCACAAGAGGAACAGCGTCCGGTACTATTTTTGAAAAGCGCCCGAACCACTATTTTGCTAATTCTTGTCAACTCAATGGGAATATGCAGCAATATTACCTTCTATAGGGAGCAAATGGACCTCCGAAATCCAAAAATACAATCAGATTTCAAAAATTTAAATTTTGATTTTTCGAATTTCTGCCGCCGACTGTGACCTTGCCGACTTCCGGCGCTCCCAACGCGCCATTTTTAGAGCTAGGGAAACGAAATACATACCAAACGATAGAGAATTGATCAAGGAACACGATAGTGAAGGTTTCAAGTCGATATCTCCCACCGTTTTGCCGTAATCGCCGCGGAGAGTTGAAAAAAGTCTATTTTTCCGAAAATTTGACCTTTGACCGGTCAAAAGTAGGTCAAATGTTGACCTAGGACCAAAAAGTACCACCAATCGCGAGATCTCGGCGAGAGCAATCCGTTGGTCTTTTTCGCTAAGCTCTACGACGCTCCGTTTTCAAACGCCAAGGGGGGGGGGGGGTCGCACCAACCCCCCCCCCTGCATGGGCGAAGGTGGCAGATCGCCGTTTACGGGCGAGGGTTAAGGCCTGAAAATATAATATTATAGAGGCGTTTGAAGTTTTGCAGTTGCTGAAGCGAAAGCGGCGTGATATATCGTCACTAAAACGTCGCCTTCTGAAAAAAATCAACATTTTGCTCCAATTTTCAAGGAGCATAGCTATTGATGTAAAGTAAGGTACTGAAAGTTTGACGTTGCTGGCCCAACGCGCTTAGAAGCTATTGGAGAAAAACATGTGAGGGCATGGAGTCTCCCCCCCCCCCCCGAGCGGGGCGTGGGTCCAAAACATCCCACGCTCCAATGTGGCTTATTATATATGTTTCATTCATTATTCATTATATCATAGGATCTCCAAATATTTCAAGCTTATTTAATACATTCTTAGCTCTTAACCCGCGCCCGGCTGGGGGTCCTGGATTTCCACGCCCTGCTGGGGGGGGGGGGGTGTTTGAACACCCCCCCTTCTAACTCGGCTCCTGGGCCACGTAGCGAAACGCGGAAGGCGGCGTTCGAAAGAGCGCCAAAAATAATGACGAAATCACTTCGGTCACTTTTTTGGTCAGGTCAAAGGTCAGGTCACCAGAGGTCATTGAAGGCAAAATTTCGCCGATTTTCAGGTCGAATGTCGACAATTTCCAGGAAGCCAACGCATAACTCGGGAACCAATAAAGCTACAGCGCCGCGGAAAAGCGCATTCGATAGCCCTATTAACGCCCTTTCTGAGTAATTATCTCAGATTTGACCTATCGTCAACGGTTTTGCCTGCAGGGGGCAAAAACTGCAAAAATAGCCGATTTTTTCGGAAACAGTTTTTCTGCAATAACTTTGGACCCAAGCCTTGTACGAGCTTACTTTTACCGGCATCGTGTTCCTCTCGTCAAGACGCATCGAATGAACTATAACTTGACCTTGAAAGGTCAACTTGAAAATTTGACCTCAGGTCAAGGTCATGACCTGACCGGAAAGGGTCATGTTGCATATCAGTCGATCCGTATCGTCGAGCTGAACACATCTAAGGCGTTTTCATCGCTCTAGCATGCCTCTATCAAAAGTTATTTGCGAAAAACTGTTAGATACCATTCGTGACCTAAGATGACCTCAGGGCATAAACAGGGGTCACGGACACCATTTTCATGTTCAGTGTGTCTAAACCACTTGTAATTCAGTGTTTGGGAGTGTTTATAATGTCTTTCGTCCAAAAGAGGCGCATTTCAATTTTCTCCCATTGACTTATAATGGGGAGGTCGCAAAATTGACCTGACCTTAGGTCACCGATATCAAAATTCCAAGATATACATTTGATAGATACTGTTACCCTTATCAATCGCTGAAAGTTTCAAAGCGATCGGTCACTCGGTGTAGCTATGGCAGACATTGAAACTTTTTATGAGGTGAGGTCACTTCAAGTGACCTGGTGACCTGACCTTGAACGACCTTGGTCTGAAATTTTCACAACATGTGTAGAATTGATGTATGATAAGGTGTACCAAAAACGGCGGCGCGGAGCGCCGCCGTTTTTGAGATATTCGCAAAAAACCACAAGGGGGGGTGTTCAAACACCCCCCCCAGCAGGGCGCGGGTTAAAGAAAGGAAATAATTAAGCACGGCTATGCGTAGATTTCAGCATGTCATTGATTGCTGCAGGCGCGTAACCACCACTGGGGACACTGGGGACCGGTCCCCAGTAACTTTTGGGTTACTGGGGACCGTCCCCAGTAAAACCGACGACCTCCTCAATTTGCTTGATTAGCGAAATATTGTCTCTAAATCAACGTGAAGAGTAATAAGTATTATGTAGTCAACGGAAGACAAAACTATGGATGTTTTGTCTAGCTAGCGCCCGGGTGTGCCTCTCAGCAAACAGCCATGGTGGGGGTGGGCTTTTTGGCCACAACAGATTATCTCGGAAAGTACGCAGGCTAGAAAGACGCGGAAAAAAACAACAGATTGCTCGCTACAGTACCGTTCAGAATTACCTATGTCATTTTTGATCAGGTCATCGCTGAGGCCACTGGAGGTCACCAAAGGTAAAATTTTCACGAACTTTTGTTCCCAATTTCGACAACTTTTCACAAATCGGCGCATAAGTCAGGAGCCAATAGAGCTGCAGTGCTGCGGGGAAGCGCATTCGATAGCTCTTTCAAAGGCCTTTCTGAGAAATGTTCTCAGATTTGACCTAAGGTCAACGGTTTAGATTTCAGGTTGGCGTTTTTGCGGAAAAGGTTTTTGTATCATAACCTTTGACTCAAAACTTGTATGACACTGATTTTACCGGCATCGCGCTTTTCTCGTTGAGACGCGTCGAATGAAATTGAAAATTTGACCTCTGTTCAAGGTCACGGAAAAGGTCATGTTGCATGTCATTCGATTGGTATTGTTGAGCTGAACACATGCATGGTGTTTTCAGCGCTCTAGCATGTCTCTACCCAAAGTTATGGTAAAAACTCGTGGAGATGTTTTATGACCTGAGATGACCTCAGGGGCATAGAAGGGGTCACAGGTCCAATTTTCCGGTTCAGTGTGTCATGTTTACCTGTGTCACGAAAATTGTGCGCAAAATCGACCTGACATTAGGTCACAGATATGAAAACTTTGAGATATGCGAATTGTTCATACTGATTTCCTCCTGCAAAAGCTCGAGTTTCAAATTTCTGGAATGTAAACTGTAGGAATGACAGAGTCAAACCGTTTTTTTTTTAGAGGCATGGTTACTTTAATTGACCTGGTGACCTGACCTTAGGTGACCTGGGGTCAAAATGTTCACACACGATGCGAAATTGAGTAATCATATACTATACCAAGTTTCGCGGCGGTGTGCGTCGCGGTTTTCCTAACATGCACAACAACAAAAAACTGGCAGGTATGGCCAAAAACGCACCCCCACCCCATCCCACCCTCTCTCCCTACTCTATCCCCCCGAAGACTGATCCTGAAATATAATATTTGGTCTTTGCGGCCCTCCATGTGGTCCCCAGTAACTTCAGACTCGTGGTTACGCGCCTGGATTGCTGATCACTTTACCGATTACTTGATACACTGCGAATTTATGGTCAAACAGTCCATATTTTCAGAGTAATCATTGAACGTTTTAACCTCAATTTGCAGTCTGTGAAGCTCATGCAGAGGTGTTAATCTGTGTTTTCGAGAAAGAGTATTATCGCCATCCCTCTGTTTCACGGTTTGCTGCCTCCAATTCACTCTCGTGTCCCTCTCTCCCTCTCCTCTGGTCCGTCTCGCTCTGCCCGAGCCAGGCGACGGCGCGGCGCTGGTCTATTATCCGGCGGGTGGTTTTGATCCTTTCATCATTGGGGCCCAATCAATATGTGATATACGGCCGGCGAGTGGGCTGAGCCCGCCTGAAAGGCCCCCCGCCGGCCGGCAAATAGACGCGTCCCTCGCACCTCTCTGAATTAGTTCATCAGTCGGGATCATGGCGGCGCGGCATTGTCATGGAAATGTCCGGCCAAAGAGGATTATCGATTGAAAAACAAACTACACATGCCCGACGAGCGTGTAAGCGGTCGACACTGTTGCCAATTACCCGGCCGCTCTATTCAGGTGCCGTGGTGTTAAATCGCGGGTGTCTGTAAACCGAGGCGAGCCACGCAGCGCCCTGACGTGAGAGGGCGACAGATGAGATCACGGTCTGAGCGGGCATTCACGAGCTGACGCCCCGCCCCGCCCGCAGCGGGACTCCGCTCCCGGCCCGCCCCCGCCCGCAGCGGGACTCCGGAGCCCGCCTTATCCTCAGCAGAGGACGGTCCTCTCACCTTCCACAAGTCTCCTACACAGCAGGACTAGGAGGGTTTCGGTGTCAACCGCACTCGACCCAGCTCCCGCATGATGCGGATCAGTCCACACATTGTCTTGAAATTGACATACCAACTGCGATCATCTCGTGTTCCCATAGCGGACCTGTGTATCAAGAGGATATGTATCTATAATCTTTCTAGCACTTCCTCCAGCATCTCTTCGTCCCTTCACGACATTCCGACATCCTCTGCCAGCATTTCTGTGTTCTCTCAACACTGGTTTGCATCTGAGCGGGTCCCAAACTCCGTCTCAGATGACCAACTTTTTCCGGACGCTGTACCTACGGAGTTCCGTTGCCTGACGCTGTCCGCTCAATCGCCTCCTGCCTCCGTCCGGTGGTGCCGCTCCAACACCGCTGTCCGTCAGGTCGCACTCTCCAGATCCCCATCTGTACAGCGCCCGAACCGGCAGAACAATCACCTCTTCGGTTGGACTCTGTCCCGAGTTTGTCCCTCCTCTGTGTCGGCGCCATAAGCCGCCGGTGACAATAGCTGCGCTCTAGCCACAATTGCGGCGCTCTCGTCACAATCGCGACGCGCGCACACTCATCGTTCCGCCGCATTAGGCCCGACCGCTGACTAATTTGTCTCGGAACCGGCGCGTCTGAGGTGTTAGCGGCGCAATCACGCCGCGCACACGCCACAAACGGAGCCGTCCGAGATAGCATCTGGAGGAGAGCGCGTGCCGGTACCTGGCTGACCCGTGCCGCCGCCGCCGCCGCCGCCGCCGCCGCCGGGACTGATGAACGGTCGGAGGGTACTGGCTAAGGAAGACGGGGGGGGGGGGGGGGGAGGGTGGAGGTGAGTGGGCATTGGGATAATGCAGTGAGGATAATGGAAAGTGGATAGTGGACAGTTATCACCACTGCAGGGATAGTCGGTGCAGCCGTGCGGGCGAGTGAAATGACATGTGGCATGTAGTTCACAGACATGCGCGGATAAGGAAAACGATGAGGGTGTGGGTGGAAAGTACTCACAAACTACAGCAGAGACCAGTCATGTAAGCCGTCTCATGGAATGAATTGTTTGATTTTGTCGTTATTTCGTTTGTTGTTTATGCTTAAAATGAGAAAACGCAAATTATTTTACCAACCACAGCCTCTTAAAAAGAAGTTAAAAAGTAACCCCACGCCATTTTGTAACGAAGGGAAAGTTTGAGTTAGATACATGAGCAGTATGGTTGTGTTTGCGATAAGCTATCTGTGAACTGTCATGTCTTTGGTGGGCAGCTGATCGCCTGTAAGCTGAGATCGTCTCCTTTCACAGCGCGGCCGGTTAAATCGCGCACACACAGTTGGAAGGGTGGAAATCAGCGCTCGTTTGGAAAAGCGACCACAATGGACACTCTGAACCGGCGTGCTAAATCATATCAGCACCGCTGGGAGCTGGTGATGAGGGGCTGCGACAAACGGTTCCCGACGCCGCACGGGGCACGGGGCACCCCTCCCTCTCTCCCTCCTCTCCCCTGGGACAATCACGCGCAGCCAGTGACGCTCCAACCTCGCCCGACGCTCCCATGAATGCCGCTCTAATATTCTCCCTCCCAAACAAACATCACACTCATCACTGGCGGCCGGCGGCGGGCTCAAGATGACAGCCAGCATGTGCTGGTGATTATCCTCCGGTCGGCATCCTATTTACAGATGTGATAATCGCTTGTTTTCGGCCGTCCGTGTTGTCACGCCCGCCTCCCGTCGGCGGCTTAGCGGCTCCCCACTCACACGGGAGGTGTCTTCCCTCCCCTCCTGCTCTCCAGCCGTCACTCCTCTTCTCTCTGGAGGATTTGGTTTCTCTGCCATACAAACTTCGTGAGAACTCGCCACGGTGTGATTTGCGATATCATGGATGTAGCATTGAGTGAAATGCATATCAAATGAGCTTTCTGTCCATCTATTTACAAACATTCATATGCTGAAATTGATCGGAAATTTATCCCACTAACCAGCTATATTTCATTGCTAAGTTTCTTTTTCGTATCAATGACACTCGAGTTACTCTCATTAAACTTCTCGCTCTCAAAGTTTAGTTCGATTAATGCTCGAACTTCAATTCAGTTTAATTCCATATAAGACTTCCAGGTTTAGAAGTCAGCCTTGACACATTGCATGGCACACAACCAGCCAGAGTTCGCCGGCTTGTAGCAAGCAATTAGAGACGCTCGATCTCGCCTTTAAAAACATTCGGTGAGTGATGCCACTTGGAGGATACTCAGTGAGTGATTTCTCGGTGAACAGTCCAGATCTATATGTAGGATGTAGAATGTAGATGCTCTAGGCGAGGGCTCTACGCCAATGAGGAGACAGATGATACTATTACTAAATAAGGACATTCGTCGAGTGATTTTGTCTCTACGAATGCCAGATTAGTCATGACTCGCGACCGCGAGTGATCTCACCTCTACAAGCACTCAAGGAGTCACGAGCGTGATCTCACCTCCACAAACGCCCGACAAGGCGCGGGTGATCCTGCCTTTGAGGACACTCAGCCAGCCGCGAGTGATCGCTCCTTTGAGGACACTCGGCGAGTACCGTATGATCCCCGTCTCTGGCTGCGGGGCGCCAGCACGCAATTAAACAGTGTAGCCACGCGCTGCGACCCCACAACTTATGGCAATTAACACACATTACAAACAAATTAATCTAACTGAACCTAATTACGGGCAGAATGTCGCCCGTGCAAATAAGGAGACTCTATTAACTATTATCCCTGCCGACTTAATTAGGGAATTGTGGGGCCCGCCGCGCTGTGGGGCGCCGGCAGAGGGGACGGGTGAGGGGATGTCACGCGCCAGGGTAGGGGATCCGCTACCCCTCCGTGCCGACGGCGTGCCCGCCGCCACTTTGATGCATATTTGAGGAGGCGTTTTAGCCGGGTGAGCTGGAGGTGAAGTGGTGCACTGGTGGCCTGGCAGGGTGGTCTGCCCTGGGCTGTGACAGCTGGGTGTGACAACTGACATATGACAGTTGTAGCAGCTGGTAATAGAATACATGACAGCAGCTTCGAGGGTAGATGTTAACTGTAAGTAGTTTTTGTTATTTAGTCAATAACCAGTTAGTGAATAGTTATATTTGAAATATTTTGAGATGCTCAGTGTTACGGCAGATTGATGGACAAAAATTCAAGCGACACGCTGTCTTCTGCACAGGGCATGGCGTCTGCCACCAGTTTCCCTTAGGTATGGGGCCCATGAATGTGAAAGCGCCATACATCAATAATTTCCGCCGCCGATCACTGTATGTGGTCTTTTAACGTCGTGTGTACCTTGAAATTCTTACAATGTTGCAGAAAGATGTACTATCTTATCACGTACTTTTAGGAAACAGCCTTGTGTTTTCAGAAAACTGCCTGATCTGTTTTCATTTTTTACTCCCTAAAGAGGATTCTGTGGTTTACACACGATGTTTTCAACGTCGCATTAGGCAAATTAGGGAGCTGTTTATAAAACATGTAATTACATTACCCAAAAGTGCTAGCATGTACTCCATTTAACGCGTTAATTGTTCAAACGACCTTATCATCGTCGGCTCCATTAGCACCTCTCACAGTTAGGAGTTGTAAAATGGTCGGTGGATCGCTTAACTTTAGTACATCACCAATAAGTAACAAGGTGAATAGCCGACCAAAAATTGTTGCAGGCTAGAAAAGTTCACATTTTTATACAATTACGGTATCCTGAAAGGCTTTTCAACATTGCAGATGCTGTAAGAATATTGTTTATCCGGCCGGCACTGGTTGTCATTTGTTAGTGTAACTAAGAACAGTACCAGGAACAAAGCCTGCATAACTATCGCAGAAGTGAAAATTTAGCACCGTTGCACGATAGGACCGCGGCCGGAATTAGCGCGACATTGGTGGATTTGGCGACCTTTCCCAAATTGAGTTAAACTGTGTCACGTAGTTAAGAAATGTCCATGGACCACGAATCTGCAAATATTTTTCGTCCATAGTGTACAGCGTCCGCGCCACATCAGCCCAAACACAAAGTTTTGTGCCAAGCATCGTAGACCCGTTTTCGTACGGAGAAAAATAGCAGCTAATGTAGGTAAAAAATATTTATATTAGACGGCTTTATCAATATTTTCGACGTCTAACCTGATAGTTTAGACCATGGGCTACACGATGGAAGAAAAAAAAACTCAGCGGAATATATAAATACGCTTCAAATGTTAAGTTTTTTTGGTGCTTTAAAAATTGTGAGTTAATTTTACTGTTATAGCTATTCTGGAATGCCGATATAAAAAGTCCCGCTAGGTCCCGCTGTTCTTTTATCAATATGGTGTTTACCAATCAATTGCCTTTCAGAAAATGTATAATTTAGCTGCGTCAGCCTGCGGCAGCGAAAATGAGGGGCATTTTTTTACTCCAGGTCGCGGCGGCCGGGAGCCGCGAGTAACAGAACCTCAGGAATCGAACAAGGTTGCCAAGTACCAACTATCTTAAAGTTTTGTCCGGACATATCCGTACCTTCTATCGGAGCTTCAGATACACTTTTCTGACCCGTAATAAATTTGTTATATAGTCATGTAGGCCATCAGATTCCCATCTTCACGGTTTTGGTGGCTACATTATTTGCTTATCGGAATTTCCGGTGCCGTCATGACCTGGCCTGACAGGTGCTGCCGTCTTATCACGTGACCGAGCGGAGTCGAGGTCAGGGCAGGTCAACCGATTAGTTAATCAATTAATTAATGAATTAATTAATGATTAATTAATTAATTAAATTAATCAGAAATTGCTTAGAAAGTACACCGATTACCATTTTTATGATTCTACCATCCTTTTCATGTGAAAAGCGGGCACGAAATACGAAAAGGTACCGATGTCGCGCTAATTTTCGCTCCGGTCCCATTGTGCGTTGGTGTTCGTCTGCAATGCTGTTTTTAATTTTCCCGGGTGCTTGCCATCCACTTTCTCCACCCTGAAACCCACAAGGTTTTTACTGCCTATCTATAGTTATAGATAAGCATCACATGGTGCAGGTTGCATAATGAACATGTATCTAGCCTAAAAAGTATACGATTCACGAAACACATTTTACTGAAGACAGGCTTATTTAGATTCACAAAGTGTCCGATTTTCTTTGCTCACCTTAGTCCATGGTGTCAAGGGTCCATGTTAGTTTTTATGCATAAAGTGTCATTTCAGAATGGGTCCATGTCGGCAATGCCAAATCAGATGTGACCCAAGTCATCTTTATAATCTGTTTAAGAACATGTCTGTCAGAAAAAAATAGCCCGATTGTTCAATGGTTAAAATCAACGCATCGCACATTCTTGGTCAGTTTTTGTTTTGTTTCCAATCTTCGGTTACTCACCCTTCACCAAAAGATATTACAGCTGGTTCGTGTATAGCTGGTTCGGCCAAAATATATTATTAACCCGCGCCCTGCTGGGGGGGGGGTGTTTGAACACCCCCCCCCCCCTGTGGTTTTTCGCGAATATCTCAAAAACGGCGGCGCGGAGCGCCGCCGTTTTTGATACACCTTATCATACATCAATTCTACACATGTTGTGAAAATTTCAGACCAAGGTCATTCAAGGTCAGGTCACCAGGTCACTTGAAGTGACCTCACCTCATAAAAACTTTCAATGTCTGTCATAGCTACACCGAGTGACCGATCGCTTTGAAACTTTCAGCGATTGCTAAGAGCAATAGCATGTACAAAATGTATATCTCAGAATTTTGATATCGATGACCTAAGGTCAGGTCAATTTTGCGACCTCCCCATTATAAGTCAATGGGAGAAAATTGAAATGCGCCTCTTTTGGATGAAAGACGTTATAAACACTCCCAAACACCGAATTACAAGTGGTTTAGACACACTGAACTTGAAAATGGTGTCCGTGACCCTTGTTTATGCCCTGAGGTCATCTTAGGTCACGAATGGTATCTAACAGTTTTTCGCAAATAACTTTTGATAGAGGCATGCTAGAGCGATGAAAACGCCTTAGATGTGTTCAGCTCGACGATACGGATCGACTGATATGCAACATGACCCTTTCCGGTCAGGTCATGACCTTGACCTGAGGTCAAATTTTCAAGTTGACCTTTCAAGGTCAAGTTATAGTTCATTCGATGCGTCTTGACGAGAGGAACACGATGCCGGTAAAAGTAAGCTCGTACAATGCTTGGGTCAAAAGTTATTGCAGAAAAACTGTTTTCGAAAAAATCGGCTATTTTTGCAGTTTTTGCCCCCTGCAGGCAAAACCGTTGACGTTAGGTCAAATCTGAGAGAATTACTCAGAAAGGGCGTTAATAGGGCTATCGAATGCGCTTTTCCGCGGCGCTGTAGCTCTATTGGTTCCCGAGTTATGCGTTGGCTTCTTGGAAATTTTCGACATTTGACCTGGAAATCGGCGAAATTTTGCCTTCAATGACCTCTGGTGACCTGACCTTTGACCTGACCAAAAAATTGACCGAAGTGATTTCGTCATTATTTTTTACGCTCTTTCGAACGCCGCCTTCCGCGTATCGCTACGTGGCCCAGGAGCCGAGTTACAAGGGGGGGTGTTCAAACACCCCCCCCCCCCCCCAGCAGGGCGTGGAAATCCAGGACCCCCAGCAGGGCGCGGGTTAATAAATGAAATAGCAGTTTTTTACGTACGTATGCGTGATAAATGTACCTAAGTTGTTTTGTAATAAATCAAGGAACAAGCTTCGTTGCAAACCTTTGCTGTAAATGCTATTTGCGTAAGCTAAGCGTTCGACTTCAAAGCATGAGTGCAGATTTTCGTTTCACGTACTCTGTCTCTGCCCATGAAATGAGAACCATTTAGCACTTCTGTCATCCGCCGGTACCTAACATTAATTCTTCGGCCTCTCTTCCAGACAGTATTTTTCATTCACCGAGCCATTTCTGGCTGTTGAGCAATTTCTTCCTGCCGCTCGCCGTCGCCATTTGTTTTCACACTGTCAGACTGGAGGAGGCGGCCGCCGCCAAATTGATTTCATTATCAGCTGCTTGTTCAATTTGACAGAAGTTCATTAAAACCTACTTCAGTGCCGGCGAAATCACTTTGAACGTCCGTAAGCCGCGGGTGATTGGTTAATTGGACGGCTGACGTCACGCGGCCGCCGGGTAATGGTGTGATAATTGAGGCGGCGACCAATGGGCGACGGCGGCGGCCCGGTGGGCGGGGCATCGGCTGACGGCGGCGGCGGCCCGTCGGCCCACTCCACGGCCGCCGGTTAGGCCGCACCACAACTCTTTAATAGGCGAGTGTGTGAGTTAGCTGGACACTCCATCATCGTAAACGATCCGAGGGGCCATTTCGGCAGTTTATAGACCATCGGGTGACCAGTGAAAGACTCGCGAACTCAGTGACTGGCGTGTGAGACACTCGATACGGAACCTCTGAGACTCCTGCGGCTCAGGTGTACCCTCCTGCTCCATCGGGCACCAGGAATCTCCGGACCCCTGACCCTGCCGAGGGGTGAGTCCCGTCGGAACGAACGGCTGACCCTCTCCACTAGACCGTTGGGTGTCATGTGCTCGGCTGAAGCGGGCATGTCTGTCGAGGTGGGACAGGAGTCGCTGGCGGCTCCGTCACGACTGGGCAGTCCCCCTGCCCAGCTCAGCAGCGGCAGCAGCAGTAGTAGCAGCAGCAGTCCGGTCCAGCCGCCGCCAGCGGAGGTCAGCACAAACCGACACAGCATCGCAGCGATACTTGGACTGAGCCAGCGGCTGCAGCCCCGCCAGTCACCAGGTGAGACACCAGTCACAGTCATGAGTCACAGGCAGAGTTACAGTCAGAGCAGCAGTCGCAGTCATGATGGAGGTTGTCCAAGCGGCTGTACGAACAGTGTACATGAGCTCTAAAAGCAAAAACGTGCAGCAGTTGGTTTGCTACACTCCACAGTCCACATGTTTCAGAGATACCTATGCACGTACAGTTTGTCTTGCTCTCGTGCACCGCATGGTGGGCTGAGCACTGTACTCGCGGTGTTCAGAATTAAACGCTGTGACAACAGTCTGTGCATAAAAGGGATTTTCTGTTATTCTCGGGGCATCCGCAGTAAGTTGAAGAACGTGAGCGATGAGCATAGGGCAGATCCCGTCCGGCGAGCATGTGGGTACGCTACGCAATAAGACTGCACTCCACAGCTATCCGACTACTGGAGGCTCCGATAAAACAGAAGATGTTATGAACTGTGCATAAGTTCTGTTCAGCGCGAGCTTTTTTGTCGATATTACATTGGTCATATTACATTGGTCATATATATTGGTCGATATTAAATTTTGAAATGTCTAAACGAAATGAGAAGCAGCAAACTAAATGGCATGCAAGCAACCATTCATGCCAAATGAATAGTTAAGCATGCAATCACTAATAAGTCAATGCACAATTCACTAGTCAACTCGCGCGATGCCCAGTGGACACTACGGGACAAAAAAAGCACTAATGATCCCGCGAAGCGTCAGCCAGCGCTTCAAATCACTGTACCGATTCCGACATGGCGTCTCTTCGGCGCGGCGTATCCCTTCCTTTAGCCTAATCTGCAGTGGGTTAGAACTTAAGTACGACAAAGCTCAGCATATAATAGTGATATGGTTAGCCAAGCTCGTGCTCTGAGAGGCTGACTTACTGAGGATCCATAGGGTGAGCTAATTTCGGTCACAGGAAACCGGCTTAGCCATTGTTCTTCGAGGGGGTGGGCCGGGCCCCCTTTTTTCGTGAATATGTAAATCGTAAAAATGTCGTTGGTTGCGACGAAACTTTCAATACCCTCGAGTTAACCAATTTTACACATACCCTGGAAGATCCATGACCTCTACCAAAATTTCTCAAGATCATGTCAGGCCGGCAACGCGATTCGGCGTGTCAGCGCACCTTCCTTGCGGTTCCTGTCTTTTTGTGGTTGCATTTGTTCAACATGTGAAATAGTAATGGTCCCATGCATTAGGTGGGTGCCACGTGACGTTCAGGTCAAGGTCATTGCCTTAAATGACCTAGGTTATCTTTGCTAAGTTGTATATGTTATCAGGGAAGTTTTTGGAGCTAATTTTAAATTTGGCATACATTTGAGCATTCGAGAAGTAGTTTTGGTACCGTAACATGTTACGTAGTCAGTGGTGGTTGACACTTATATGGATAGCCGGCAGGACGCCTATTGGTTGACCTGACCTGACCTGACCCGGCCTACCCCAGATGCCTCAATAGATCATCCTTCATCAAAACTAACATGAAATTCGTAGGGGAGAGTGGGGCAAAGCGGCCACCCGGGGCAAAGCGGCCACCCATCGTTTTAGCCCTTCATAGCTGGCGTCAGTTCCAATTTATGGTTTCCAATTATACTTCTCTTTACGGTCGTTCGAATTAGCCAGACCGGGGTTTCAGGCCCATCACCATTGTTCTGTGAAACACGGAAAAGCATTTCTTGCCAGGTTACCAACTATGTTTACATTTTTTAAATGTTATGTTATTCCATAACCGTTTGGAATTTTTATAAGCGTTCTTGACCATTCATTGCATGGTTATCGTACATGTATTCTACCAATCTTAATGTTTTTTACCCCACTAATAGCTAAGCTAGAATATTGTTGTCTCGGATGGTATGCGCGGGGCAAAGTGGCCGGGGCAAAGTGGCCACCCCCCAATTGGCCATAAGTTGTTTCCATCTGGATAAAAACATTATTTATATTCAAATGTTTCGTCAGGCATTCATCTTGGCCACTTTTCAGTTGCATGAGTTACCAAATAATGCAATTAAATGTTTTTTTTTTCATGAAAATCCTTTCTTTGTTTACCTACAGGTGGAAGATGATAAAGTAAATATCCATCCTCGCTTAAACTTTGTCACCATCAAATACCCTAGTCGTACATGAGGCAACAATTTTGTTTCTCATATCGGGACTTGAGAACACGCCAGTGGCCGCTTTGCCCCAGGGTATGGGGCAAAGTGGCCAATGTGCATAGGCTTAAATTTTTGTCAATATCGTCCATATGTGAACGCCTTTGGAAATAAAACGCAGTTGAAATAAAAGGCAACTTAATAGGGATCACATTGGTATAGAAAGATCTTTCCAAGTTTAAAAATCAAGCGTTGGCATCGTGACAAGCGTTAGGGTGGACGTTTTGCTCCACTCTCCCCTACTCAGGACTAGAGATGTCAATCGGATACCAACTTTTTGGTATACCGATACCAAACCGATACCAACTTGATATTTGGTATTTCAACCGTATTGTGTTTGGTATCTTGTTAGTATCATGAACCCCCACTAATGTATAAGAGGCTAAGAAATCGGTAAAAGCTGGTATTTCCCTCATTTGTCCAAATTGGCTTGGTTTCGGTAGGTATTTCCCCGTGGTTTTGGCTGGTATTTGGTTTGGTATCGGTATTCCGATTTTCCGCAATTGGCATCACTAATCAGGACCCGACAAACCCATATAACAACTTCAATTAACCCGCGCCCCGTTGGGCTCTGCCGAGCAACGCAATGGGGGGGGCCATTTTGGCCCCCCCTAAGATCTCGAGAACCACGCAACGTAGCGACAAGCGGCAAACGGTGTTAGATAGCCCTATCAGGGAACTACCTTGTGACCCAATTTTATTGACCTAGGTCAAACCGATGACGTCACAGGTCAGGTCAAAGGTCCAATTTTCACCGTTTACAGGCATATCAAGAAATGCGTTGTACAATCGAGTAAAATGCATTTCATTGAAAATCATCGATGGGGAAATGTTCTTCAAACACATATTTTGCTAGTTGAGGTCACTGATACCAGGTCAGGTCACAGAGGTCAGGTCACTGGGGGGTCACAATATGAAAGTGTCGTGTGATACATGTTTTATGGTCCATTTTACATGACAAATGCGATTATGTGGGTCAGGCAGCCTTTGGGGCCAGCTTAGGTCACGTTTTGGTCAAGGTCAGGTCAAGGTCAGGTCAAGGTCAGGTCAAATTAGGTCAAATTTCAAAGTTGATATTTTTGCATAAAATGGGTATCGAATCGATGCAGCTCGTCACGGGGAGTTCAATGGTGGTCTTTGTTTTGCCGTACGAGGTCTAGAATCGCTAAAAATTGAGTTCAAAAATTTGACGTCATCATTTTTGAACAGTTTTTTCGCTATAACTTGGCCAAAAAAAGAGATATCGATCTGAAATTTGGTATGTATATAGAAGAGCGCAAGGACTATCACATATATTCCGGTTTTTTCGAAATTCGGAAAAATTTTGGATTTTTTTTTAGTTTTTCAAAAAAAATCAATTTTTTGAATTTTTTTGGGTCAAAAACCCAAAATTTTGAAAATCCGAGATAGCAGTTTTGTAGCGCCGCTTTTTTTTCTACTAGACCATATAAAGAACTTTGAAATTGCTTGATAATTGTAGATTTGGTGAGCGGTTCAAGATTGCATGTTTTTTGCTCATTTTTGCTCGAACATGACCTCAGTTTGACCTCAATAACTCCTGACCTAAGGTGACCTAAGACTTGAAATTTGGTGTGAAGGTGTCAAATTGATGCCCGGGAAGGTACTGAAAATTTGGCGGCGCTGCGCGCCGCCGTTTTCTTGCTATTCAGGAAAAACCACAGGGGGGGCCAAAATGGCCCCGCCAACGGGGCGAGGGTTAACAAAGTTCTAGCAGGTCCCGATTTTCCAGACTTTTGGGTCATTGACCTGACCCCAAAGGTCAACCAATGACCAAGGACCTTAAAATTGGGTAGCATCGGCTTCCTGTCTTAAAGGGACTATCCCACCTTCAAAAAAGTACCATTTAGGATTCGGAACTGTTACTCATGATATTGTGACGAATTCTGCAAGTTTTTACGCGTTTTCATTGTATACTTTTTGAGATATTGCGACTTTTATATTTCATCGTGACGTCATTTAGATCGGATCTTTGACGTAATGAAGGATTTACTCCATGTCAATGTGGAGGAAATTTGGCAGCAAATATAGGTATTTGCTCTCAAATATGACGCGGCTCATACAATAACAAGTAACAAGATTTCCCCGGCGCCGATTTCAACTTATTCGTAAAACAGGTCGAACGCGTGAAACGGCTGATGACGTCATCAAATGGCCGTTAATAGTTAAGAGATAGGGCCTTAGCTAAGGCACACTTTTCAAATGAAGGGAACGAATTTCTTTAACACCACGAAACTGAGGATATTGCGACCAGGATATATAGTGGTTTCTGAACCTAGCCGCCAACTTGGCTATCTCAACTCAGAACTAATGCAAAGGTGGGACAGTCCCTTTAAAAGGGACTGTCCCATGCCTCTTTTTTCAGTGAAGCTCGAGATCGATCAGGGGCGCAGACCGGCACTGGGAGGTCCAACGGACCCCCCCCCCCCATACATATGTACGCTAGCGACTGGAAAAGCACCTATACGGTGTTCCATATTTGTTTTGCACTCTTTTGAAATCCCATAAAATCCATGAGTGTTGGGGACCGGTGTCGTTTATTTACACCTTGAAGAATCGTCGTTAAATTTATTGTACCATCGAACACAAAAAAGCGAGATTAAAAAAAGTGAAGTCAATTAAAGGGACACTCCCACCTTAACATTAGTTTTGAGTTGAGATAGCCAAATTGGTGGCCATGGCCTGCAAATACCGGTTTGGGCACTCACAACATCGAAAAATGCTTTAATTCGAAGATATGGAATTTCAAACTTGCAGTTTTCGGATTCTAAGGGGCTAATGCATTGGAATGCCCCTTAGAATTTGTGACGTCAGCGGAGATCTAACGATTTTTAAATCTTAGACTAAAACCATCGTTAACACGTGGTGGTATACGCTGCTTTGCGCGCAACGTCTGCCGCACTTTAAGGCTGCCAAATTATTGCTTCCAAATAAAGTCGCTAGTAACAGGGGAGATCCCAAAAAGTAAACAAAAGTAAAAGCCTAATATCTTGAAAACCAGTGAATATTTTTCGGTGAAATTTGGTAGATATTCGTTTTCGCTCTTTCTGAACCAAGGGACATCACTTTCATGCCAATTCATTAACTTTTTTGAAGGTGGGAGGGTCCCTTTAACGAAAATCTCCGACGATGTGAACTTTAGCCGACGCCGCCCTGCAAGCTTGGCCAGTCTGGGCGCCGAGCCCCCGATCAGTCGGACTGTGCCCCAAGGTAAATTGTAAATTTGCTATGGGTTTTAATTGGGTTTTTCCTCAAGCTGTGCCTCTTCGTCCCAGTACTGCTAGGAAAGTAGTGTTTGTACTTTGTGCCAGTTTAGGGATCGTTTTGACGCGTGCCTGATGACGCCCAGTGCTACCAAACAGGGCCCCCGAACTGCTTTCGAACATTTTCAGCTTGGTAGTACGCAGTTGTTCTGTAAAACAGTTCATCGCTGTAAAGAATGACCTTCACGGTATTTGAGAGGCGTTCTTTTTAACATCAACTTATTTAGTGCTTTATTGGCACTATATGAAGTTCTGTCATAACTGTTTTGCAGAGCTCACAATCTGCAAGTACTGTTAGTTTTCTGTTATTTTTGTGGCTGATGGAACCATGTGCACGGTTCCAAAAGCAAGAAATATAATAAAAACTTGTATTTATATGTGTATAGCTTCGATAGTTAGGTTCTTATTATCCCTTCCTTGATAACTGCATTGCAAATTTCCGCACACTGAGTCTCCGTTTGCCCTTAGCCTCCAAATTAACAATTTTCATGACTTAGAGACATGTTAGTGTGGAGAGCAAATAGATATTATAGGATTAAATTGGACTTACTCCACAAGAGAATCGTTTTCGGTCGGAGCTTTCGACATGTATTACATGTCCTCTTCAGCGAAGGTCGGTAATCGGGGCGAAAATAAAACGTTCGGGTCGAATCGAATCGCACAAGATGTCGGTGAGCTGCGCAGAGTTATTTCAGGCCGCTTGAATTATAAAATAAGCAAGCCTGAAACACGTGACGACAATAAGAGTACACTCAATGAGAAAGTCTACCAAAAAACACGAACGCATACCACACTAATAAAATCCTAAAAAATATAGAAATCAATACATACCTACTATAGTTCGTTTTTCCTAAGTTCGACCCTCACTGTAAACATCTTTTTGAACATAGCACGAGAATTGCTAGCTGAATTACTAAGAAAACTGGTTAGCGCACATTGTACTGCAGACATGAATAATATTTTCCAAATAAGTTTTAAAAACCGATGATATACCGTTCTGTTAAACGCCGTACGATCTATTGATCAGTTCAGTTATAATTTCTGACAAGATGTCCGTCTCTGTGGGGTTGTATATAAAGGCGAATACGATCTAGGAGTCTGGGAAATAAGAGCCAGGAAGAAATAATTTTGAGTAAAATTAATCGTCTGTGAAATCAATGTGCGCCAGCCAGTTTTCTAAGTAATTCAGCTAGCAATTCTCGTGCTATGTTCAAAGAGACGATTACAGTGAGGGTCGAACTTAAGAAAAACGAACTATATCTCGGTACAGAAATATAAAACGTTATATATACCTATAAATACCACAAAAGTTAAAAACTACAAAGATGCTAAAGCAGGTGTACATTAACATTAAGCATGTGTACGCATTACATTAAGCAGGTGTACATCAAAGATGCCATGATTTTCGGAATCACCGTGCTGAGACCGAAAACGATTCTCTTGTGGAGTAAGTCCAATTTAATCCTATAATATATAATTTTCATGACGTTCGCAACTTGACATTTTCATGACGTTCGAGAACGGTCAATATTTCCACCCTAGAGACCATGATTTTCGGAATCACCGTGCTGAGACCGAAAACGATTCTCTTGTGGAGTAAGTCCAATTTAATCCTATAATATATAATTTTCATGACGTTCGCAACCACAATTGGCCGGTCGGGCCGCCATTCTCTTTCAAGATCAGTTATGCAAGAATCCCGTTTCTTCCTATTATCAACCGTGGTTAGTGGGATACATTGAACGTCTTTGCAACTATTGGCCCAATTTAATGTAGTCTGTAATCGGCATACCTCTCCTGTTGTGTCCTGTCTGAAAATGGGTGTGAGATCGACCAGCCTGGGACGTCTCTGAAATAGCGGCGAAAAAAGGTTGTCTCTTGTACGAGACATACTAAGCTTCATGCCAATAGCGCTATCCGATGTTTCTCGCTGTTCTCCAAATGGAAATAATGGCCAATGATGTGAAACAATAGGTGTTAAAACTTATGGGACACCCTGTATACGGCGAGCGCTAAGTAACCGCCTTACGAGCAGCATCGCCAGCGCACCTGGAATTTTTCTATAACACACGGTAATTTCAGAGTTTCCTTCTTCGAGCATTCAGTAAAAGTAGAGAGGTAGTGACTAAAGGAATGGCTGGCAATCCGTGCAGCAATCGACATAAATGTGACAAAATTGGAAAGAGTAAGTAAAAATCACGCCAGCATTACAGGGTAAAAGGTTTCTACAAACAGATAATGACTCAGCATTGATTGTGATTGTATGTGGGTATTATCTGAATCGTCATTATTGAAGAGCAAACATCGAGTGTTTAGTGCAAACAACGCCCCAAACAGCGCCACTTCACCCCGTATCGAATGTCCCTCTAACAGTTTCACGCTAAATAATTGCTTCTTTTCAGTCGCAAACAATCACTTGGGACAGCAGGGCTGGCAGTGCAGCAGTGCCACACACGGCTGCAGCCGGCGGCCGGTGCGTGTCAGTTCATTACCGCGCCACAATCGTCACCGGCGCGCCGCACTGGCCGCAGCGCCGGCTTATCGTGTGTCGGTCGCCGCCGCGTCGTCGGCCGGTGAATAATTCACGCCGTCGGCGCCGAAACACTGCTGTCGACCGCTAAACAAATTATCGCTCATTACGGGCGGGTCGTGCGGCACAGTCGAGCCGGCGCGGCGCGGCGCGGACCCCTAACAAGGCGCCTTGTTACGCCGAGATGGTATCGGCACGCGGCGGCCGGCAGTCGGCCGGTCGCTGTCCGACGCTTGCTGTTCCCTGTCTGACGGTAGCTGTCCGCTGTCCGACGGTAGCTGTTCCCTGTCCGACGCTTGCTGTCCGCTGTCCACCGTCTGCTACCCGCTGTCGGCTGTCCGTTGTCCATTATCCACTGCCTTGTCCACTTTCCGATGCATGTTGTCCACTAGCTGCTGTCCACTGTCCACTGTTAAATTGTCCGTTGTCCGAGCTACATGTCCGCTGTCCACTGTCAGGCGTCAGTTGTCTACTATCCCTTATCCAACGTTTGCTGTCCGCTCACGCTGCCTGCTGTCCAATGTTCGCAGTCCACTATCTTCTACCCGCTTTCTGCTGTGACTGCTGTCCGCCGTCTCCTGCCCACGGTCCACAGTAGGCTGACCAGTGACCACTGTCCACTGTCCGACGCTTACTGTCAACTGTCCACTGTTAGGCGTCAGCTGTCCGCTGTGCACTGTCCGCTGCTCGCTGTCCTCTGCCTACGTCAGCCGGTTGCCCGCCGCTCGCTGTCCGCTGTCCGCTACTCACTGTCCACTTGTCCACTGTCCTCTGTCCTCTGTCTACTGTCCTCTGTCCGCTGTCAACTGTCCTCTGTCCTCTGTCTGCTGTCCTCTGTCCTCTGTCCACTGTCTACTGTTCATTGTCCGCTGTCCTGCAGTCAGCAGACCGCCGGTCGGCGCTGTGGTTTATGGAAGCAGTTGGTCACTGCTGAGTGTAATATGCTGACTTAACTACTCTGTAAGGCCCGCTTTCAAAAGTAGGCCCCTGATAACCAGGCCCTTGTCGCATGACCCTGCCTCAACAGTGGAAAGGTGACCTCGCATTGATAAATGTCTGAGCTGCTTATTCAAATTATGCTGATAAGTTAATTAAAAGGTCGTGGTATGAATAAGCTGATCGGGATTACCGAGGAAATACATAGTCATAAACATTATGGCTGTAAACTGATTATAGGTAATGTGTAGGTAAATGTCTAGGCCTGGTTGAAAATAAAACATTCCGATTAATTCGTTTTATGCCGCGTAAATTTAATTTGCTTGGTACATACTTGACAAAATTATCGTTATTGAACGGTTTAGAGCCAGTGTCACGCTTGGTTTTTGCACGCATAGCAGCACAATAACCTTTGCTGTGTAGTGTAGCAGTGTAGCATCATTCAATGTTAGTGCGAACGACACTGTCCTTATTTAAGCGGGACATCATGGATGTATGTTCGCCTCATTCATAAATCCGATTATGGCCGGTTGAGCCAATTTAGATCATCGGAAAGAGACGCTCGCCAATTATGTGGGCATTAAACACCGGCTTAGCGGTTCGGTAGAGCCCAGGGGACATACGCCAGACATGCAACAGCTCGGAAGTAATCCAATTTGTCACCATTTCATCCTCAAGACAACACAGGACCGGGGCTTAGCGCTGCCGAGGGGATTTCATTTAGGAAACCCCCAAACGATGGCTACCTGCGGGGCCGAAGTTTGCCTGGGGGTCCTTAGTTAAATTGCATTTGACTTTTTAACGCAATATAAACTGGTACGACACCAAATTGCTCAATACAGGTCGTCCTGAATGGATTTCGACATTCAAAACATTCGTATTATAAGCAGCCATGGACGGGAAGGCCTATGGGCACTTGAAGTATTTACAGAAATGGACAGAAGCGAATCGTATAGAATAATAATCTGCCATCATCATACATCGTGCCTTGATCGATCCATAAACACTGCACCTGTGCAGTGTCATCTATCCTGTCATGATCTTGTCATGTCCTTCTCCGTGTGCTGTGTCATTCGCCTGCGCCTACCTGAGGATGACCTGTGATGTCGTTGGACAGTTCTGTGTGGCCCAACACCCTTCTCCTCTCCATGGCCGTCCACCCCCCAAGGCCGGGTAACTCTAACCGGGCACGCACCTCTGCCGCTGGCCTGTTTATGCTCATCTGAGCGGCACTCAATGGAGGCATACCGCCGACCTAATGGGGTTAATAAAGATTTCCGCCCGAGATAAGATTCCCGCGACGGCCGCCAAAGGTGGTCTAGTCGCGGATTAAAACGTCCTCACAATGGAGGCTGGGCTCGGGAAGCCGACGGCTCAGGGCGGAAACACCTCTCGAGCCCGATTAGGTCCGAGCACAGCGTCAGGAGTGTCGCGGGGTTACCTTCGGCAGTTGGTCTGGTGTTCTACCTGCTATCCGCACGCTGAGGATACCGCTCTTCCGGTCCCTCTGCGTTCCAAGCTGGCTTAGAACACCCGGTGCTGTCTGTCTGTGTCATGTGAGACGGTCTAGTCCCGGTACCTGCGCGTTCGACCCGATGGTTTACCCACAGCTCGAGTCCTCGGCGTCTTCACTGAAGCGTGATCAGAAATATCGCCCCCTCCCAATCGCCAGCTATGTCAGGTCCGACCCTCCCCTTTCTGACCCCACCGCGTCCCTTCCTCCCCACCCCTCGAGGACAGGTCGCCGGCCACGCGCCTCACTCAGCCAAGCAAGTACCGTCTATTAATTAGAAAGAATGATAATTACCACCTGCTTCCTGACCATTCTGGCCGCACAATTAAATATTTGGCATAGCAACGGAAATGCCTGCTGCTCTCACATCAATATAAGTGGGTGGAAAGTAATGTAGCTGTGTGTATTTACGCGACATTAGGGGACGAACAAGACAGTGGTAGCGACTGGTGTGTTTGTGTGTCTGTGTGCGCGTGCGTGCATGTCCCCTGGCAGATCTAGGTGGAGCGTGGTCACCCAAGCCAATTGGTCGGTAATAGAGTCGCATGCTTCCCTCCCGTAATTGGCATTAATAGGCCAATAATGGTAGTCATGCAACCAATAGATTACCAAGTGGGCCAGGTCCGTTCTTAACCCGGCGGCCGCTGGGCCTCCGCGCCACCCGCCGGCCGCTGGGGGGGGGCATATAGTTGCCCCCCCTTTACTTCCGCGGCGATATCGTCGCAACGCGAAGAGATAGAGAAGCGAAACTTTGCACACATCTTTCTGAATACCTAGCCGAGGTTGTGTCCAAATTTCGTGTCGATCCCATTTGAAATGACGTCACAGTGACGTCATAAGTCAAATTATAGATTCGCGACTCTCAGTTTCCTCACGATACATCAGGTATATGGGACCGAATATAAAGGGCCGATTATTGGTTAGGAACTAGATGGAAGTGTACTTAGACGTTTTAGGATGACAGCAGGTGCTGTCTAGTTCATTTGCAGTTGAGTTTCATGCTCAGCGTCATCAGAAACGGTCCATATCGGAAAACGACAAAACTTTATGACGTCACTGTGACGTCATCGTAGATGCTACAACCACCAAACTTTCTTCAAACATTGCCTAGGTATTCATTTGAAGCTATGCCAAGTTTCACGTTCGTAGCTCATCAGGTTTCGGAGATATTCCACAAAACGTAAAGGGGGGGCAACTTTATGCCCCCCCCAGCGGCTCGTGGGTTAATCATACCAATAATGACATAATGACCGTGTCGACTTCTGTGTTGATGGATAAACATAGAGCTCAATTACCACCGCACACGTAAAAATCGCGCGATTGTTGGTATAGTGAACGACAATTGCCTATGAAAGTGTTATGACACGGGAGAGCATCATTTATCCTGTCCTACACATAAATAAAATGCCAACTGCTCTTAGCATGCTAAAGTTTTACCACGTATCTAAGAAGCATGATAGGCGACAAATAGGCTCCAGGTTTCCTCCGAACCTTGAAAATAATAGTTTGGTAAATAATTCCCATATATTTCTGTTCAGCCAGGAAAATCGCAAACCTCTCGATTCTAGAGCTCATAAGACTTGCAATTTCTCAGAGGCTCGTCACCGGCATTCCAGCTATCCTTGGCAGGTGATTTGATGCCCTGCCTTCCTCCGTCGGCAGGCGCCTCCGATGAATCGCCGCGCAGCGTCGAGCGCGACGACCCGGACTCACTGAAGGGCTCCGACGACGCCAAGTCGAAGAAGCACCGTCGCAACCGGACCACTTTCACCACTTACCAGCTGCACGAGCTGGAGCGGGCCTTCGAGAAGTCCCACTACCCGGATGTCTATAGCCGGGAGGAGCTGGCCATCAAGGTCAACCTGCCAGAGGTCAGAGTGCAGGTGAGAACTGCGGGGATATGGGAAGACACCGGGCGATACATTTGATTGGGTGGATGAGGGGTGACGTTTTTCTAGTTCCATGCGAGACAAATATGATTTACGAGTGCTCTCGTAACAACACGTGCGGATTGTTCTTCAACAGTCCACGCGTGCCCAGAAGTGTTTCTTGCAAATGCACATTTCATTGCAGTACACATTTATTCACTATGACTGATAAGTGATAGGCAAATGAATTAACAATTTGAATTAATCATGAATTCAATTTTCAAATTAACTACATAATTAGCAGCACTGCGAAACGGTGGCGTAAAACTGTTAAGTTCTACTGGCGCTATACGGCAGAGGCGGAGTAGCTGAAGAGTCCGATCCATCTGTTTCCCTTTCACTCTGTCCTCCCCCCTCTATCCATCCACAGGACAGAGAGACAGGCGACGTCCCCGCACCGCGCAACACCCACCAATTAGCCGTGGTTTAACCTCATTTCATCGCTAATTGCCCCCGGCCTATTAGCGCTAAATTTGAATTGATCTTTGTGACAGGACCTTCTGGTCGGTTCCCATCGTGGCGGCGTCACCGTTTCTAATGACATCGATTCTTTGGACGAATGCAAACTAGATAAGGTCTGTCGACGACAGTCGCCGTACAAGTGCCGACTCTCAGGCGGCGGCCGTCGGGACCGATACGCAGCCGACGCTCATTAAATCCAGGTACTGACACGAACACAGTGCACCTCGGCAGTCGGACGTACCTGCATCAATGGAGCGAATTGCAGGTGATGCTTTGCAGCTTGGTATGGCTATTAAGTGATTGTTTTTGTGTTGGCATGAAGTGAACAAAATCCATTTAGTGTTATCATTTCGTCATTTCGTTCCCTTTTATTGCGATATAACTTTGATTACAACACCGTTTGAAACCCAATAAAAGAGCATCAAATTGAAACAATCATTCCTTTTTCCAAACCACTAGCCTGAAATCACCCTGGCGTTCATATATCACATCACATCCCGTAATAATTCGGCCCCGATCGGTCCCTCCGTCGCCGATGGTCCGCGTCGGTGGCGATCCCCGTCTGCAGCGACGGGCCCTCGTCGGCAGCGACGGGCCGGCTCTGCGGCGGCGGCGGGCCATTAATAGGGCTGGCCGCAGAGGCCGGCAGGCTGATGGTTTGATCCAGCGCTTCGGTCCAGCGTGGGAACGCGCCACGTGGCCAGAGACGTCCGTATTATTGTTTGATTGCAGCCTTCAGCGAGGCATTAGCCGTTTTACGGGCCGGTGGCGGAGCGGGCGATATCGCGGAGCTGTAGGTGGTGATGGTGATAATGGTGACGATAACGGTGGTGATGGTATAGGTGGTGTAATGTGGAATCAAAGTGTCGACACGTATGTATTCAATTACGTGAAAGCACCCGATTCGGTGCAAGAATTAGTTTATTATTTTCGATTTACCATGCTCTTCAAATGAACAGGAGCAAGAACCACTGATTCGACGACATTATGGGAATAAGAATCAGGGAGGGACTGGGAACGGAACTACATAGAGACTGTCTATATGTAGGGGATGGGGACGGGATCTGGGACAGCCACACGGCAGCTCCTGTGGCCTGTCCTCGCTACTGGAGTGAACCGATTAGCGCAAGCGGCCGCCGCCCTCAGGCCCATTAGCACAACACGTAAATGATGGCATTAAATTAATTGGTTAATGTAGCCGCAAAAGCCGCCGCTAAATAATTCACTGGGGCATTCCGGTCATGCAAAGCGGCGGCGCAGGGTGGGCCGCCCCACACGTGGTGACGATCGAGCGCCTCTGTGCTACACGGCACACGGAAACTACTGGGTGAACCGCGCCTCACCGGTTGAGACATAGGCACTGATTGGAGACATGTAGCGATGAGTAACGAGATCTGTTAGGGATGAATTTCACTTATTCTGTTAGCATCACATTCTTTGTATGCTTTAGAATCAAGATTCTGAACCGTCTGCAACAAGGACGCAAAGAGGCACAATAGAAACACAAAGCGAGCGCTACATAGAAACTTTAATCATGCAAGGCATGGTTACTGCTCCATTTTGTAGCAGTGTCTGGGCCTCAAGTGAAGCACAGCCGTACAATTTAGGTCAATTTACCTAAAACACATATGTGATAACTTATTTGAAACAAGACACTCAACTACAAGCAACTGTAGAAGGTAACATTCTCTACAGTTGTGCTTATTATACTGAGCATAAATGGCACAGCAATGATTAAAGGGCCGCCCCACATACCATTTCCAACACGCGAGGACATGACAGTGCCAGCCGAGCATGCAATATCCCCCATCCCATGTCGCATGCAACAAATGCCCCGGAGTTTAACACATCTAACAGAATTTATGATCATGTACAAACGTGAAAGCTAAGTGGTAGGATGTAGGGGTTATCTTGGGAAATAATGCATGTCTCGCGTAAAGCTGACTTCATAATACATGATATCTACCTACTTACCTTATTGTATCCACATCCTCTACAAAGACAAATGCAGTTTGCACTTCATGCCGTTTCATCGTCTGGTGATAGAAATCGCCCGACGAATGCCTTTCACAATAAGTGTATTTGATGGTGACGCTTAAGTTTTCATGGCTTCTCATTATCTGCGTCCCAACCTCTGTTACCGACCTAAAATTGAAAGACGAAACCTAGATTCAGTTCTCACATTGTCAAGTGATTCCAAATGTGACATGAATTGAAGGTAATAAATGATTCACTCTCTTATGTAAATTTCTTTATAGGTTATATGATATTAAGGTTCTTAATTACGTCGAGAATATGTCAAGAAAAAAATTATGCATATTATTCTTCTTTTCGCTAAACTTAGTGTTCGATCGTTACGATATGCACATCCATCAGCTGACCATTGCTCCAGATCGGCCATTTTCTAAATGGCCATTTCATTAGGTGATTTTCATCGACAACTGAGAAAATTGCCTCTGACTAATTGACCCGACGATTTTCCCTGACCAGTGTCTTCTACCGGTGCACGTTTCAAGTACCTCGCCTATCATATCAATTGATCCCCCTACCTTTGCCCCGACCATTACCCGGACTAGTAAATTGAAATACAGTGCAGCGGTCGGCCCGGACCCAGACGCTCCCAGCCGGCGATCTCGGCTGCTCAGATCTGCGCGTGCTCGCCCGGCCCGGTGGCGGCCGGCCGATCGGGCGCACGTGCCAAAGAGCACCGCCTGCAGAGGCGCGGCGCGCCGCCTGATCACAGTCGGGGCCCCGCCCCGTGATAATTGATTCGGGAGCCGCCGCACTTTGTAGCCGCGGACAGAGCAGCGGAGGAGGACGCTCCCCCGTCACTCTGCCGCCTCGCGCCGCGATCGGAGTGATCGCTGCTGCCAGCTCCACTTCATAAAGTGAATTAAGATGCGGCGGATAGCGGCGGGCCGCCATACATTAGCTGGTCGCTGGCCGGCCGGCAATGAGCGGGCATTAAGTGACTCTATTGGCGGCGCACGCCGGCTCTGAGTGGCTGGAGGTCGATAAGAGATTATCGCCTGGCGAATTAGTCGCTGGTCGGAGGAGGTGGCGACCGGCAGGTGTGCTGGCCCGCCGCCTGATCAGCGGAGGAGGCGCCTCTGGCCCGGTGCTGCACCTCATGCAGTAAGGACCGGGGTGCCACCGTATACATAAAAAAACGACAATGTATTCAAATACACAATTAAAAAACAGAGCTTTCGGTAACAAATACCTTGATCACTGTGTGTCTGCTAAAATTTTTAGCAGACATTTTTAGCAGACACACAGTGATCAAGGTATTTGTTACCGAAAGCTCTGTTTTTTTAATTGTGTATTTGAATACATTGTCGTTATATATATATATATATATATATATATATATATATATATATATATATATATATATATATATATATATATATATATATATATATATATATATATATATGTCATGGATAACACACAAGTGCCACCGTATCCCAGGGAGACCGGCACCGGTAGTTCAACTCGTAAACGGTGCTGTATTTGGATATTGTTTGATCTGGCCGAATGACTTGACATTTCAACAGGATCCTAGTTTTTCAGAATGACCTACATCACATGAGGTAGCTCGAAAACTCCTTGGCCTGTTAATATTAAACTCCATCCTGGAATGGATTCATCCGAAGAATGGCCACTTTCACGCCACAGCTTCTGTCCGCTAATCGCTAATGGGTCTTAATTGTGACGTAAAACGCTCCGATCTGGTATTTTCCGACTGGAATTACACAACTCCTCATAGGCCTCTTCAGAGCCAGCTGAAGAAATTTGTTCATAAATCATCATGTCACAATGGTCGTACGAGCAGAACTATCTTGAAAAGCAGCTAGTTGCCGGCAGCTAGCTGCAATCAACTTCTTCATCTATCAGCTTAGCTAAGCGGCAGGCCATCGTCTGACCATACCACATGCGTTGTCTTTATTTGCCCCATTCTTGCACCTTAATACCGCATATCGAGAGCTCTATACCAGTCTGTGCTGCCTCCTGACCGGCGATAAGCGGTGCGCTGTATTCGTTATCGTGTGATGGATTGGGCGTAATGTTTCCACTAATTGGGTAATAATTATCGCAGTGCTGGACACACTTGGCAGGTGCTGTATGACCGATTACCCCCCCCCCCCTCCTGGAATCAGTATATGGACGAGGTGTTGTATCTGATCACTAGGGGAACTACGTATAAGTAAGTACAGTGAGTGCATTTATCCATGCTACACTGCATTACTGGAGGAAATCCCGATATTCGTGGGTTCTTCTGTCTCCTCCTTGCTTCTTATCTATCTCCTCTCCATGGCCCATTTCTTCTCTCTTCTTGCTGGGGAAACGGACGGAGAGGGTACAGGACGGAACTCCTCCCTCGGCGACCCGGCAGAGTCGGCCCGTATCCGTCGATCCCGATCTCGATCGGCGCCGACGCGTCATGGCCGCGGTGACGAGCGGCGCCGCGACACCCCATTCAGGGCCACTCAAAGGGTTGAAAGGCGCCGGCGACGCGCCGCCATGGCGGCACCGTCACCGCCAGGCTGTCTTCATTAAATTACCGACATCACGAGAGAGCTAATTCGGTGCCCATTATCCGGTGATAAAGGCTCCGGCGGTGACCCATGGTTGGGCGCTGTAACGGCGCTCCTCTCATGTCGGCTCCGGTTACCGGTTGGTACGCGACGGAATGGCAGGGAAGGGTAGGATGGAGAGCAGCTCCGGAGGACATGGCAGGGAAGGGTAGGATGGGGAGTATCAGGGCATGGGAGGGAAGGGTGGAAAGGGCGTGAGAGCCCGGTGTCCATCGGAGGGCACGGAGGGCATGACAGGCCATGACACGGCACGGGAGACGAAGGGAGGGAATAATGTGTCGTGTCCAGCATCGCAGTTAGCATACATTCTGCCCCCTTCCCCGCACGCCCTTTGTGCCGTTGACCCTCCTCTGACCCGTTGGTCCCTCTCCGGCAGGTGTGGTTCCAGAACCGCCGCGCCAAGTGGCGGCGCCAGGAGAAGATGGAGGCGTCCCAGCTGCGGCTGCAGCAGGACTTCCCGCTGTCGCCGCCGCTGTCCGGTCTGACGGCGCCGCTCGACCCGTGGATCGCCACCTCCATGTTCGGCCCCAGCCTGATGCAGACGCTGCCCGGCTTCCTCGCGCAGCCACAGACGCCCTACCCGAGCTACCTAACGCCGCCCAGCTCTCTGACACCACCGCTCGGCCGGCAGACGCACGGGGAGCGCGCACCACCGGCCGCCGCCGCCGGCTCTCACCGGCGCACCAGCCCGTCCCCCTAGACACGGACTGGGGCGAGCCCCGACGAGGGAGCAGCAACCCAGAGCCGACCCGAGAACCAGGCTCGCCGGACCCCGGGCCGAAGATCGAGCAGTCGAATGTGATTTTTTGGCGGAGGCTCGACAAGTTGTTGGGCAATTTGTGCCGTTCCGTGTACGATAGATGTTGTTTTTCGGTTATTGAAGGGCTCAAGGTAAAGGTCTTGCTACCCAGTTGCGGTGGCAACGGATGCCGGGGGCGTGATTGTATGTAATTTCGAGGATTGGCTGCTTCTATCCAGCGTACTACTAAGCATTTGCTCACCTTATAAAGCGCTCTGGATTTGGTGCAGTGAGTGTAGCATCTTGAGAGTTGCTTTGCCAGTCAAGTAAATTAGATGACCTCAAACTTCAAACATACATTTCCAATCTTCAAGAACATTTCCAAAAGTGAACAAAGTAAGAGATATTGATTACTGAGACACGTCTGAACCGCCTTTGCAAACTTGTGAGATGCCTGGTCAGTGCGTAACGGCTCTTGGTTCCCAGATTATAATGGCAAAATTGTTACCTATCCAGATCTGACATAATCGCTTTACAGTCATCGAAAAAAATTGTTACCTATCCAGATCTGACAATTGACATAATCGCTTTACAGTCATCGAATGTTTCACTCACGGTTGCTGCCAAGTGAGTGAGTGAGTACATCTCGCTAGTTATAGCTGAAATGCTACATGGCGCGTTTGACGGCCTATCTATCGACATATTAATCGATAGACATGATGGTAAACAACATGTATGTAATGTGTTAATGCCTCATTGTAACTTTTCTAGGTCTGCTACTTTGCGTTTGAAAATACATGTGTAAAGTGCATACTGAACTACAAACGTTCCATTTTCAGTCATGAGGTATTGCTCAGCTTGTACTATTTATCGAACGAAAGAGAAAACAGAAGTACATAACTGGTGCGATTTTTGTCATTTTAATTTGCGAGTTTGTGATATTCTTGTCTTTGTTACTGTGTTGTGACATTGTGAACAGGAACTTGTTATTGCCCTGTGCGACTTTGTCGATTGTAAATACCACTGAAGAATAATATATGGTATTAGCTGTTGAAACTTCTGCATCTCTTACTGAAATGAGAATAAGTGATTGGAATCGACGATTACCAAGTGGGAGGTTGCGATCAGCAGGCCCTAGTATTGCTCCTCCTCCCGATATCTCGTCGCTATGTTCATCCGACCGGCGTTGTTCCCATTCAGCCGTGCCATTTTCCGTTGCGGCATTGTTATTAGCTGCGCCGGCGGCATCGGCAAACAGCACGTCCTTCTGGCGCCGACTGTAATTGCTGATGGTGCTGCGATTGTGTCTGTTTCTGCAGCGAATACAGAGCCGGGGCCGGCGCGGGCCGCCTCACTCAGACGTCTCCAATATCAGCGCGCGGACCCGGCCGATCGGCCGGTCCGTATGTCTGTCTGCCGGGGCGGATTACCGTCCCGGCGCACTGCGCTCAAACGCCGGCGGCCCTCGGACCGCAGTTCAATCCAGCAGCCCACCCAATAATATGGTAATCGAGTTTGCACAGACTAACCGAGCAAAAAGAGCACGGCAAATTGGATCCAATAAAATTTTCCGAACAATTACTGGCCGACCGAGATGTAGAGCTGAAATCGTTAGGTCTCTATTTGGCCGAGTAATGGCGCGATTGGCACTGAAGAGTGACGCAGTTGTGGCCATATTAACTCAGACAACTTTTCAGCGCTACCGAAGGTGATTTCCTGTCAATAGCTGCACTAGACGGTGCCGAGGCTAAACGAAATTGCGTTAGTGACGGGACGTCGTTCGCTTATTAGATCTTTGAGTTTCTATTGAACGCCTAATTGTCCTACCCAGCTCTGGTAGCGTTGAAAGGGCGCGTAATGTGTTTTTCTATTAACCGCGCTGTTTGGCAGAAATTAATGTTTGAACACTTTTGACAGAAAATAGTTTGGAGACTCAATTACCTCTAATGGCTTGTCAGCAACGTTCTGGTAGTCGAACAAAAATAAAGCTCGCGCAAGTTTTTGTGCTATGCGTAGTTTGCTTATGTTATATGTAGGTGGACATTGTGCACTGTGCAGGTATATGCGTACTTATTAGCGTAATAAGTAATAAATACATGTCTATGAAAACACAGCAGCCTAAAAAGTAAACATGACTAATCGCTTCAATGATCAATATTTGAGCCCGAATACATTCAGAGAATCGTCGTTGAACTCAGAGTTACTGCTGGTCTACAACACTGGAAACGCTGTTCATTCATACAAATACCTGTTCATGAGCTTGGGATACATTTTCCCGACCGAAAGAATTTGGATCCAGGCAGATAGTGCTAGCCCGTCATTACCCGGCTGAACTGAAGCGGGAATGCTGCACAGCCCGGCTAGCCACATTAAAGGCCACACTGAAAGGTGCGTTACCCGCTGGTCACTGCAGGACTCCGGGCAGGCTGTCCGGCTGCTGCAGGTCACACCCGTCCAGCCGTTAGCAGGTAGGTAGGTATCCGTGTTTGCTACACAGCCACTGTACATACGGCTGCATACTGCAAGGCAGGTCTCTGCTTAGCTCTGCAATAAGCATAAAGGCTCATTGCAAAATCAAAGTTTACTTTGGATCACTTAATCTCAGTATTTAAGACGGTGAAGGTGAAAAGGTCACCAGTCACCGCCAAACGCATGTATGGATAATGCATTAACTATGCACCCCAGCACTAAGCAGCCAGCACTGCAGCAGCAATGGGTAGTAGAGGAAGGTAGCGACATCTAACAGTACGATAGCCCTGCCACCTAGGAAGTCTTGTTTCTACTGAGCACAACATCTATGCTGAACCGATGGCTATCTTTGAATTTTGATCTATACCGAAACGCAAAGACAATTGGAAAAAGGAACACTTGGAGATAGAACGTGGAACAACATGGAAATGCTGCAGCACTGCTTGAACGGACATGTTAATATTTGTGCATGTTGAAGCCACCTGTAGGTAGGCACGCATTACTCAATGGTCCGGGGAGAATGAAGCGCTGAAACTGAAAATGGAAAGGTAAGGTCTGCCCGATACCGTTTCAGTTCCGAGCTACTTTTTACGAGCGAGCGAGCGCAGCGAGCGAAGTGAGTCTTTTCAATGTAACGGAAAAAATCTCAGTATGAGCGGCCCGGCCTGTAACGCTTTTGAGAGGCTTATATCTCAGCAACCGCTGGACCGATTGGCCTGCGGTCTTTTTGGTTGGGTAGCCCCATCCCTTCTACCCCGTAATTGACTACTTTTGATACATCTCAGTGACCGTCGTGGCACGTGCCACGTGAAAAGTCAAGGGTGTTCAAGCTGTTTTGCAAAAGTAGTGATTTTGAGAGGCTCATATCTCAGCAGCCGCTTGGGCGATTGGCTTGCGGTAATTTTTGTACGGTAGCAGCATCCCTTCTACCAAATATAGGATACTCTCGATGCATGTGGGTCACCCCCAGTGCACGTGCAAAATACAACAATAAGAGGTGTCAAATTTGTTCCCATTTTAATAACTCGGTAATTATTGGGGCGATTTCGCTGAAACTTGGCATACAGGCAGGCACCCACCAGACAATGCATTCCCATGTGTTGCGGTTAAGGCGCTACTGCACGTGCGCACGTGCAGGGGGCGCTTCCAGATCTCGAGAACGGCTGGGCCGATTGCGCTCAAATTTGGTACACGGTTGGGGACCAGTTAGTAGGGTGCCGTGCAAAAGTCAGTTTGGACCCCGTTTGCACGTGTGCACGTGCAGAATGCCGCTTCCAGATCTCAGGAACGGCTGGGCCGATTGCGTTCAAATTTGGCACACCGCTAGCGACCGGTTAGAAGGGTGCTTTGCGCAAGCCCGTTGGAAGTACCCTCTCGCCCTTCCGCACGTGCAGGGCTCACTATCTCGCCCGCTCGTTCTTCGCCCAAAAGGCGTTTTACTGGTAGTAGTTCATCGTGTTTTTACGCATATTATTGTTAATGACACTTTTGGCCCTGCTGCCCTTGATTGTTAGACCACTTGGAGGAGCAGTGACGTACCCAGGGGGGAAGGGCGGATGGGGTGCACACCCAGCCTTGGGGTTTTCAGGGCCCGGATAGAATTAGGACCCCCGCGGGTGGAAGGCCCACGTAGGCCAAAATCACGTCCGAGGCGAACGAAATTCACGGGAATCCCAAAAATCACGTCAAGACAATCAGGGCCCACTGACCAGCCTGACAGCTAGGGTCCTTCTTACTATCTGGGGCCTCTTGTGAATAACGGCCTGTCTGTGTCTGACCGCTATGGCCCCTCTGACTCCTCGTCCTCAGTAGAGTGGAGGCCCTCTGTAGGAGGTAGGAGGGCCTATTTAGAGGAGTCGGGGCCCCTTTAGAGAGGAGGCCCGCTGTAGAGATGAGGCCCTCAGGATTCCTTCTTCCGCTCCCTCCCCCCCCCCTCCCCCACCCCCACACACCCTTGGCCGAATCTAGTTACGTGCCTGTGGGGGAGCGCAAACCACCGAGCTTCACTACTCTCAAGTCTCAGGCATAACAGGTCATGCGGCACAGTATAGGTTCAGGCGTATCTACTGGTGACATCTAGCGTTAATTATATGGATTAATAGTTGCTACAGTCAGACACTACACCTGTGTCCTGTGACAAGTATTAGTTAAGCTCAGGATCGCTAGATGTCACTAGTAGTATACGCCTGAGAGTATACTGTGCCGCATGACCTGTTGCTTTCTTATGTCGATTGCCAAATGGATACTGCATGCATAATGCATATGTACGGATCTTTGAACACAATTGAAATTGTCGAATGGGATAAGTTGCTAAGGCTACGCAAAGTTTCTCAGACAATGGCATATTTTCGAAGCGACCCATTATCATAATTCAAGTAGCTCAAGTACATATGGCCTCGACGGACATGCCAGCTGACGGTGTCCTAAAAAAGAGGTGGTAAAAGAGGGATGGCGGATGTAACCTCTGTCCTCTTCCGTCTTTTCTGTACTTTCAGGCAGCTGGATGGAAGAGGGCGCTCCCATAGCGGTGCCAGTCGCAGAGGACGCCACAGTAGCGCCGAATGTGCCGACCGTCGACCATCGACCATCGATCCAGTCTCGAGATCACTGACTGCTCCCCGCAACTCATAGGCTACTTCCATTCTGTAATAATTCGACCAAGTCGTGCAGGTGACGAGTAATGTAATAATCGAACTTAGCCCAGCTGGATGTAGGTACCTAATGTTACCAGTTGTGAAAGGTAAATAACAAGTGCAGCATGGTGTTTCATACCACTTTCGAACAATAAATACTCCACATTCGAGGTACCGGACGTGTCGGAAGGCTATGCGAGAGGCTACTCGATTAGATGTTTTGACTAAGTACACTAACAGGACCAGGGATGCGGACCCGTGGAAATTTTAGACGGTTCCAGCTCCGGCTCCGGCTCCGACTCCGAGTAAAATGGTTTGGCTCCGGCGGCTCCGACTCCGACTCCGGCTCCGGCTCCTACTCAGTACATATATCCCCTATGCGATCAATTAACTACGGGTGGAAGGAAAGACAAAGCCGATTGGATTGGTACACAGTGCTTCTGTATTTGCATAACAAGGTTATTTTCTCAACAGCACATGCAATCAGCGAACAGGGTAACATGACTGGAGGCGATGACTTTTACATACAACGGCGTGGTCTTTTATCAACAGGACGCTCTAGTTATAAACTTAGGTTGAGTTATCATTCATTGAAGGCATCTTGACGAAAGAAACACTCTGCCGGTATGATAAACGTCTCATGCCAAAGATTGTTACAGAAAAAAACGTACCTCATAGTCTCTAAATTGTCTTGTGTCGCTTGTGTCTTGCCACCTTGGGAATAAGCCGTTCACTAAGGTCAAATATATAGACACATGAGCGACAGAGCCTTAACTCTCCCCGGCTGAGAGGGAATGGGTGCAGGTAGGCCCCTCCCCTCCCCAAATGTGTCTTTTTTGCAATCTTTCGGAAGTTGGAACGTGCTTGCCTTAGATAGCTGGAAACTGGCATACCAGGTCATTAATTCAAGCATAATCCTTTTATCTTGATCAGGTCAGGTCAGGTCAATGAACAATGATGTCCTAAGTGAGTCTATGCACACTCCTAAAAGGTCGCAAATTTGCAACGTCCTCAGTGTCAAGGAATCTATCGCAAAATGTTGAAACTCAGGGGTGCAAGTTTTGCTTTTGAGATTGGGTACATCTTTGGTAGTGAGGGCACCCACAGATATGACAGTGGAGGTGCCACATCACATCTCTACGAAGGCCACGCTGCATATATCTGATCTATTGCATAATTCTTTAGAATATGCACGGTGCACGTCAAGCTAGCGATATTTTTTTGCCTGTTCAGTTTGTTTATGTATTTAATATATACACATCCAAATCAATTTATCAAAAGAAAAACATAATGGAGGTAGAGTGAGTTGAAGGTCTGATGAAATCCTGGAACAGAGGGAGACTGGAGCAGATAGCAGAGCATAAGTTTAATTAAGGATGTCTCATGCCAGCCAGGTGGTTGGCACTTAAAATGGCGAATTCTGTTAATAAGCGAGTAGTTGATTATTAAATCTGATTCTGCACACTCTTTATGCATTTTCTATACCCCTCCTACGACACTAAACCGCACATGCTGGGTAACACCTCAGGCAATTACCAGTATCTGTGCGCACACATGACACCCAGTTCAGATATGCCCAAAGTTACATCATCCCGAAAAATTTCACACCGCTCAAAGTAAGTTGGTCGCTCTAAATAACGACGGACGGTGGCGGCGGCGGCGCGGACGGCCGCTCCGTTTCATGCATATTTAAACGGTGGCTCCGCGGCGGCAGTGGCGGCGGCGGCTGGGGGGCTGGGGGGGGGGGGTCTGTCGGCGGCGGCGGCGGCCGTCGACACTAATCAGAATTGATCGTACCTGGCGGGCGGCGCGGGCCCTAATGGCCGAGAGGCGGCCGGAGATTCAGTGCCGCACCGCGCCGGACGGAGACGACGCGACGACACCGACGGAGAGAGGGAGGGGAGGGGAAGGGAGAGAAGAGCAGGGACAAGAGAGGGAGGGTGCGAAAGGAGAAAAGGCAGAAGAGAAGCGATACAGAAAAGAGGAAGAGAAATGAGATATAGAAGGGAAGATCATGCAGAGACAAAGAGAGCCAGCGAGAGAGAGGGAGAGAGAGAGAGAGAGAGAGAGAGAGAGAGAGAGAGAGAGAGAGAGAGAGAGAGAGAAGAAGAAGAAGAAGAAGAAGAAGAAGAAGAAGAAGAAGAAGAAGAAGAAGAAGAACAAGAAGAAGAAAAGAGAAAGAAGGGCAGGCGTGAATGTATTTGATAAGAAATGAAGTTAAATCTTATTATTATGCTACTCTCCGGACATCAGTGTTTATTTTATCACCGTCAACACGTAAAACTAACTTTATTGTCCGAAAACACACCAGATTTATTAGCCTCATAACACATTGAACGTTCCCACAATGGATATTTACACTGATCAGCTTACATCTGATCTGAGTGTTCGTCCCCTCCTCTCTGTCCTGTGCCTCAAATTAGCGTCATCTGCCCTCGCCGGCGCGCTCCCTAAGCCCAGCTAATGAAACATATCATGCCCTGTGATTGTGTTGGCCGGCGCAGCAGACGGCGCCTCTACGGTGACACGGCTCGGTCCTGCGGCTCGCCCCAGTCAATGATTACCCCAGGGCGTTAATCAGCCGCCCTGCCGCTGCCGCCGCTGCCGCCGCCGCCGCCGCCGCCGCCGCCGCTCGGCGCCCATTTGGAGAGCGGCATTGCCCGGTGACAAAGCGCCCGCCGCCCGTTATGGGCTGGTCGTGTTCTTACTGACTTCTGTATTCATAGTCGCTGGTTGATGGCGTCCGATCACAATGGTGCAGCGCTGGGGATGAATTGGGCGGCCATCTGGGGTCCCAGGGGGCACGGCGCGTCGGCCAGGGGCCCGGAGTGCTCAGACTGCGGTATCAACTATCATCTGTGGTGAATGAGAGGGGAGAGGCTGGTGGCATATGTGACATCTGACGATGGTACTGGGCGTGATGTAGCGGCACCTTGAAATCTAAACTGCTCGGTCAAAGCTGTAGGCTGTAATTTGTTGAAAATAACGTTTCAACATAATACAAGGATGACTGATATTTCGCCTCCTTGCACACGTTTGCTTCGAGGAGCTTCTGAAAAAGTCGTTTGGCAGCTACAAAATATACGGTATACCACAAGATGGAGCATCTTTGGCTGATCGCAATACTACTTTAGTAGTTTGGCTATCACGATTCGGAACAGGACCAGTATTTCAGCACCTGTCGCCGGTTTGCGATCTAAATCGGTCCCGAGCTCCTGCGAGTCTCCATTTCGGCCCCGTGCGCCGTCTGCCGCCGCCGCGCCTCCTCTGCCGCGTGACAGGCGCGCCGTGTCGAGCGAACGCGGCGCGGCCCGACACGGGAAGGCAATTCCGGCGCGGGCCCCGGGAGACCGCGCCGCCAGCGCCGCCGCCCTCGCCGCCAACGCCGCCACCACCGCCGCCAACGCCGCCACTAAGCCGGCGTGTGATGAACGAGCTGGATTCGCCGAGATTTGGCCGCAAACGAGTCGCCGGGCGCGCCGGCCGGTCAGCCGGCTCGTTTCTATTCGGCGCGGCGGCGGCCACGCGCCGGCCCGGCCGCCCATTGTAATGCATTGCCGGTGAGCGGGCTGGTCAGCGGGCGGAGTAGCCGGCCGGACTGGACCCCTCGGTGCCGGTCCCGCGCCTCACGCACGCGCTCGCAGCTCGCCAGCACTGCAGCTTCAATTTGTGAGGCGAATCCTTCGGAAGCAACAATCCCGTGGCGATTTATGACGTCCATTTGGATGCAGCTCGGTGTACCATCTGCATTGGAGTCATTCGCACAAAGCACATTGAGCTGTCTGGAATTGGTGCTGTGATTTATTTATCAGACCTTTCCGATAGCGGCACTTTAGTTTTTGTGACTAGGTTCTTAGGATGAAATGCAGAGGTGCTCAATGTGCATTGTTCAGTGTTCATGTTTGTGATGGGTTGATTTTCGCTATAAGAGTATGCCATGCAGATGGTTTTAGCCTTCAACGTTGACACGGTTCACACGGTACACAATTACAGCGTGGATGTTCCCTGTCTGATGTTTTAGCATTTTCGCACATTAGGCATGGGTTGATTGACTTTCCCCTCAGTGTGAATGAATTCACTTAATTTCATAAGCTATATGTATGCCTGGGCTTTACCTCCTCACCACCAACCCCGGATACACCAGGTGATCAATGGTTGGCTCCTGCTCCGAAAGGCAAAGGGGGAAGAGCCGTGCTCAAAGCCCACCCGCGGGGTCGTCTTTGTTGCCAGGAAGGAAGTGACGTCAGCGGATCCTCTGCAGAGTGCGCCTAACGGTAGGGAGAGATCAATTAATCGTCGCAGGTAATGACAGATCTGTTTTATGGCGTAACTGCAGCAGCAGCCAATCGTTAACTTAAAACCATTTTAATGTAAGTGATTAAGAGCAGGGTCATGCACACATCATTTGCAAAAGATTGCAGTGATTACTGCTTCGTGTTTAGTCCCTGACCGTGAACACCCTCACCAGTGGACATGAGTTGACCTCAGGTATTACTGCTCCATGCTGACAGGGTCTGGCTAGGGACCAGCGCGGAATCCTCAGTCGGACACCATGGAACAGAGGACCAGCGCGGGCGGCACCGGCACCACGGGGCGCCACGGGGTGCAGTGACGTCACAGGAGCACGTGCCGCCGACAGGGGACGGCACCGGCACGTGGCGGCTCCCGCCGTAATGACTCAATAAACGGCGCCAATTGAAAGGTGCAGTCGACAGCGACGGTGATCCCCCGACAAATGTAATCCCGTTGGCACCGTGTTATTGGCAAGTGGACTGCGAGTCGCCACGGGAAGCTGGCAAGGGTAGAAATGAACGGCATCGGCATACGGCAATATAGGCGCTCATGAAATTGATGGTATGCATTTGTTGGGATAAAATTAGACTTCGACGCTTTTAACAGGGTTTACACTTCCTTCCTGTTAGCATGATTAGTAACGTTTTACGGCTAAGTGTATGATTGAACAACTAAAAGAAGCATCCCTGCATTGCAATCGGTCGGTTATGACTGGCAGATAGGTATCGTTAATACAAAAGTTGGCTGAGAATGCACGGAGTAATTTCACTAAAATGAGCACCTCTTCACGTAGGTATATGGAATTTCAAGTTTAAAACACTTGCCTACAGTGGGATGGGCTGCATTGACGAATCAAGGGCTGTAGTGGTAAAACCGGACAAAGACGGGACGATTAGTAGCCTTGAACGGTCATTGGCTAAGTACTTGCCTAGCAATTTACACAAATAAGTGGATGAACGGGAGCACAGACACGGCACACCCTCTCTCCAAAGTCCAAGTTGCATTGATTAGACTGTGTTAGCGTATCATGACTTATAACGGCTGAGCTGACGGATGGGCCCAAGTTTTGTTTTGCCTTTTTTGCTCGTGTTCCGCTCTTGATGTTCTTGGGCTGGCTTCAAAGAGAAAGGTCTGAACGGGGAGGTATCGATGCTTATAAACTCCAGCTGCGATCTGTTAGTGCAGGGAAATCACTTTGTATAAGCTCACTTCGAAAATTTGGTTGCTCGTTTATTTGTTTATTTGTGCAAACATCAGCGGGATAATCGCCGAAAGACAGGTGAAGTCGACATATAAAAAGGAAAATATTTTATTGAAAAGTGACTGCACTAAATATCTAAATGAATTATCCCTAATCTATTTCACGTCATACTCAGTCATCATCATACACGCTCCGAAGTTCGTCTGTTCGGCAGCGACGGGTTATCTGCTGAGGGCATCTCTCTCTGGCGCGTGCTGGTTGCCATGACGACCGGAGAGACACGGCTTGGAGCGGCCGGTCGCCGGCGTAATCACCATTGATGAAGTTTTATTAGCTTTCAAAGGGAGGTGCACGGCTATATTGGCGGCACGAGCCAACGTTATGAGTCGGCAGCGCCTGTTCATTAGGTGGAGCGTGCCGCCGAGTGGGGCCCGTGTCGGTGACGACTATAGGGACAGGTGAGCCGAGTCCGGTCCGACGGCAGAGAGAAGAGGTCGTACGACTGGTCCTACAACAACTGAGCGAAATCTGGTCCTTCAAGTGAACGAGTTCAAGTCCTACCACGAAAAAAGAGCCGGTTTTCTTTGAAGCCGGTCTGGTTTCGACAATTGCGGGTGGCGTCGAGCCCAACCACAGGAAGCATGCCCGGTCCAATTTTCGGGAGGAGAACAAGAGCACACACGGCACAAACGGCAGACAAACTGCACTTTTGAGACACGAAAACTAACATCACAATATTTTATAGTTTAGCTCTTTCGTGCATTTCGTCAGAATATATGTTCTATGTACTGCCTATTATAGGTGAGACGTTGTGCCGAGCTGAGGGTGCCCTGGCGCAACAAATCCGCCGCCGCCCTAGCGGTGATCTTGACATCCGCCAGCTGTTGCGGCTCCAAAGCCAAGCCGGCATGGAAATGGGAGAGTTCAAGCACTCCGGCCCAATCCCCGCACAAAGTTCTACGTTAATGGTAGTACCCCAAAAAGAATAAAAAAAAACCTATGCAGATATTCTAAATGCGCTATTTCTCGTCTATTCCACTTTGAGCTTTTGTAGTACCCCTACGGAGTAACTTTTTTACAAAGTTACTTTGTTACCAACTTTGTAAAAACACTCACAGCCCGCACCGGCCACCAAGGCTGTAGAGTCGGAGTCAGATTTGGAGTTGGAGTCACAGCCGTCGGACTCGTAGTCCGAGTCGACACCGTTTGGCTAAAAGTCATGCTCTGTGTTTGTCGAAACATTTTGTGCTCGTTTCTCATCGAATGTGTGCATTATACCTAGTTTGATTCCGATATTGAATAATCTGAGCAGAGTGTCCAGCACGGTCCGGACAAGGGACAGAGATCCGGTGGGGTCATAGGTGTCTAATGCCAGGCCTACATTCTTCAACAACCCTGATTCCCTCCTCACAGACAGGCGCCGTGTGAGGAACTCTCAGAAAGCATGGACCCCTTTAAGGCCGGCAAGAGCCCTCTGAGACTGGCGGGGGACCATAGGTATGGGAAGAGGATCCGAGATCGGTTTGAAGGCTAATATTCAAAGTAGCTCCTTGGGATGTCGAACCTCTGCATGCACTTACAGACTGGATACTGGATAGTCTCCAGCCCTGGATACTGGATAGGATGCTGGAGTACCAGCTAGAGCTCTGGCTTTCTGTCAAGATCCTGCAGCGGCCAGTTCAGCTGCGGCCCAGAACTACAACTCGGTGTAAATCTTCACAATGCACCAAGAAGTCTGTGGTTAGGATAACAGATATAAGTCATTTTACTGCGATACGGGCCAAGGCTCTATAGATACGGGCCATGAAAGAAATATTCGGAGTCGAAGTGGGAACCTGATTTACAACTGGAGTCGAAGTCGGAGTTGAAGTCGATATTCAAAAGCCAGAGTTAGAGTCGGAGTCGGACCCGTCGAAAATCCGTTAACTCCGCCGTCATAAAAGTCACAGCATAGTGCATGAATTTATTCGCAGTAAGGAAATCAATAGAGGTGCATCGTCATAAACAGAGACAAGCTGTATCCGAGAACCGAAATCTCGTGTGGTATGGAATATTAACCCCAAAAAGGCGCGCAAAAATCCTGAAATCCTGAGATCCATTACTTGAAGTAGTGGGCGCGCGTTAGCTTGTAGAATGTAGGTCTAGGATCCGGCTTTGTGTTGCTCCTATTTCCCCGTTCCGCGCTCGACAACATTTGCTTTCGGGTAAAATACAAAGTAGGTAAACCTCTCTTTCAGTGCAGTATCTTTGTATTGCCTTCCTGTTATTATGGTAGACATTAATTCACTGGCGGATCCAGGCTTGCGTTTTGGGGGGGGGGGGCCAACTCATGCAGGAGCCAAACCTAGGGTACCCCCAAATCCTGTTTTCTCATCGGATTTAGGCCACTTATTTTTCGTCACAGCCCTGACACTATGAATATTTTTTTTTTTAACTAAAAGTAAAAATATATAAATGGTAGCCCATCCGACCCATGCCTTTATATTGCTTTGTAAACACTTACCATTGCTTTTGTCGACCAGTTAACCCGCTTCGAGTCAGTGCTTGGGTCCCTTTGCGGGCCGGGAGGTGGTAAAACACCCCCTGTCTAACTCGGCTCCTGGGCCAGGCACTGATTGAACTATGTTTCATTATCGCTTAGGGGAGGGGGCAAACGGGCCACTTTAGGCCTCTGGGAAGGGGGCATGGCCGTAAATGCCCCCTCCCTGGATCCGCCAGTATAAGAGACCATTGGAGCTGCAGTTGGGTACCTCAGACGTCAGGGTACGCCCTCAGATGTATATGTAGGACTCGCATGGAGACCTCTTATGCTATAGTGGACTGAAAGGACCCAAAGGAGCCTGTCTAGGGCTCCCGGAGATAGACGTGGGCCCTCAGGAGCCCACCAGAGCCCCCAATGAGGGATAAGTGAGGGATACCAAGTGCCTGCCATTGCATATTGCATAAGCCATAACGCCATTATTAATCAATATGATATGTATCAGTGGCAGATCCAAGGGGGGCCACATGGGTCATGACCCCCCCTTGGTGCCCGGGGGCACCACAGGCCTGTCGAGGGGCACCACCGGTCTAGCAGGGGCACCACCAGCCCGCCAGGGGCACCACAGGCCTAGCAAGGGCACCACGGGCCTGTGAGGGGCACCCCAGGTCTGTCAGGGACACCAGAGACCTGCCAGGGGCGACGAAGCCTAGCAGGGGCACCATGGGCCTGTCAGGGGCACCTGGGGCCGTATTCACGTCGATCATTTTCGTAAGAATTTTCTTAAGTTTGACCTACTTCTTAAGTAAATTTTTTTAATCACGTGGACTCCGTTGATAAAAACTTAAGAAGTGTCGACGTGAATACCAAATTATACTTACGAAAGAAAATCGACTTACGAAGTCGACGTGAATACGGCCCCAGAGGCCTAGCAGGGGTACCAGTACCACAGGCCTTACAGGGGCACCACCGGCCTTGCAGGGGCACCTTGGGCCTGTCAGGGGCACCACAGTCCTGTCAGGGCCCAGGGGCACCAGCGGCCTAGCAGGGGCACCACAGGCCTGCCAGGGGCACCACCGGTCTAGCAGGGGCACCACCGGCCTCGCAGGGGCACCACCGGCCTCGCAGACAACACGGCATCACGCAGGGGCACCTTGGGCCTGTCGGGGGCATCACGGGTCTGTTAGGGGCACTTTAGGCTTGTTAGGGGCACCACAGTCCTGTCAGGTCCCAGGGGCATCAGCAGCCTAGCAGGGGCACCCTAGGCCCGCCAGAGGCACCACAGGCCTGCCAGGGTCCAGGGGCACCACAGACCTAGCAAGGGCACCACGGGCCTGTCAGGGGCACCTCAGGCTCCCGTGCCCCCCCCCCCCCCGGATCCGCCAGTGATGCCTCACCACGCGAAACACCGCCAACTCCCAGCTACCGCGCCATAAACACGTGCCAACAACAGTCTTTTTTGAAGGTCGACTCCACTCACGCAACTTTTGACTGACCCTCACTGCTACCATATTGCTTCCATATTATGCTCTGGAAAGCTTTACTTCACCAAGTGTGCTAAAAACCTCCATCAAGGTATATTTTCTTAGCAATTTTTCTGACGTTTTGGGGGGGGGGGGCAAACAGGCCACTTTAGGCCTTTGGGGGGGGGGGGGCATGGCCCCCGTGCCCCCCCCTGGATCCGCCAGTGGACATTATGCATATGTTATGACTTACGAGGTAAATTTTACAGGCCAGCCTGCATTGTGGGACTACCAGCAGCCATCAAATGGGAAAGGAAAATTAGAAAAGAAGGGTCAGGTGTGAGAGAGAGAGAGAGAGAGAGAGAGAGAGAGAGAGAGAGAGAGAGAGAGAGAGAGAGAGAGAGAGAGAGAGAGAGAGAGAGAGAGAGAGAGAGAGAAAGAGAAAGAGAGAGAGAGAGAGAGAGAGAGAGAGAGAGAGAGAGAGAGAGAGAGAGAGAGAGAGAGAGAGAGAGAGAGAGAGAGAGAGAGAGAGAGAGACCGAGCGAGAGCAGGAGAAGAAATAGAAATAACACCACAATCATTTACTGATCGGACAATTGTGCAGATCCTGCGGTAGCCGGTAGACAATATACCTAGTCGATTACATTCCGGCTACTGGCAATAACCACGGTGATAAGACTGCAGCCGATTGTCACATTCTCGGCACTGGAGGCTTTCCAGGGGACGACAAATGAAGTGGAGCACTGCAGCAACTGCGGCTCACGGCGCCATAAGACTGCCATCCTCTTTCAATTTCGCCGTGCCGCTGCCATTGCCGAGACTGTGATGGAGCCATACAATTTCCTTGTGGCTTGCAGGCATCTCGGGGGCAGAGTCGACGCATCAGAAGGCGGCCCCTGATTGGCCGAGGCGCCACGGCCGTCGGCCGCCTCAGGGCTCTGATTGGTCGGCGCCGGCGCTGCGAGTGTATTGGTTTGGCAGTAATGGTCGGTTAGGGGAGCTTGGTCCGCGGATGGGCCGTATCATTTTGCGTTATAGCTTCATAACTTTAGTTTATATCCCGGGCCCTACTTGTTGATTGTCCTCAAATAGTGCTGCGATGCTTGTAAACTCGGCAAAGAGTGGAATGCAACTTAACCCGACCTCTGGCCAGCTGATCGGTGAGTACGACAGGCCGGCCGGGCCTCCAGCCGCGTCCGCCGCCTAATTAGGTGCTTTCGCCCTTCATTAGGCGCGGCTCACATGATAGGGAGTTGTGTGATCAAATTTATTTGCGTGATTACGGACTGAGCGGCGGCCGTGGAAGACGGCCGATGTCGAGCCGGGTCGCCGTGGCCAGTGGTGTCGAGTGTCTGCTGTCGGCGCGTGTCGCCCTTCGACGGCCGTCGGTCGTTTGTGCTGCCGCTGCTGCTGGACTGGGACGTGTTCATGAGGTGGACCGGGGTACTGTGGGAGTGTAGGCTACCCCGTGTTGGGAGAGGAGCTCCATCAGTGCTGCAGGTCACCAGAGGCCAGGTCAGGTCACAGGGATTCGTCCGGTGAGCTTTCAGTAATCAGTCGCTCTGCGCCGATCGGTGCCGTAAAAGCCGTCGGTGCGATGATAGCCCAGCTCAACTGGCGACTGTGGTCTGTGAGCCTGATTTTGAGACTGCCTTGATAGGATTTTCGGGCTTTTATGTTAAGTCAGGTAATATTTTGTGTAACGAAAATGTCCGCCGACTGAAAGTTCTTATTTTCGAAAGAAAAATAGTTTATCTGAAACGTAAGAAGTAAGCAGTGAAATGGCAAAACCAGCTCTAAAACCCAAATCGTACAGTATGGTCGACTACTACAGAATGATGTTCCACTCCTCAGAAGCTATCAGTTGACCGGAGCGCTAAGTTGTGCCGTTTATCACGCAATTAAGCGTGTCGATTGTGAGCATTGGGACAAAGCTATAATTTGTGAACTCAGCCCATGTGGTGCGGCACAGCCTACCACTCCAGCCAAATAATTGCCTGTGAAAAGTGGAACATCATTTTGTAGTCGACTATGCACTATAATCGACCTAAATTAAAATCAAAGGAAAGGGTAAGGTGGCAGGTGCTTACTCGTGGAATATCAAAGACAGTTATAAGTATATGATAACAATAGCAGGTCAAATGTTTATATTGAAACGCACAAAGCTTTCAGTAGGTATGAAAATACCTTGGTGTTTAAACATGTTCTGTCATTCTTTCTGCAAAACACAGCAGCCAAGGTATTTTCACACCGAAAATACCAAAATGTCTTTCAATGATATACATTTGTCATGTTTTTATTATCGTTTAGCTGCATAATTTCAATGCAATTACAATTTCATTACAAGTGGAGTAAGCAGCGGGTAGGAAATTAGTGTGTCACAGGCTGGTGGGTATAGCGAGATTTTGCCTACCAAAGAAAAGAAAGAAGCTAGTTTACCAGTAACGTGTTTTGATCGCAAGTCAACGTTCAAGTAAGTCAAACGAAGGAAAGTCATCTTTGGAAATGTGATTTCCCCACACAGGAACGCATTTGGGGATGGAGCCCTCCCCTGTAAAAGGGTAAAATTACTTTGACTTGTAAGTGAAAAACATCGTTTTTTTAAATTAGATAAAACAGCCGTTTTCACGACAGGCTATCGGGCGAAAGCTCTAAAAATGACACATTTGCACCTTATCTCTTTTACAGCAAATATCTTCATGTCATAAATTTAATTCAGTGTTTTAATCGAAAATAATGTCTGATAATTGAAAAGCAGATATGTAAGCAACAGTGCAACCCGAGCTGAACATTTCTAAGAAACTCAATAAACCTAAGATGAGGATCACACACGCATGAGGGCCAAATGACATGAGGCAACACGTCTGTAAGATGCCCCAGCCATATAGCGGCTGATTCCATGAGCTTTGCAATCTATTTTGGGGAGCATTCGATCTCTGAGATCCGCTTATTTAAAAAGTAAAATAAGTTTAGTTTGGACCACCAGTTTGGACTTTGGTTGCTCTGTACCTACTGTGATATGCAAGCGACCTTTAAATGCCTCACTTAGAATATGTAGATAACGGAATATCTATTAACCCGCGCCCTGCTGGGGGGGGGGTGTTTGAACACCCCCCTTGTGGTTTTTCGCAAATATCTCAAAAACGGCGGCGCGGAGCGCCGCCGTTTTTGGTACACCTTATCATACATCAATTCTGCACATGTTGTGAAAATTTCAGACCAAGGTCATTCAAGGTCAGGTCACCAGGTCACTTGAAGTGACCTCACCTCATAAAAAGTTTCAATGTCTGTCATAGCTACACCGAGTGATCGATCGCTTTGAAACTTTCAGCGATTGCTAAGAGCAATAGCATGTACAAAATGTATATCTCAGAATTTTGATATCGATGACCTAAGGTCAGGTCAATTTTGCGACCTCCCCATTATAAGTCAATGGGAGAAAATTGAAATGCGCCTATTTTGGACCAAAGACATTATAAACACTCCCAAACACTGAATTACAAGTGGTTTAGACACACTGAACATGAAAATGGTGTCCGTGACCCCTGTTTATGCCCTGAGGTCATCTTAGGTCACAAATGTTATCTAACAGTTTTTCGCAAATAACTTTTGATAGAGGCATGCTAGAGCGATGAAAACGCCTTAGATGTGTTCAGCTCGACGATACGGATCGACTGATATGCAACATGACCCTTTCCGGTCAGGTCATGACCTTGACCTGAGGTCAAATTTTCAAGTTGACCTTTCAAGGTCAAGTTATAGTTCATTCGATGCGTCTTGACGAGAGGAACACGATGCCGGTAAAAGTAAGCTCGTACAAGGCTTGGGTCAAAAGTTATTGCAGAAAAACTGTTTTCGAAAAAATCGGCTATTTTTGCAGTTTTTGCCCCCTACAGGCAAAACCGTTGACGTTAGGTCAAATCTGAGAGCATTACTCAGAAAGGGCGTTAATAGGGCTATCGAATGCGCTTTTCCGCGGCGCTGTAGCTCTATTGGTTCCCGAGTTATGCGTTGGCTTCTTGGAAATTGTCGACATTCGACCTGGAAATCGGCGAAATTTTGCCTTCAATGACCTCTGGTGACCTGACCTTTGACCTGACCAAAAAATTGACCGAAGTGATTTTCTCATTATTTTTGACGCTCTTTCGAACGCCGCCTTCCGCGTATCGCTACGTGGCCTAGGAGCCGAGTTAGAAGGGGGGGTGTTCAAACACCCCCCCCCCCCCAGCAGGGCGTGGAAATCCAGGACCCCCAGCGGGGCGCGGGTTAATTTACCCCTCAGAATAATTATCATATGAAGAGTGTTTTGTTTGTCAAATATAGTCAGCACTACAAAATTGAAAGCACCCCGAAATTGAAAATTTAATTTCTCCTCGGCTCAGTAATTGACAGCAAAGAATGATGTCTCGCAAACCGCGGGTATTTACCAATAACTCGGCTGTTTTGTGGCGTCAAGCTAGTTAGAACAGCTTTTGGTCACACTGGCCGTTTTCACGACGGAACTTTCGCAGAGGAACTTATTTGATACCTAAAAAGTACCTACCCTTAGAGGCCTTAACATCCCTCAAACTGAAATATTTTATGTTCAAAATAATTTTAGAAGTTTAAATCCGGGCATTTTTTGCCCTCAAATCACTTATTTATTTACAAACACAGCAATTTTTGGTTCTAATAGCCCACCTTTCGACTATGAGGTATTAAATCAGCGTGGCAACTTGCTCCCTCTTTGCTCCCTCGGGTATCTAATTCCGGAATTCTTAAAAACAAGGAAAGTATATATCGAGTTCTCTTTTATACCTATTCAGTTATGTTTTAATGGTGATTAAAATATGACAAATTTTTTAATTACATTTCATATAAGAAAACACGCAAAACAATGAAACAAAAATAACTACGGCAGATAATTACCTTCAGGTATCTAATTCCGACCAATCAGCACCTCAGTGGGATATGACGTCATAACAGAATGGTGGTGAAGGCCGTTTGCAGTCCCGGCCGGTAGGTCACGTGACCGCCGGGCGCCTCGGGTCACGCGGCGGTCGGGAGTCGGACGCGGGGCGTGGTCGCGGGCGGACGCGCGGGGCATCATGCTTTGCTTTGCTTGCTTTGTCAACTTCATATAACTTACTATCGCATTCGTGTGAAAGCCAAACACTGCTCAGTGCCTTTAGAAATTGAGTTTTGGAAAGCTCAAGTCCCTATAGCTCAGTGGCGGCGGAAGGTATTTTGGGATGGGGGGGCACACCTGATCCTTCCCGGAACCTAGGGTACCCCCAGATCTAGTTTTCTCACCGGTTTTAGGCCACTTATTTTTCACCCCTTGGCCTTTACAACAAAAATTAAAAAAAAATAAAACATTTGCAAATAAGTGAGATATTTAGTCTCATCTGAGTCAAGAAACTACCTTTTTGGTAACCTGGAATAAACGTTTAAAGCTTCCACACATGAGCTGTCAAGTCAGGTACGGGGACCCGCAGTTGCTACTGTACAGCGACCCTGAGTAAATTGTCCCAGCACCCTCACAGGGAACAACGATAAGCCGTCAGAGGGCACGCACAGAAAACCTCAGCTGCTCTTGTGCAGGGACCGGCAGTCGATATCAATGTTATCGGTTGTTACTGGACAGGACAGACGGCTAGATTTGGGGTTCGTGTACAGTGGGTCTATTTAAGATCTCCAGAGCCACCACGTGGCGCTACGGTCGGGGTAGGGCGAGTCCAAATCCCGAGGGAAGTGAGGTCATTGGTCATTGTGGGGGAAGGAGGGAGGGGGAGTGAGCCGGTATCACGGCGCATGGGGCGTGCGTAGCGCCGGGAGTGGGCCAGGGCCGCCCAGGGCCGCCCGCCACTGCGCCGAGGCTGAGGGGAGGGGATGACGGTTGCGGGTGCGTTCACTCCGGTATGGTGGTATCCTGTTCATGTGGAACGGGCAAGAACGCGACTGAAGGGAATCATTATCTCAAACAAACGGGCAAGCCAGAGGCAGCGTCAGTTCCAGCCAAAATGTTGAACAATGAACAATGATAATTGAAATCTAGGACGTATTCATAGCATGCAACTTTTCAGTCGATAGTTGCATGATGGTTTTCACGATGCATGATGAGGCTTTTCTAAACTGTTATTTGAGTTTGATATTTTTCATTTGGCACGTTCAGTTTTGGTGGGTTTTATCGGGTCGAAAAGAATCAGAAAAGAAAAAAGAGTTGAAATGGCTCAAGACAAATGACAAAAAATATTTTATAAAAAAATGAAACTTAGCTAAACGTTTATAAGCGATAATTTTGACTTTTGGGGAGGATATTGGGGAAAGATATTGGGGAAAGATGTCATCGTGCTTAGGTGTGTTGCAGTAGAAGGAAAGATTTCGGTTGTGTCTAGAATTAGATAGGTAAAACCAGACCCGGGAGTGGGGCTCGAACTCACGACATCGCGTTCAGCTCACAGGTTACCCAACCTAAACGCTACGAGCACCTATCGCCCTGCGCAGCTTGCTCAGTGTTTCGGCTAAAGTTCGGCCAAAGTGTCTGACGTCTGTCAATGTCACGAGGCGAAACCCCAAGGTAAATGTCCGTCCCGGTAGCTCGATCGGTAGAGCGTTAAACTCCATGTGCCATGTGGTGAAGGCGCACGTCCCGGTTGCAAAAGTCCGGGTTCGAGACACGACGTGTGCTTGACGTTTTTTAGCCTCCTGACGGGTATGGTTGTGGTTGGTGGCAGCCGGCAGGCCGCTGCAAGGCAAAGTCGAGGGCCTGAGGGGACCGGCCGTGCGCGGCTATGTGCGCACGTTAAAATTTGGATTCTAAGCCATAGACCATTTTGCCATAGACTAAACCTCAAAACCATAGTCTGCAATAGACCAGGAATTGCTTGATCGGGGGGCAGATGGCAGGGTCAACAGTCAACACTTTACAAGCTCAGCTTAGCGGGGACTCTGTCCTTGTGATTCCTTCCATCCAAAAGGTTCCGGCCAAATTTATATTAAAAAAGGGGAGCCGAACCAGGTTGGGCCCGAGTTGAACCAGGCTGGACCGAGGTCATACATGCAATCATGGTCAGACAAAACAGAAGTTAATTTCGGGTCAAATATTTTTATTAACTGATCTTATTGTTTTTTAGCTTACACGTATAATAACTTTTAGCTTTTTTAACTCGAGACTTCATGCACAGAAATGTAGCGTTCGTCCACTTTTCCTCATCGTCTCTTAGCGACTTGATTTCATGTGGCGGCGGAACGGGGGGGGGGCATCGGGGCACCGTGCCCCCGTTTGATTTTGGCATTTTAACATTAGCCCTATGTGCGTTGCATGGAAAGAATGGGACCAAAAGTCGGCAGTGCCCCCACTTCATTAAAGGTGTTCCGCCGCCACTGCTTGATTTGACCCTAAAGGCGTCTTACCAGCAAAAAAAAAGAAATCACCTGCGTTATACCTAAATATTTGCCCAAGGGCGCTCTACGCAAGAAACGCCAGCTGGTCAAAAAACTGGCGAACGAATACGATCTTTCTAGTGCTTGAATTATATTCAATGAAAATTTCAGGAGACATAAATAATCTTAATCCTTATAGCTAGGCGGAGCATTCGCTAGCATTCCATTGCCAGCTGTATTATCAACGCCACATTTGCATTACTTTGGGTGCATCATAAGTAACAATAGGTGAACCGGCCACAGCAAAACCATGCCTCATTATCCTTTCCTTCCAAGCTGCCAAGCTAACGGCGGCCGCCCGGCCCACCACCGCGATATGGAACAACACTGGAGTGCGCCATTTGCCTACGGCAGTGCCCCACCGCGCCGGGGCTGTTTGACAGGTCACCCGCACCGTGACCTCGCCACCCGCCCCCCCCCCTCCCCGCCCACCTCCCAATCGGGCCCAGCTCGGTAGTGACCTCTCCTTGAATTTGACATGGACTCGACTAAGGCTCAACGCCATCTAGTTACGTCTGGAGATCCTAATAAGATCCACTGTACAATAGCAACTGCGGTTCCCCGTACAGAGGGGGATTTTTTTACTTAAATAGGTATTGTCTTCCATTCAGCTTTTCTTTGAGGCCCACGGCCGCTAATATGGGGAGGACAAGCTGCCCCGACGGTTCCTGGCCCTTTGAAACTTTGTGGGGGCAGCGACCCCCACGGCCCCAGAGTTGTGGGGGCAGGCTGCCCCCATGCTGCCCCCCGGCTCACGCGCCTATGCCGGCTGGCGTCTGGCAGAGTCGCGGGGAAAGGCATGTGGCACGCTCAGACGCGCTTTCGTGACGTCCGTGCCGGGCCACTCGCGTTCCGTCCTACTCTTCCAGACTTCGGTTACCGGTAGCTCGTAGATAGCTCTGCTTGATTTCTGAGCATTATGTGTGGAGGGCGTTTGGTGGAAATAGTCCGTCACGGACTAGCTCGCCGGATAGCCCGTCGTGAAAACGGCTATTATCAATCCAAATTACTCGCTATATCAACTTAATAAAAAGGTACTCAGCCAAACTGGCATATGTTCCTGACGTAGTATGGAAGTATTGTGGTACTTCGTCGTTAGGTTAGGTTAGGTTAGGTTAGGTTAGGTTAGGTTAGGTTAGGCTAGGTTAGGTTAGGTTAGGTTAGGTTAGGTTAGGTTAGGTTAGGTTAGGTTAGGTTAGGTTAGGTTAGGTTAGGTTAGGCAATTTTGGGGGGGCAAAAAGATATGTTTGCCCCCCACCCTGGAAGATGGGGGGGCGCCGTGCCCCCGCTGCCCCCCCGCTTCCGCCGCCACTGCTATAGCTCCTCAGGTCGGCAACAGTTGAAGCCTCATCTGAACCCATGTGAAAAAACGAGGGTAAGGAACCTTGTGTTGCTTTTTCTTTTACCGTCATAATTATCTCAAACCATCACAATTTTGAGTTGCCACATTGTCTGCTTCACTACATTCGTGTAAAACTTGGGTGAAGGCTGGTGGCTCAAAGAAAGGTGAAGATATTTCTTTAAGTGCCTAATCCGTGAAATTGAAATATCCCGGCTTTACAAATCTACACTTTTCATTTTCTCCACGATACATTTTTTTTAAATTGTTTAAATTTTATCTACATTTGTTAAAATCGGGGCTTTGGTTTTGTGTAAACTAGATCATAAAGTTTACTATAGTTTTGTGTAACCTGATGGCTGAAGAAAATAGTAATTTTGCTAAAATGATGTGCGGAAATTTGTTGCTTTCCAAATCAAATTACTCATACCTATATTTCATTCAAAATTAGGAGGCATTACTACTGCGTTTTCTTGTAACATGAACTGAGTTTGGGTACGGTGCTCCGGAAACGTTGTGGAACTTTAAGCTAGCTAGAGCAGTTTCCATAAAAATTGTTTAGATAGTTGACATGGCTTGTTGACAACTCTTTTGCTGTTTCTAAAAAAGTGAAAAAAATATTTTCCTGCATTAAGCACACAAGGCATGCTATTCTCATAAGCTATCGAATGTGTGTGTGTTTTTTTAAGCTGTTTTTTTAAGCTTTTAAGCTGTAACTTCAGCTACTTCACTTTAGAACATATTGCCCAGAATGCGTCACTGATCATGAGCTGGTATATCATATCATATGTAGCAAATACATAAATGAGAATAGTGTGTCATGAATTTTTGTGCATGCTTCTGGATCATCTGTAATTACATCAAAGGCTCGGCTCAAGAGTGTCCTGCCGACCAGCTTATGCCCAACCCTTTCTGTCCGCAGAACGTCGCCTGCGACTCCCGCACGCCGTTTGCCCCGGCCGTCCGTACTGGTCTTCGCGCTGCGAGCCGCGCTGGAGTTCGCGGCGGCTTCGTGGAGCTCCCATCGGGACGGCGTGTGATGCCCGCGTCGAGCTTATAAGCCGTGAGCTTCGATTGGCGGCTCACGCGGTCACCAGCTGTATGTACAGCCTCGGCCCCGACGACCCCGCTAATGGCCGAGACCGGCATACCCCCGGCATGGGTCCGCTGTCCGGCGCAGCGCTGGCCGCCCGCATGCTATGCTACTTTTGGCTGTATCGCTGCCCAGCGGGAGCGCGCTCCACGCTGAGGAAGAGGTACACGTTGCGACCCGACTGAGGACTGCAACCGGATGGTGACACGTCGGCCTCTGCGCCCTGGCCGGGGCAGGCGTGACCGACGTCACAGTGGAGGAACGCCCAAAACAAGACCAGCCCACCGTCGGAGCAGCATGGAAATATCATGTTCTGCCTGGACGTCGGACCCGGCGGCCGCAGTGCACCTGCACACGTGCGGAGAGGGGCGCTGGAGGCTACTCTGGAGCTTCTGCCATTCCGCGGCGCGACCGCTGGCAAAACGGCGGCGATTGAGGCGGTTGGGAACAGCTGCAGCAATGGTGATGGCGGTGATGGCGACATGGCGGTTTGGGACTTCATCTCAGCGCGGCCGCCGCCCAGGCGCCGCTGCGCCCGGCTGCTCAGCCACCTACCGGATGGCGGGGTGGCCCTTACGGCCCTCACGCCCGTTCGGTCTGCGGCCACGTTGTGGGGTGGCGGTCGCGGGGTTAGCGGCGTTGGACTTCGTCCTTTATCCAGACTGCACCGTACCATCTGAACGGATGGATCTGCCAAGAAAGATGACATCCAAGGCGGCTATGAGGCGATCACAAAGCTTCACCAAGAGCTTCTCCTTCATGGGGCCGGCCGGCCGTTAAGTCGCAACACCGGCTGCCGAGTGCCAACAGCTGCGTGCGCTGGCGCCGACGCGTTGTGGGCCGCGCTGCTGACGCCCAAGCTGCGATATCAACCATCTATGAATAAGTGGCAGCGGTGGCGGCTTGTCAGTTGTTAACGTGCCTTAACAGACGTTGCGAATAGCCCGCGTTGGAATCGCATGGTTGGGAACACAACGCAAGTAAAAATGGGCTTCCTTGATGAACCTACTTTTTAAGCATTGTAGCCTTTGTAATTTTGGATGTTTTGCTGTAGATATTATTTTCTACATATATACTATATAGGCACTCACGTGCTTTAAATCGCGCAATGCAATTGAACCATGGTAAAGACAATGATAAATGAACTGAGAGCTGACATGCCCCATGCTTTGTGTGTGTATGTGTGTGTGTGTGTGTTTTTTTTTTTTTTTGGCGAGTCGATAAAAGTGGTTTTGGACACTGGATGAGTTTTTAGGGGTGTGGTGAGGGGGGATGTAATTCCACAGACCTTCTGTCAGATTCACTAATGCAGTAGGTCTGTGCGGTGTTTAGTTATCGGAGCATTCTTTGAAAGTCGTGAATAGGGCCACCGAGTACCTAAAGCCGTGATATTCCCCCACAAAAACTTCTTTTAAATAACCGGGGATAGGTACATGAGCAGAGTAAATGCTATTACGAACGCCTATCACAATGCTGAGCGAATAGGAAAATCCATAGATGGAGAATTGTGCCGCGTTACGGGTGCTCGGGCGCAGCCAATCCACCGTTACCCCAGCGGTGACCTTGACCCGCATCGTCTGTCTCGGCTCCAAAGCCAAACCGGCGTGGAATTGGGAGCGTTCGAGCACTCATGGTCCAGCGCAATTCTCCACCTAAATCCATTCCTGATACACATTTGCTTGCTCATAGTCATGTAACCCCGGGGTAAATTCACCCAACTTTCATATTGGTCGCTCCATAGACAGATGGCCACAGAGATCAACTTAAAAGGCCATTGTTGCATTCATTTAGTGGAGATCATTAAAGAGCCGTGACAGGCCACAAGTCGCGTGACATCATACGTGTAACGACCAATGACGTCGGCCTGCAAAACCCAATGGAAGCGGCTAGCGTGCAATAAAACAGGGCGCTGCTTTCTAAATGTCTGTCGTGCGCCATAAATGAATATATTCTTTGTAGCCTGGCAACTCAGTATCTTTTTTTTAACTATTGTACTAGTATTTAATAATTTCATAATTTTATAATTGTGCTTACGCTTTATGTTGATATTAGTGATAAATCCTTAGATAAAGTAAATCGATGTGATATTTAATAGAAAAATAGCAAACTAACGCACCATTCATTCGAAAGCTGGGGAACCTACTAAAAAGAACTACTAAAATTCCTGAGGAACCAAAGGATCAAATGGGGATTAAATAGATGCCTGCTATTCCGTCGTGAAAACGGCCACTATTCATCTTTTTTTAATCTTAGGTCATTATAGTTAAAGTCAGGTCAAGGGTAATGGTGCTCTATCAAAATCCAAACGCTAATGTAATAAGAAGTAGCTCGTTTTTTTGCATGCCCTCATGTTGGTTTTACAAGCTAGACATAGACAATGTAAATTGTAAACGGGATATTTCCCCTTACTGATACCAAAGCGCATGACAGGTCAGCACAGGTCATCCTAGATCACGGTTTCATGTGGCTAAAAATGACTTGTAGGTCATTGTCTAATCGTGATATAATGTTCAATTCAAACAACACAGCTCAAAACATTCCTCTAAACTCAGTCGATAATGTTGGGACGTATGTACACACTCGTATGCTTCATTCATCAGTACGGTGTCTGTGTGTCTATGCGTGTGCTGTTATGCCAATTATTTATTTGTCTAAGTGTCTAAATTATATCTGACTATAATTTAGACACTTAGACAAATAAAAAACTATATCTGACTTAAGTTAATGACTTGACGTCAGCGGTGTCCGTGTTGTGATTTGTGTTGTGGGTTACCGGAAGATGCGTACAAGCAGGGTTCGGTCTGCTTATATTATATGCAAGAATATGTCAATAAAAAAATATATCTGACTATGAGTTTTGTAGTCCGCATCGGTTGATATTTCCAAAAGATGACTGGAAAAATGACTTGAAGTTTACCTTTAATTGATTTCGACCCTGGTCTTGCTCTTAATAAATTATCAAAACATAGGTAGGTATTCAACCAGTATAGCGCCTTTTGGGGCGACTAACGGAGCGAGCGAGGGGGTGAGTCTTGCACGTGCGAAATTTCGAGGGGGTACCTCCAACTGACTTGTGCACGGTACCCTACTGACCGGTTTCTAGCGATGTGCCAAATTTGAGCACAATCGGCCCAGCCGTTCTCGAGATCTGGGAGCGGCACCCTGCACGTGCGCACGTGCAAAATGGGTCCCAACTGACTTGTGCACGGCACCCTACTAACTGGTCCCTAACCGTGTACCAAATTTGAGCGCCATCGGTCCAGCCGTTCTCGAGATCTGGAAACGACCCCTGCACGTGCGCACGTGCAGCAGCACCCCATCTCTGGCACATGGATATGCAGTGCCTAGTGGGTGCCTACCTACATGCCAGCTTTCAGCGCAATCGGCCCAGTAGTTACCGTGATATACCGTGACCGTGATATACCGTGATATGTAATAGAATTTATACAACCGAACACCAGTAGCGCCCAAAAGTCTCATTTATTCCCAAATTCTCCAAACAAATTTGCACGTACAATTATTTCCGCGTGGAATAATTTCACGCACTTCAATAATCATACCACTTCTGACACACGCCCCTCTGATCTTCAAGATCACTAAAACGCACACACACAAAATATCAAAAACGTTATCTTCGGTCATAAAACCGCGGCCAAGCCAGGCACCATCGTCGGTCACAAAACCGGGCACCATAATTGGTAACCAAACCGTGCACCTTAATCGGTCAACAAACCGGAGCACTCGCCGCTCACCACCCGGGCACCATCACTGGGCACCATCGCCGGTCTCCAGCACCGGTCTTCATTACCGGTCTTCATTACCGGTCTCCAGCACCGGGCTCCATCACCGGGCTCTTCCAGCACCGGTCTCCAGCACCGGGCTCCACGACCAGTCACCATCACCGGGCTCCATAACCGCGGTCTCCAGCACCGGGCTCCATCACCGGGCTCCACCACCGGGCTCCATCACCGGTCTCCATCACCGGGCTCCATCGCCGGTTACCATCACCGGACTCCAGCACCGGTGTCCAAACTGGACAAAATCGAATGGATCGTTGGTTCGTTGTCGTGCCTCGCCTCTTCGCCATTTTTAACTTCCTTTGTCTTCCCTGGCGAATTTTCCCTTATTTTATACAATACCTAATAAGAACGAGATAAGGCCGAAATAGCTTGTAATAGAATTTATACAACCGAACACCAGTAGCGCCCAAAAGTCTCATTTATTCCCAAAATTATCCAAACAAATTTGCACGTACAATTATTTCCGCGTGGAATAATTTCACGCACTTCAATAATCATACCACTTCTGACACATGCAACAATTACAAAACTGACACCTCTTCGTTTTGCACGTGGCACGTGCATAAGGGGTCACCCACATGCATCGGGAATAGTCCAATACTTGGTAGAAGGAATGAAGCTACCCTACAAAAATTACCGCGTGTAAATCGGTCAAGTGGTTGCTGAGATATAAGCCTCGCAAAAGCGTCCGCACGGCCGGCCGGCCGCTCATACTCAGAAATTTCCGTTAATTACGGAGCGAGCGAAGCGAGCGGAGTCTTTCCTTAGATTAACGGAAATTTCTGAGTATGAGCGGCCGGCCGGCCGGCCGGCCGGCCGTGCGGACGCTTTTGCGAGGCTTATATCTCAGCAACCACTTGACCGATTTACACGCGGTAATTTTTGTAGGGTAGCTTCATTCCTTCTACCAAGTATTGGACTATTTCCGATGCATGTGGGTGACCCCTTATGCACGTGCCACGTGCAAAACGAAGAGGTGTCAGTTTTGTAATTGTTGCAATATCTCGGTAACTACTTGGCCGATTGCGCTGAAAGTTGGCATGTAGGTAGGCACCCACTAGGCACTGCATATCCATGTGCCAGAGTTGGGGTGCTGCTGCACGTGCGCACGTGCAGGGGTCGTTTCCAGATCTCGAGAACGGCTGGACCGATGGCGCTCAAATTTGGTACACGGTTAGGGACCAGTTAGTAGGGTGCCGTGCACAAGTCAGTTGGGACCCATTTTGCACGTGCGCACGTGCAGGGTGCCGCTTCCAGATCTCGAGAACGGCTGGGCCGATTGTGCTCAAATTTGGCACAGCGCTAGAGACCGGCTAGTAAGGTGCCGTGCACAAGTCAGTTGGAGGTACCCCCTCGAAATTTCGCACGTGCAAGGTCCACCCTCTCGCTCGCTCCGTTAGTCGCCCCAAAAGGCGCTATACTGGTCTAAGGAAAGACTACGCTCGCTTCGCTCGCTCCGTAGTAATGTGGCCGCAGTCATGACTGGCGATTTTTATGGAGGGGAGGTTGTTTTTACATTTACCCCTTCCGCACATTCCGAAACAGGCCTAATTTTTATGATTTGGAGGTAACACTTGCAAAAAGCAATAAAGGTGCCAATTAATTTACATTATGTCAGTGAACTGCACGGAAAAGCAGATTTCTGTCTCCAAAATATTACAAGCAGTATAAAATATTTCTGGGGGAGAGGTGGCACGCCTCATGTGGGCAACTTTTAGCGGGGAGTGTGCCTCCAGCAGCGTCAAAGGCAGCCTTTCTGGACCGGCCAATACCCTGGCATTGAGTTACAATGTTCAATGTGCATGCTACTGGCTCTATAATTGACCGTTTGCTATTAATTGAGTGCCATCCCATACTCTATACTACAGACTCTATACATACATGGACTATACCATACTATAGACTCATGCATACATACCATACTCTATACATGGGTGTAGGAACCTCACGAAAAGTGTGTGTGTGGGGGGGGGGGGGCAGCGAAACTTTAATGTCACTTTGTGGGAGCCACAGTACCCCTATGAAGAAATTCTTTGCAGTTTTGTGCTCCTTTCATCCTCGCTTAAAAATGACTGAAAAGTGGGGGCATGGCCCCCCGGCCCCTCCCCCTGTTCCTACGCCTATGCTCTATAGATACATAGAGTTATATATGTTACGCTGGTCACAAGTCTGGACAAAATGGTGCATGACTCATGAGTGCATTTGATTGTTTGCGAACGAGCTGCATATTTTTGGAGACGGCCAAATCGGCTGCAGATGTTTGATCTTCTGAATTGTATTTGTACATTTTCTGAGCACATGCATCGTGCACAGATCCGGGAGATGGATCTAGTTGATATAGCGATAAAACTGACACGTCGCCTACCGTCGCGATGGCTCACCTCCACTGCACCGTCTCCCCAGGTGGCCTCAACTCCCTGAATGACCTCGGCTCGACGCTCGAGTCACGTGTGACCTTGACCGAGGGTCAGGCGCCGACCTCCGGCCAGAAGCAGAAGCGGCACCGCACGCGGTTCACGCCGGCGCAGCTGTCCGCCCTGGAGAGCCACTTCGCGCGCACACACTACCCAGATGTGTTCCTGAGGGAAGAGATCGCTTCACGCACCGGTCTAACAGAGGCGCGCGTTCAGGTCAGTGGGCGGGTCAGGGGTCAGGGTAGGTCACAGAGGCATGCGTACAGATCAGTGGATGGGTCACTGAGGCAGGCGCTCAGGTCAGTGGACGGGCCAGGAGTGGGTTAGCGGTTGGGGTATGTCATGCATGACTTGTGCCAATGTGCAGATTAGTGCAGTGGTGAGAAGACTGGTCAAGGGTCAAAGAAGAAAACAGGATGTGTTGAAGCTAGTGTCGACGCACGGGCTATAGCAATTGGTTATATCCCATCAGCGTTCACTGATCTACATTGAGCTTCGGATCAACTGATGAAAATTTTGATTGTTGGTGCTAATTTCAGCACCGGTAATTAGAAATGCACATTTGTAATACACAGGCCTTACGCTTTAAATATTGTCCTGATTTTCAGCCCCAGCATATATCGAAATATGGAACGCGAAAATCATGTGACGAATGAAACGGACGGAAAACATCTTAATTTATTCTATGCACATATCACGCCAAAGTGCAAGTGGTATGTATATGTTACAGGGAGTATGAGAAATCAGTTAGTTTGCAAACTACCTAGGGACTTTGCAAACTCCCTGAACGATCAGGTAGTTTGCAAACTCCCTAGGTAGTTTGCAAAGTACCTGGTCGAACAGGTAGTTTGCAAACTCCCTAGGTAGTTTGCAAAGTCCCTAGCTAGTTTGCAAACTCCCTAGGGTTGTTGCAAACTACCTAGGTAAAATGCGAAAACGGAGAAACAACAGCCATATACGAGTACATACATGATATGTAGATAAGACGCGTTGAATTGGTTCAGAGCTCAGAATGAAGCTTGGCAGCAATGGTGAATAACGAGACGATGTGGTGTTTTGATGACGTTCTTTCGCAGCTTACTATTTATTTTTTGTCTTGCTCGCATATATCACCTTACAGATTAATGTCTGCCTTTTTTCCTGTAGTCGACAACATGTTACGTTGCCATCCACCTCCTTTCCTTGGACGTCAGCGGCCTCTCCTCCACCGGTCTGGCGTCCATCAGAAAGCGGATGACGTCGCCATGTTCGGCGTCTTCCACGACTCGAGAGTTCTCGCCGCTCAGCGCTTCCTCCCACTCCCGGAACCTCTGATCGAACAGTTCGTGAGACATCCCCACAGAACCACAGAGCAACCACAGAACAGAAACTTGCTGCCTCTTTACACTCCGCTCAGCACTGATGACCCGCCTGCACTGAGCACCGTCCACCAGCCGTGACCCGACAGCGCCTTTCATCCGTATCCCGCAGGCACACACTGACCTGACCTGTCAAGCTCAGGGCAATCGACTGCTGGCTACCAGGATCGGATGGAAGCGGGGCGTTGGGTTGACTAAAGATGACATCCTGATTAGTCTAACCCGCGCCCCGTAGGGTGGGGGGGGGGGGGGTGGGCGGGGCCGAAACGGCCCCCTGTCCTTTTCCGTCAATATCTCCTAAACGGCTGCAGCTATCGCCACCAAACTTTCAGGACTTCTCCGGGCATCAATTTTACACATTGTGACCAAAATTTTGCCAGAGGCTATGATAGGTTGGCCATAAATGACGTCAGAATTACGTAATGTTCTGCCATTTTCGACCGAAAAAAGTGCTTCGCGAGAAGAGCTGTCAGACCTACAGCTTTGAAGATACAGAAAAATGATCAAGACATAAAAGGTGTGAAATCAACAGTGCTACAAAACTGCCATCTCGGATTTTTGATTTTTTTTTTATTTTTGACCCCCAAAAATGAAAAATGAAATTGGATATCTTTCCCAAAAAAATCAAAAAAAAATTGAGTTTCGAAAAAAAAACGGAAATATATGATATTCCCTACCATATTCTATCTACATACCGAATTTCAGATGGATATCTCTTTTTTTGGCCAAGTTATTGCGAAAACACTGTTCAAATATGATGGAGTAAAATTGTCGAACTCAATTGTTGGCAATTCTAGACCACATAGGGCAAAACAAAGACCACCATTAGACTGACCGTGACGAGCTGCATCGAATTTTATGCAAAAATATCAACTTTGAAATTTGACCTAATTTGACCTAACCTTGACCTGACCTTCACCAGAACGTAACCTAAGCCTGCCCCAAAGGCTGCCTGACCCACATAATCGCATTTGTCTTGTAAAATGGACCATAAAACATGCATCACACGACACTTTCATATTGTGACCCCCAGTGACCTGACCTCTGCTCTGTGACCTGACCTGGTATCAGTGACCCCAGATAGCAAAGTATTGAGTTTGAAATTGAGTTTGAAAATTTTACGTCATCATTTTTGAACAGTTGTTTAACTATAACTTGATAAAAAAAAAGAGATATCCATCTGAAATTTGGTATGTAGATAGAAGACGGTAGGTACCTACTATCATATATTTTCCGTTTTTTTCGAAACTCAAAAAACTTTTTGAATTTTTGGGTAATATATCCAATTTCATTTTTCATTTTTGGGGGTAAAAAATCAACAATTTCAAAAACCCGAGATAGCAGTTTTGTAGCCCCGTCGATTTCACACCTTTTATGTCTTGATCATTTTATCTGTATCTTCAAAGCTGTACGTCTGACAGCTCTTCTCGCGAAACTCCGGTCGAAAATGGCAGAACATCACGCCATTCTGACGTCATTTGTGGACAACCTATCATAGACTCTGGAAAATTTTGATCGATGCCCGGAGAAGTCTTGAAAGTTTGGTGGCGATAGCTGCAGCCGTTTAGGAGATAATGACGGAAAAGGACAGGAGGGCCGTTTCGGCTCCGCCCCCCCCCCCCCCCACCCTACGGGGCGCGGGTTAGACTAATCAGGATGTCATCTTTAGTCAACCCAACGCCCCGCTTCCACCCGATCCTGGTAGCCAGCAGTCGACTGCCCTGAGCTTGACAGGTCAGGTCAGTGTGTGCCTGCGGGATACGGATGAAAGGCGCTGTCGGGTCACGGCTGGTGGACGGTGCTCAGTGCAGGCGGGTCATCAGTGCTGAGCGGAGTGTGGAGAGACAGCATAGTGAAAGCAATTTCTGTTCTGTGGTTGCTCTGTGGTTCTGTGGGGATGTCTCACGAACTGTTCGATCAGAGGTTCCGGGAGTGGGAGGAAGCGTTGAGCGGCAATAACTCTCGAGTCGTGGAAGACGCCGAACATGGCGACGTCATCCGCTTTTAGATGGACGCCAGACCGGTGGAGGAGAGGCCGCTGACGTCCAAGGAAAGGAGGTGGATGGCAACGTAACATGTTGTCGACTACAAGAAAAAAGGCAGACATTAATCTGTAGGGTGATATTTACGAGCAAGACAAAAATAAATAGTAAGCTGCGAAACAGCGTCATCAAAACACCACATCGTCTCGTTATGCACCATTGCTGTCAAGTTTCATTCTGAGCTCTGAACCAATTCATCACGTCTTATCTACATATCATGTATGTACTCGTATATGGCTGTTGTTTCGTCGTTTTCGCATTTTACCTAGGTAGTTTGCAACAACCCTAGGGAGCTTGCAAACTAACTAGGGACTTTGCAAACTACCTAGGGAGTTTGCAAACTACCTGTTCGACCAGGTACTTTGCAAACTACCTAGGGAGTTTGCAAACTACCTGATCGTTCAGGGAGTTTGCAAACTCCCTAGGTAGTTTGCAAACTAACTGATTTCTCATACTCCCTGTAACATATATACAGTCCACAGCAGAAGTAATGTGGGGTTTCAGTCATGGGTATGTTCTGCTTATGAAGCTTAGGAACGATTAGCCAGACTACAATGAAACTTTGAATGTAGCTTATATGTATCGTCACCCTTGCAGCTGCAGCTTTAGCTATTTACATCTTCTTTTCGATCACTCCGCATTAAACAATCGCCAGTCAAAGCCAACCGTTGAGATTGGTAAAACCCTACATTACTTTAGCGGTGGGCTGTACCTACAGCCTTATAGAGCAATGACATCTCTGCATAAGAGATCGCACTGGCAACGCGAAAAAAAGATGTCCATTTTCACAACGAAACAATGTAATGGTTTGGGATATTTTTAATCATTTTTTTGTGCTTGCTTGTCTAGGCTGTTGAAAACCAAAGCCGTTCTTCTTCTTAACGTTGTTAATAAAAATGCCTATGCCTGGTGATTATGACATCCGGACGAATGCTGAATGACCGTCGCACATCGTTATCGTTACTCACGTTAATGCAGCCCGCCAGTAATTCCTCCTGCTGTTTTATTCGCCACCTAGCCCGTCCAGTCACGATGCTCACCTTGGAGCCATCGCTCCCAGCGCAGCCCATCCCAGCCGGTTGTTTGCCGGCACGAGACCGAGCCTCGCCAGCCGAGCCACCGGCGTCCGCTTTACGACTCTGAATGGCACGTAGTTACGCTAGCAATTACTTGTTAAAATGTCCATAAACCGGGCGGCCGCTGTGAACACAGTGACAGCAAACAAACTGGACGGGCGGCGCGGACACGGACGTGGACGCGTCGATGTCTGCTCGGCCAGTCGACGGCGGACGGCCCGCTGCCGACAAAACATTGGCGGTACGTGACTGACGGGACCAGAGAGACGAGACACGGCTCAATGGGCGCGGCACGGGAGAGGACACGGGAGAGGGAGAGAGGAGTTGACGAGGAAGTATGAGGTTATAGAACGTTATTTGACGAAAATGATATAAAAGGAAATGAATATCTTGCATTAGCTCTCTTCTCTCTCTCTCTCTCTCTCTCTCTCTCTCTCTCTCTCTCTCTCTCTCTCTCCTCTCTCTCTCTCTCTCTCTCTCTCTCTCTCTCTCTCTCTCTCTCTCTCTCTCTCTCTCCTCCTCTCTCTCTCTCTCTCTCTCTCTCTCTCTTTCCCTCTGTCGCTCTGTATTACTTTTTCTCTCTCCTAACTTTCTTTTTCTTTCTCTCTCGCTCTCTTGATGTTTTGGTTTCTTGATTCTAATCGTCTGTGAACCATAACTGCAAACATATTCAGTCGGTCGTGTCAACTAGCTGAGAGTCTGAGACAGTTGGGTGTGTCAGCACATAAAGACCAGTTTCCCTTACTGCGGTCTAAGTAGACCGGTCGTTTGAAATCGACCGAATTATCTGTACCAGCTGCTTCAGTTCCAGCTCTCGTCCCACCCGCCAGTCCCATATGAGACAACATCCCAAGTCCTAGTCCCAATATCAATCGGTCTGCCGACATCCCAGTTGGGATAATAAGCCACTCCTAGTCTCACTCCCATCAAAGAAAACTGTCCCAATCCACAGCCTCAGCTGCCAACCCACGAAGTCCAGCGCCAACCCAGCTATGATACCCACACCGGCAGTTGTGTATCCGTGCAGCAGAATTGTGCAGCTCTGGGCTCCCCACCGCACCGACCGGTCACATCCCCACCCAGCGCCTCGCCCGACTCTGTACACACACACTGAGGGACCAGGCTGGTGTGGACGGCCGTCCTCGACCGGCGGCGGCCCCGCGAGATGGTTTTACGATCTGCTAAGTGGAGGCACATGCCACACCGGTCGGAGGAATCTGTCAGCTACTGGTGCTTACTGGAATTACCGCAGGGGCGGTGGGAGGTGGGAGGATAGGTGGGAGGTAGGAGATGGGAGGTGGGAGGATGGGAGATGGGTGATGGAAGGATGGTGGGCGGTGAAAGGTGGGGATGGGACATGGCGGACGGTGGACGGTGGACTGTGGACGGTGGGAGGTGGGCGGTGGATGATGGGAGGATGGGATGTAGACGAAGGCGGCGAGAGGCGAGCGATGGCGGTGAGTAGTGGACGGTGGACGGTGGGAGGTGGACGGTGGACGGTGAACGGTGGACAGTGGACGGTGGACGGTGGACGGTGGACGGTGGACGGTGGGAGGTGGGAGGTGGACCGAATACGTTGGACGTTAAAAGGCGGGCAGAGGCGCTTCTGACGCTTGGAGGCGGTTGACAGTACATAGACGGAGGCGCTGGGCGGTAGACAATGGACGGTTGCTGGTGGGCGGTGGACGGCGGGCGATGGACGTTGAGTGGCGGCCAGGACGGTAGAGAATGGACGGCGGCGGTGGGATGGGCGGTGGACATGGACCGGCCAGTAGGCTGGTCAGTGCCGGTCCCGCCCCCGGCATCTGACACCTCAGACGTCTGTCCGTATTGACAGAACCAACTCCGCTGGTGGTCCGTCCATGCTCACCGGTCCCAAACCGTCCAAATAGACAGCGCTACCGCAAGACATCGCAAAACGGTGGCTGAATAGTAATACCATGTCCTTTGATGGCCAATGTAACAACAATAGAACTGGAAATGTAGGCATGAGACTCCACCTTGAGCAATTGTTCGCACTAGCAAAACGTGACTTATCATCTTTATGTGAGTGAAATGACTAAAATAGTTTAAAGTCGCCGGATAAATTGCGCTAACAAGTGATAAATACAATGCAATAATGGGCATCTTAGACAAACTATTTGGACCTAATTATCAAAGCGCGTTTGATAATCATTGATGGGTTCCGATTATCCATGGTGAGCCTTTATAATCAACATGTCTTGTGTTCGCAATGAAGTTGAAAAGCACCCTTAGCAACAATATTTAGCGACGGACGGCATGCATGTAGTTAAATTGTATATGAAGCCGATTTACCGTCACTATGTATAGATCAATGACATGATTTTTTTAGGTCATCCGGGGCCGGGTCTACATCAAAGCTGCTCAAAACACGTTCAACTAAAATGTGGAGGCGTCGTCAGACTCTGTTCTCTTTGTACATAGTTTGTTATAATAACCATGCACGTGGACAGGGAAGCCCGATTTTATTTCATAGCCAACGAGCAATCAGGATATTGGTGTGTTCCGGCAGCGTACGAGCGACCAAGAAGCTATTCTCGAACAGATCTCTTCCTTCAGATTTAAGTTGGTCAAGAAAATAATGACAGTGGCTCTCCCGAAAAGCCTGTATCATTGGTTAGTTTCTACATAAATGCGCCTCTGCTCAGAGGATACGCTAGAGATGTTCCCGTGAGTAGGTGTGTAGTACCACTGTGTGCTGACATTTTATTGCTCCCTCCACTACCTCTCGCGCGGGAGCCAGCGACAGAGGCTCGAAATATGGACCCGTGGTGATCTGTACGCGATCAGCCTCAGCCACATATATTCGACATTACAAGCAGATGCTTCGTAGCCTTCACTCCTGGAAATTCCTTGAAAACTTATTGTGGTAAATATTTCAATTGTTTTGTGATTTTAAGCAATAATTAATTTAACCATGCTGCGTTTTTTCCATCTACAAAAGTAATTGGGTAACAAATAAACACACATAAATGGAAGTTGGAACACAATTAGGTTTATTATTGATGCTTTTAGATGCATGGGCACTGGGCAACGGCCACTCTGACCCAACCGTACGAGTATTGTTCTTGATTTCATGCACATACACGAATTGTGCGTTCCTATAGATTTCCATCGTACATGTTGAATGTTTCCGCATCGATAAGCAGCCATGCCTACTTACACGCTTTTAGTGGAGATAAGCTGTGGTATCATCGTCAATAAAACTATTAACCATGGATCAAGCGATAATGCGATCAAAGCCGCACATTTTCATTAGGTTTAGTGTGCTAACGCGCAGTCTCCACTCGCGATGCCCACTCGGCTCTCCGGGTCGATAGAAGTTTGGTGCCGAGATGTCGGCCCGCTGTTGCTATACCTAACCCATCCGTGGTGTGTAGGTTTTTGACGCCCATTGCTTGCCCAGTTGCAATGCCAGCCAGCCGCCGCTGGTACCCCTCCCAATCGCAGTGACCCTTCTCATGTCCCATCCCAGCTGCGGGTTAGCTCATTTCTGCTGGCATGCGGTAGCTCGATGTACTGCTTCACATTTTATGCATGAAAAGTGTACATACAAGGTACACCGGTGTATTTGCACTGCACAGCGGCGTGCACTGAACACGCCTGCGCGGTGTAAGTACAAACGGCTCCGTATATCGCGGTGTGCGCCTATCTGACTGCCCGGCCGGAGCGCCGCGCCGCTCCCCCGGCGCCGACCAGGGAAGATCGCTATGGCGACACTCTGCGGCCGCGGGGAGACAGCCACCCGAGTGCCGGCTGGG